>NC_057805.1:121725703-122043164 GCF_018294505.1 Triticum aestivum
GGCTGGGCTCGGCCCGGCGCGCGCGCGCGTTTTTTTAAAACGTTCCGCGGAAAAAAAATTCGTAGAAAAATAAATAAAAGTCCAAAAAATATAAAATAAAATTTCCCCATCTAGTTAAAAAATCTACAATAGGGTGAACAGTTTTTTAACACAAAATAAATATTTTGAAAACATGCAATATTTTTAATGCAATAACAATTGCAAATAAAATCCAAATAAATTCCAATAAATGATTTTAACATTTTACCTCCAGTATTTCATTTGTTTTGGAGAAGTCATATTTTCTCCTCTCATTTATTTTTAAAATGAAATATTTTTCCGGAGAGAAAATAATTAAAACCAAAATCCTCGTCTTATTATTTGATGAAAATCAAATAGGAAAATTTCGAGAAAATCCCCAACTCTCTCCGAGGGTCCTTGAGTTGCTTAGGATTTATCGAGGATTTGCCAAAATGCAATAAAACATGATATGCAATGATAATCTATGTATAATATACCAAATTGAAAATTTGGGATGTTACAATGCCATCGCTTCCTTACCAGTTACTGTGCGCCGCGGTGCCATGGACGACGCCTGGAGAGAGCTCTAGGACGGAGGGGCCGGGCAGCCGTACAGTGCGGTGGTATTCAAGAGCTCAACCAAAAACAACAAAAGAAATTTGGCTTCCCTTACAATTTTGCTTGTTCATTATCGCACACGGTTCATCTCCGTCGCTTCCGAAAACAATGTGCGCTGAGCCTATTGTGTGTTGCGTTATGATTGGCCGGAACCCCAGCCACGCGGATCGCGCGTGTGCACTGTTGGATGCACCGCGATCGAACAGCAATCCACGTCCCTCACATCACACCCATGCACCTGTAGCTGGATTGGATTTATATGCGCTAAATGCCTAGAAAATGCATATAATCCCCTAATATGGTAAATGAGCCTGGAAAAATGCCAAATTTGAACACGGTGATTTGCAGGGTGTATGTTCGTCGTAGAAAAAAACTCCAGGCAAAGAACGAAGAAAATTTGGATTCCCCTTCAATCTTGAGGATTTCCCTTTCGAAAGCATGGAACTTCCTCGGTGATGGTTCGATTTATGAAGGGCGTGCATGACAACATAAGCCAAACCTTCTCAAATTTTTACCAAGGCATGGCGAGGTCATACCATGGCACCATGCCAGACGTCATGTTTTTTAAGCATTTATTTCATTTTCTATAGTTGAAAACCCAACAAACAGACATTTGTGGTTGACTATTGCCACACATTTCATCGAAATATCTGTCCATTCCTTGTAAAAGGCAAGAGAATTTACTAAATGGCACGAGCATGGTTTTCTAGGCCGTTCTTGTGGACCCTTTCATGCATCGACTGTTTGAACTTGAATTAGGCGCATTAATGCCTAGGAAATGCACATAATCCCCTAAATATGGCAAATGAACCCGGAAAAGTGCCCAATTTGAACACGATGATTTGCAGGTTGTATGTTCATCGTAGAAAAAACTCGTGGACAAAGGACAAAGGAAATTTGGACCCCCCTTCAATCTTGGTGATTTCCCCCTTGAAACCATGAAACTTCCTCGGTGATGGTTCGATTTATGAAAGGCGCGCATCACGACATAAGGAAAACATTCTCCAATTTTTACCAGGGCATGGTGAGGCCATACCATGGCACCAAGCCAGGCGTCATGTTTTCCAACCATGTGTTTCATTTTTTGTATAGTTGTTAACCGAGTAAACGACGCGTTTATGGTTGACTATTGCCACACATTTCCTTGAAATATCTGCCCATTCCTTGTAAAAGGCATGAGAATGTGCTAAATAACACGAGCATGGTTTTCCAGACCGTTCTTGTGCACCTTTTCATGCACCGATTGTTCGAATTTGAATTATGTCCATTAATGCCTAGAAAATGCACATAATCCTCTTAATATGGTAAATGAGCCCGAAAAAATGCCAAATTTGAACACGTTGCATTTGAGGCGGTATGTTGGTCGTTGGAAAAAAACTGAATGACAAACTAGGACGGAAATTAGGATTCCCCTTCAATCTTGGGGATTTTCCCTCTCGAAAGCATGGAACTTCCTCGGTGATGGTTCGATTTATGAAGGGCGTGCATGACGACATAAGCCAAACCTTCTCAAATTTTTACCAGGGCATGGTGAGGTCATACCATGGCACCATGCCAGGCATCATGTTTTTAAGCATTTATTTCATTTTTCTATAGTTGAAAACCCAAGAAACAAACATTTGTGGTTTACTATTGCCACACATTTCATCGAAATATCTGTCCATTCCTTGTAAAAGGCATGAGAATTTACTAAATGGCACGAGCATGGTTTGCTAGGCCGTTCTTGTGGACCCTTTCATGCATCGATTGTTTGAACTTGAATTATGCGCATTAATGCCTAGGAAATGCACATAATCCCCTAAATATGGCAAATGAACCCGGAAAAGTGCCAAATTTGAACACGGTGATTTGCAGGTTGTGTGCTCATCATAGAAAAAACTGGTGGACAAAGGACAAAGGAAATTTGGATCCCCCTTCAATCTTGGTGATTTTCCCCTCGAAACCATGAAACTTCCTCGGATGATGGTTCATTTTATGAAAGGCGCGCATCACGACATAAGGAAAACATTCTCCAATTTTTACCAGGGGCATGGTGAGGCCATACCATGGCACCACAGCAGGCGTCATGTTTTCCAACCATGTGTTTCATTTTTTGTATAGCACGAGCATGGTTTTTCAGACTGTTCTTCTGCACTTTTTCATGCACCGATTGTTCGAATTTGAATTATGTGCATAATTAATGCCTAGAAAATGCACACAATCCCCTAAATATGGTAAATGAGTTCGGAAAAATGTCAAATTTGAACACGTTTCATTTGAGGCGGTATGTTGATCGTTGGAAAAAAATTGAAAGACAAACTAGGACCAAAATTTGGATTCCCCCTTCAATCTTGGTGATTTCCCTCTCGAAAGCATTGAACTTCCTCGGTGATGGTTCAATTTATGAAGGGCGTGCATGACGACCTAAATCAAACCTTCTCAACTTTTAACCAGGGCACGGTGAGGCCATACCATGGCACCATGCCAGCCGTCATGTTTTTCAAGCACATATTTCATTGTTCTATAGTTGATAACCTAGTAAATGACGCGTTTGTGGTTGACTCCATTGAAATCTCTGCCCATTCCTTGTAAAAGGCTTGAGAAATTACTAAATACCACGAGTATGGTTTTCCAGACCGTTCTTGTGCACCCTTTCATGCACCAATTGTTTGAATTTGAATTACGTGCATTAATGCCAAAATGCACATAATCCCCTAAATATTGTAAATGAACCTAGAAAAGTGTCAAATTTTAACACGGTGATTAGCAGGGTTTATGTTCATCGTAGAAAAAAACTCATGGATGAAAGACAAAGGAAATTTGGATTCCCATTCAATCTCGGTGATTTACTATCGCACACGGTTCATCTCCGTCGCCTCTGCGAACCGTGTGTGTTCACTCACACATGCAAAACGAAAAGAAAACCCTTGCCCACTTCGTCCCCACTCACTCGCCGCGGACTCCTCCGCAACTCTGCACCCTAAGCTCGATGGCTGTTGGCGGCGGCCGTAGGTCGCGCTCCAAACGGCACTGGATTTTGCCTCCACTGCTTTCCGCCGCCTATCTGCACCGACATTCTAGACTCTGGTCGACTGGGGTTTTCTGCGGGATTGGGCTGGGGATTTTTCTCATGGAGAAGGTAATCAAGTTAATTAGCGAAATATTCACTCATCTCTTATCGCAGTCCGTCCGTCGTTGTTAATCAACTGACGGAAATCGCTGTGGAATCATTTTTGTTCTAGCTGATTCGTGGGTGTTCATTCATGTGTGCACAGTGCGAGCACAAATCGGGCAACTGTGGTCGCGGCCAGTTGGAAACGAAGTTCTACCTCACCATTCCGGATGACTTCAGGGAGCGCTCGGTATGTTCAATCTCAACCTACCACGGTCGGCATGGCCTAAATTTGTGAACATATACCGTTTGTTGCTACATTATCTATATATTTGCATCAAATCTTTGTTAGATTATCTAATTTTAATTCTATATTTTTGTACTTTGCTTGCATCTATATATGGATATGTTCTATCGGTTACTCCCATATTTGCATCTTGCTCGGTTATTTCAATATATCTAATTTACGATCTTAATTTTCATTTCAAGCAGTACATCCCTTGATTTGCAAGAATAGGAGTAGAAGGAAATCTTGGGCTTTACTTTGCTGATGACTCCTAGGATGTCATATTGACAACGCAACATGGGTTTACAATGACGGTTAGCGTAAAACTTGATAAAGATGGTCACTCCTATTTTAATGCGGACCTTTGGAAAAAAATGTCTAAGTGTTATGAACTGAAAGCTGGCAATAAAATTCTAGTGCGTGCACTACAGCCTGGTCTAATTAAAATGGATGTTTACTTCCCCAATGTCATCAGCCGATCAAAGTCTGATCGAGGTTAGTGTACTTTCAACTTTCTCCATGCTGTCATATTACTATTTAAGCAACCAATTGATCACTATTTAAGCAACCAATTGTGATATCATATTCTGACTCTGTTCCTAGGCAGTAACAAATTTTGTTTACCAATTTATGCGCACTATATATTCTTCTGCCATGTTCTGAATCAATAATACCTTTCCACCTTTTAAGCAGGATATGTTGGATGCATAGTGAACGATCTGTATGTTACCAAGTGTACCAAATTTCACTGGAAGGACTTGAAGCATGTCATAAACTTTGTTAATAATCTGACAGAGATAGCACAACGTATGAACGCTGGATTTTGGATGGGATTAATTAGACCTATAGTGCACACACTGAACAAGACCAATTGTGTGCACAAAGCGCTGGTAAAAAGTCTTATTTTAATGTTGATGCTCATAAACTATATATATATCTTCAACGACATGTTACAATTGTTTTTTATTCTACATGTCACCAGAAATTGCCCCCTGTAGCCGTTCCTGGATCGATTTCCCTGTGTGGTCGAATTACACTTGTGCCTGCTAATAATGCCAAAGTGATTCCAATGTACTGCATTTCCCGCAAAAATGGAACCATTCAAATTAACAAGTTCTCGCTTCTCATGGCAATGCATCCATATTGGAAAATTGGTGACACTGTTCTACTCCTGCTCTACCAAGGCACAGGAGGGCTCTTCCTTTTCACTGACGAGATGCCGAGTCGCCCTGATCAAGCTGCTTCCAGTGGATAGTTGTGGTTGTTGGCCCTCAGCCTCTTAAAATGTGCTAGCTGTTACTATGTATGTTAAGTATGTAGATATGGACCATATGGTTGTTGGCCCTTAGCCTCTTAAAATGTGATAGTTGTTACTATGTTAAGTATGTAGATATGGACCATATGGTTGTCAAAACCGTGTTACGAAGATCCTCCTTTTGTCGAATAGTGTAACTACAATATATATGTTACTCAAATGCTGTTACCCAAGTTCATAAATTTTCATGGAAAGTATTAGTATCATACACAGTTTATTGAGTTTAAGCGTGTGCCCGATGTCGAGAAGGCATTTGCATATTAACTGTCCATATTGCAAATTCACACACATGTTCACATAAGGAAACGTATGTGTAACATACTAATCATCGCACACGAGTACTCGCAGACGCATCGTATGCGATACTCCTAGCCACCGCAAGCAACTAGTTTGCATTTTTCAAAGTTTTTTGTACACACAGAATCACACACGAAGTAACTGTATTGACCGTCTGTGTTGTAATTTCTCATCGCAAACAGTTCATCCGAGTCGTCTGTTTGCCACGTATCACACACATCTTGTTTACATGACTCGTTTGTGTTCTTTTGGCTCATCGCAAACAGTTTATCCATGTGAACTGTATGCTGCATATCACGCACATCTTGTTAAGTTGAACCGTTTCTGTTGTGTTCCCTAATCGAAAACAGTTCGTCCGAGTTAACCGTATGCCGTATATCGCACACACATTGATATGGCTGCCCGTTTCTGTTGTTCTACCTCATCGCAAACAGTTCGAATGGATTAACCGTGTGTCCTGCATCGCACACACATTGTTATGGCTGCCTGTTTCTGTTGTTCTGCCTCATCGCAGACAGTTTGAATGGATTAACCGTATGCCCTTCATCGCACACGCAACTAAAACCTAAACCGTGTTTGATGCATACATCATGGCAAATGTTTTGCACCTTTTTTGACAGTTTTTTACACCACCGTTTGCGATTATTGCATCACACACAGTTTCGGCAAAGGGTCTCTGGTCGTAGTGTCGCGTTAGCAGTCTCCTGCAGTAGTGGTACTAGGTGAATCAAAATACGTACACAATCATATTGCACCCATATACATCCTTTCGTTCGAGGAGAGAGCCTCAAACTCTACCAAGTGTTGTTTTTCCCACACAAGCAGTTGTACCGCTATTGGGTGTAGTTGTACCGGCCTAGCCGGTGCTTCTAGAGCAACCACCACCCGAGGGGTGATTCCCTCGGGTCAGGTAGTGCCCCAGGTGGGAGTGGTGCAGTTGTACTGCTCTCCTCTAGCGGTTGTACCACCAGGGAGTTAGCCACACCCTGGATCACTACTGGCGGTAGTTCTAGCCAATGTACCACTACAAACACCAGAACCGGGTGACTCCGTTCTGGTTGGTTGGTGGTAGTCAGCCAGTTATCCTAACTTCTCACTAAGCAGCGGTACAGCCGGTGTTCATGGTGCGGTAGTACCGCCCGAGATTTAGCGACTACCGAAGCCCTAACACGATAGTTGTACCAGCCCTTGTACCATGCACGGGTGGTTCCATTTGGATACAAGGGTGGTACTAGGCGGTACCTAACCGGTTGTCCTAGCTAAGGTTAACTCAGCGGTACTACTGGTGGTGCCAACTGTTGTACCACTCGTGCACTGCTGTTGGCCAAACCGCATGGAGCAGTTGTACCGGACCCTTGTCCGGTTGTACCGCTCATGTGTAAAAACGTGATGTAATGGTTGGTTTGGGGGGGCTATAAAATAGGTTGTTCTCCCCCCACTCACCCCTTGCATCTCTCTCTCCTCTGTTGTTTCCCTAAGAGCTTTCTTGCCCGATCCCCTTCCCTAGCCAACTAAACTTCTTGATTTGCTAGGGATTAAGATAGGAAACCTAGATCTACACTTCCACCAAAGAAAATTTGATTCCCCCTACTTTCTCTTTAGGATCTTGTTACTCTTGGGTGTTTCGGCACCCTAGATGGAAGTCACCTCAGAGCCACATTCCATTGTGATGAAGCTTCCTGGTGGTGTTGGGAGCCTCGAATTAAGTTCACAAAATAGATTTTTCTAAACTCAACAACGACCAAAAAATGGATCCTACAGTGTATACTGCTCTAATACCAACTTGTATCATTCAAAATGTGGTCCTAGTCTCAATAAAAACTTTCCAATCCTCGCTAAAACTAGAAGTGCATATTGGTCACCCCAACATATGACTTCCACTAGTGCAGGATGCTGCTAATGCGACATTACAATCGGAGACCCTTCGACGAAACTTTGTGCGATGCATTAATCGCAAACGGTGATGTAAAAAACCGTCAAAAAGATGCAAAATGTTTGCGATGGCGGATACATCTAACACGTTCAGATTTTAGTTGTGTGTGCGATGGGGGCATACAGTTCAGTTCAATGAACTATTTGTGATGAGGCAGAACAACAGAAATGGGCAGCCAGAAGAAGGCGTGTGCGATATACGGCATATAGTTCACTCGGATAAACTATTTGTGATGAGGCGGAACAACAGAAACGGGCAGCCAGATAAAGGTGTGTGCGATATACGACATACAGTTCACTCGGATGAACTGTTTGTGATTAGGCAACACAAAAGAAACGGTCAGCCAGATCAAGGTGTGTGTGATATACGGCATACGGTTCACTCGGATGAACTATTTTCGATTAGGCAACACAACGGAAACGGTTCAGCCAGATCAACACTATAAGAAAAATACACTTCCGTGATGATACGTGTTTGTCACAGTAGGTCACATTTTCTGTCATGCATGTACATCCATGACAATTTTATGACAGAATCAAGATAGTCATACCTGTGTTGTCGTAGAAGTGTTCCATGACATTACCAAAATTATCATCATGGAAGTGTCCACTTCCGTGACGATAAATGACGCGTCACAGAAGTGCTTTTGTCAAGGGTGACCGACACGTGGCATCCACCATAATGGGTCGCCGTTAAGCCATCGGTTCCGGTTTTGGATCCGATAACCCGTTAACAGCCTGGACCAATGGGGATTTTCCATGTGTACAATTCTCATTGGCAAGAGGAAACACGTGTTGGCTCACCGTCGGGACAGATGTCATCCACTCATTGGACAGGAGGCGCCTATGATACGTCGACATGTGGCACGGCCCAACAGAGGCCCATTCCGGTGAAAAGGCCAGCCCGTTTGACATGGTCAAAAGGTAACGGGCCGGCCCACGGAAAGCCTCTTAACGGCCTGTTCGTATATAGCCCATTTATGGCCCGCTAACTCCCGGCCCATTACGGCCTATCAGAATTAAGCCCAGTAGCTTCATCTGGGCCATCCAATATGATTCCAGCCCGTTGTAACTTCCGGCCCATGTATGGCCCATGATGTCTTTCGGCCCATATGAGATCCTTTGTAACTCAGGGCCCATTAAAGGCCCGAGATGGAAGTGGCCCATAATGAACAGTGTATCGCTTTATACCCATTAACAACCCATTATTCTGTCGGCCGTTTCCAGCCCGTGTTAACTTTCGGCCTTCTAACGACCCATTTATTCTTGGGTCATTTCTAGAATTCTGTTAGTTACAGTTTGTAACTGGCCTATTCCGTTTGTGGGCCAAATTCTGCCGTGGTTACGTTCGCCCATTTGTGGCCCGTTAACCCGTTGGGCTGTTTTCATAGCGTTATCAAATACGGCCTATTAACGGCCCATTATGGTCCATGAATAGTATGGCCCATGTTTGGCGAAATGATTATACGCCCTGTAGAAGGCCCATGGATCCTACGGCCCGTAGAAGACCAATGGATCCTACGGCCCGTAGAAGGCCCATGGATCATACGGCCCATAGAAAGTCCATGGATCCTACGGCCCGCAGGAGGCCCATGGTTACAACAGTTCATGTGTTGCCATGATTATTGTGGCCTAGTTACCAAAAATAGGTTATTGTGGCCACTAGAAAAACGCGGAAAAAGAATTGTAGTGACTACATGCAAACAACTAAACAAGACAATAAGGAAATAAATAATCAAGCAACTAACGCTAGCCTATTACAGCTATTACACATATTACATCCACTTGGCATCAAAGTTCGCCACCAATGCAAATATAGGGAACAAAGCAGCATATTACATACACTGGCCGTCAAAATTGGCCACCAGTGCAAATAAACGTGTGATACGTGTCCAACGTATCTACTTTTCCAAACACTTTTGCCCTTGTTTTGGACTCTAACTTGCATGATTTGAATGGAACTAACCCGGACTGACGCTGTTTTCAGCAAAATCGCCATGGTGTTATTTTTGTGCAGAAATAAAAGTTCTCGGAATGACCTGAAACTTCACGCAGAATATTTTTGGAATTTATAAAAAATACTGGCAAAAGAATCAGCACTAGGGGGCCCACACCCTGTCCACGAGGGTGGGCGGCACGCCCACCATGCCTCGTGGGGCCCCTGAGGCTCCATCGACGTCAACTCCAACTCTATATATTCACGTTCAGGGAGAAAAAAATCAGAGAGAAGGATTGCGTTTTACGATACGGAGCCGCCGCCAAGCCCTAATCTCTCTCGGGAGGGCTGATCTGGAGTCCGTTCGGGGCTCCGGAGAGGGGAATCCATCGCCGTCGTCATCGTCAACCTTCCTCCATCACCAATTTCATGATGCTCACCACCGTGCGTGAGTAATTCCATCGTAGGCTTGCTGGACGGTGATGGGTTGGATGAGATTTATCATGTAATCGAGTTAGTTTTGTTAGGGTTTGATCCCTAGTATCCATTATGTTCTGAGATTGATGTTGCTATGACTTTGCTATGCTTAATGCTTGTCACTAGGGCCCGAGTGCCATGATTTCAGATCTGAACCTATTATGTTTTCATGAATATATGTGAGTTCTTGATCCTATCTTGCAAGTCAATAGTCATGTATTATGTGTTATGATCCGGCAACCCCGAAGTGACAATAATCGGGACCACTCCCGGTGATGGTAGTTGTTTGAGGAGTTCATGTATTCACTAAGTGTTAATGCTTTGGTCCGGTACTCTATTAAAAGGAGGCCATAATATCCCTTAGTTTCCAATAGGACCCCGCTGCCACGGGAGGGTAGGACAAAAGATGTCATGCAAGTTCTTTTCCATAAGCACGTATGACTATATTTGGAATACATGTACATTACATTGATGAACTGGAGCTAGTTCTGTGTCACCCTATGTTATAACTGTTGCATGGGGAATCGCATCCGACATAATTATCCATCACTGATCCAATGCCTATGAGTTTTTTCACATATTAATCTTTGCTTAGTTACTTTTCCGTTGCCACTGTTACAATTGCTACAAAACTGCTACTGTTACTTTTGCCACTGTTACCGTTACTTCCATACTACTTTGCTACTAAATACTTTACTGTAGATATTAAGTCTTCCAGGTGTGGTTGAATTGACAACTCTGCTGCTAATACTTGAGAATATTCTTTGGCTCCCCTTGTGTCGAATCAATAAATTTGGGTTGAATACTCTACCCTCGAAAACTGTTGCGATCCCCTATACTTGTGGGTTATCAAGACTATTTTCTGGCGCCGTTGCCGGGGAGCATAGCTCTATTCTTTGTGTCACTTGGGATTTATATCTGTTGATCACCGTGAGGAACTTGAAAGACGAAAAAACCAAGATTTATCCCTCAACTACGAGGGGAGGTAAGGAACTGCCATCTAGCTCTACACTTGATTCACCTTTTGTTTTGAGTAAACTTGCGACACCTACTCCTGCTATTGATTCTGATAGGTCGCATGTTATTGATGATGCCACTTCTGCTTTGCATGATACTTATGATGAAACTACTTCTATGCTTGATAATATTGTGCCATTAGGTGAATTTCTTTATGAACAACTTGCTAGGGTTAGAGAGAATGAAATTATTGAAACTGATAATATTGATGAAAGTGATGATGAATATTCTCCCCCAAGATATGAACTGCCTGTTGTGCCTGAGGGTTATGTTATGGATGAAGAAACTGCTAGAGATTTTCTCGCTTGCAATGATAGATATGATCTTAAGAAATTATTAGCCAAGCTGAAAGAAAAGTCTTTGAATGCTAGAATGAAATATGACCCTGCTTTTGCTACTTCACCTATTTGTATTACTGATAAGGATTATGATTTCTCTGTCGATCCTGAGTTAATTACTTTGGTCGAATCCGATCCTTTTTATGGCTATGAATCTGAAACTGTTGTGGCACATCTCACTAAATTAAATGATATAGCCACCCTATTTACTAATGAGGAAAAAATTCGTTACTACTATATCCTTAAGTTATTTCCGTTCTCATTAAAGGGTGATGCTAAGACATGGTTTAATTCTCTTGATCCTGGTTGTGTGCGTAGTCCCTAGGATATGATTTATTACTTCTCTGCTAAATATTTCCCCGCTCATAAGAAACAAGCTGCTTTAAGGGAAATATATAATTTTGTGCAAATTGCAGAAGAGAGTCTCCCACAAGCTTGGGAGAGGCTTCTCCAATTACTTAATGCTTTGCCTGATCATCCTCTTAAGAAAAATGAAATACTTGATATCTTTTATAATGGACTAACCGATGCTTCCAGAGACCACCTGGATAGTTGTGCTGGTTGTGTTTTCAGGGAAAGAACTGTTGATCAAGCTGAATTGCTATTGAATAATATGTTGAGTAATGAGAATAATTGGACACTTCCTGAACCAACTCCTAAGCCAACTCCGAAGAAAAGGGGTATTCTATTTCTCAGTCCTGAAGATATGCAAGAGGGAAAGAAATCTATGAAAGAAAAAAGTATTAAAGCTAAAGATGTTAAGAATTTACCACCTATTGAAGAAATACATGGTCTTGATAACCCGACACAGGTAGTAAAGGTAAATTCTCTCTATAGATATGAAAGCTGAAATCCCGTCTACTAAGTTTGCTAGCCAGTGTTTAGATGAGTTTGATGATTTTATTGTTAAACAAGAAAACTTCAATGCTTATGTTGGTAGACAATTGAAACGTAATGCTTATATGATTGAACACTTGAATGATTATATGTCTAGAGTTAAAGGTGAACTTAAACTTATTAGTAAACATGCTTCTATGGTTATCACTCAAGTAGAACAGGTGCTTAAGGCTCAAAATGATTTGCTCAATGAATTAAATAATAAGAAAAATGATAATGCTGTTAGAGTTATGAATAGAGGGGGTAAAATGACTCAGGAACCTTTGTATCCTGAGGGCCACCCTAAGAGAATTGAGCAAGATTCTCAAAGAACTAATGTTGATGCACCTAGTCCTTCCAAGAAGAAGAAAAAGAAAAATGATAGGACTTTGCATGCTTCTAGTGAACCTGTTGTTGACACACCTGAGGATCCCAATGACATTTCTATTTCTGATGCCGAAACACAAATCTGGTGATGAACATGAACCTAGGATAATGTTAATAATGATGTTCATGTTGATGCTCAACCTAGCTATGACAATGATGTAGAGATTGAACCTGTTGTTGATCTTGATAACCCACAATCAAAGAATCAACGTTATGACAATAGAGTCTTTGTTGCTAGGAAGCACGGTAAAGAAAGAGAACCATGGGTTCAGAAACCCATGCCTCGTCCTCCTAAACCATCCAAGAAAAAGGATGATGAGGATTTTGAGCGCTTTGCTGAAATGATTAGACCTATCTTTTTGCATATGCGTTTGACTGATATGCTTAAAATGAATCCTTATGCTAAGTATATGAGAGATATTGTTGCAAATAAAGGAAAGATACCGGAAGCTGAAATTTCCACCATGCTTGCTAATTGTACTTTTAAAGGTGGAATACCTAAGAAACTAGGAGATCCAGGAGTACCAACTATACCATGCTCGATTAAAAGAAACTATGTTAAAACTGCTTTATGTGATCTTGGAGCTGGTGTTAGTGTTATGCCTATCTCTTTATATCGTAGACATAATTTGAATAAGTTGACACCTACTAAAATATCTTTGCAAATGGCCGATAAATCAACTGCTATACCTGTCGGTATTTGTGAAGATGTGCCTGTTGTGGTTGCAAACGTTACTATTTTAACGGACTTTGTTATTCTTGATATTCCTAAAGACGATAGTATGTCTATTATTCTTGGTAGACCTTCTTTGAATACTGCAGGGGCTGTTATTGATTGCAACAAAGGCAATGTCACTTTTCATGTTAATGGTAATGAGCATACGGTGCACTTTCCGAGGGAACAACCTCAAGTCCACAGTATCAATTCTATTGGAAAAATTCAACGATTATTATTGGAGGTTTTGAATTTCCTCTTCCTACTGTCAAGAAGAAATATGATATTCTTATTATTGGGGACGTGCATATCCCTGTTGAGGTAACCTAGTGCTATTCGAAAATTCTCTGGTTTCATGCGATTCGAAATGAGTTTGTTAACAAGACCTGATCAACCTTGTTAGTGGATTCCTTTTGATGAGCATGAGATGGATGAAGTTAGAAAGCACAACTCTCTGTACCCTCCTTTTACTTTCTGTTATTTAGATTAAATAAAGCAAAAATAGTATTTTCTGTCTGTTTTCTGAATTATCCTTGCAATAAAAAATACCCCAAAAATAAAAGTTCTCCAGATGTCCTGAAAATGAAATATGATTTTTTGTAGAATACTTAAGAATATCTGGCACTAAGAACACACCAGAGGGGGCCACCACTTGGCCACGAGGGTCCAGGGCGCGCCCACCCCCCTGGGGCGTGCCCCCCGCCTCGTGGACCCCCTCCACTTATTCCTGCACCCACACACTTCGTCTTCCTCCAGAAAAAATCCCCACACGGCTCAAACTCGTGTTCTAGCTCGTTTTGCTACGATTTTCGATCTCCTTGCTCAAAGCTCCACTCACAAAACTGCTTTGGGGGATTGTTCTTCGGTATGCGACTCCTCCAATGGTCCAATTAGTTTTTGTTCTAGTGCTTTATTTATTGCAAATTTTTGCTGCTTAGGTGACCCTGTTCTTGAGCTTGCATTTCAAATTTATATGGTCCCAAGTAGTTCTAATGCATGATATAGTCTCTAGGCACTTGTGGGAGTAGTTGCTATCAATCTTGTTGAGTTCGGTTCACTTTTATTTTGAGTCACTGAAAATTTCAGAAATTTTTCAGAGGAAGAAAAATGTTTAGGAAAATGTACCAAGGTGGTTCCTCAAGGAAGCAAGCACCTAGGCTCGCGATACGTGAGCCGGACAATGAACTACCAAGAGAACCTCAAGTGCGGCCTTGTGAATGGTCGTCAGAAGATTTTATGGTCCAAGCAAGAATTAAGGAGGAATTTGACGCGTATGTGCGTAATGCTGAACTTGAGGGCTTCGTGTCAGATAAGCGCCCCCAATATTACTACCTAACTGATGCCTTTGTGAGGAGGTTTAAATTCACATCATCATGCAATTCTCACACAGTCCTATTTGATCTTTATGATAAATCTTATACCATGGACTTAGAAGATTTCAATACTGCTTGTAAATTCCCGCAGTGGGGTAATGCTAGTGAACCTCGCAAATATGAATATAAAGACTTTCTTGCTAGTATAACTGTGGGGGAATCTAGAGAAATCACGCAAGCTACCATAGGGAGCATCTATTTTCCTGCCATATATTATTTTTCTCTCTTTATAGGTAGATGCATTAACGGTAAAGATGAAGCCTGTCACATGTGCGTTCCCGAACTTAGTGTTCTCAAGAGTGCTGTATTAGGAGATAAACAATATAACTTGGGGGCTATTGTTGCACGTAGGCTGCATCATAATAGTATAAGTGGAGATTTGTTTGGTGGCATTTATGCTACTCGTGTAGCTAATTATCTTGATGTACCCATACATGAAAATGATATGGAGTTACCTCCTGCTTATCTAGATTATAATACTATGGTTCGCCATCAGTTTGTTGAGAGGAATGAACAGTTCCTCTAGTACCGACTAATCTTTGACGGATGTCGCACTGTCCATGTTGCTCTCCCTGCTCCTACCTTCTTTGACTTTCAGGCAAAAAGGAGATATGTTATAACCAGGGAGGAGGCGAACGAGTATGAAAGGAGGACGGAGGCAGCTCGCCTCCGAGCTGCAGCTCGTCAGGCTGTAGCCGCCGCATCTCAGTACGACCCCAGCTACAACTTTGGATATCCGCCAGGCCAGTAGTGGCCATAGACCAACTTAGGCCAAAATCCTAAGCTTGGGGGAGTACGTATTTCTCACCGATATTACATTCATGTTCACACACTCATTCTAGTTGTCGGTGCTCATACTTTTTCATTGTACTATCCATACTAGTTTATTTTCTTTTCTAAGCCTTCTTCTTGTGTGTTTGAAAAACCTTAAGAAAAAAAAATAGTTGTAGCTTTTAGCTAGTTTACTTTCCATGCCTGTAGTAGTAGTAATTAAAAGAAAACCCAAAAATATTTCTAGTTCTTCTTTTGCTTGTTGGGAGCTTTCTCGTGTAAATAGTTTAATTTCTTTTCTTATTATTTGGGGGGTCGAGAGGAGAAGACCATGATGAAAATTTTGAGTGGCTCTCATAGGCATTATTGTTGATTTAACCAAGAGCTCATATTACCTTGTCTTCTCCCTTGTATTAAATGCTTGCAGATTCCAGCTTAGTCCAATACACGTGCACTATTATTATTATCCACACCGTTCGGTCGTGCGAGTGAAAGGCAATAATGACGATATATGATGGACTGAGTGAGATGAGAGAAGCTGGTATGAACTCGACCTATCTTGTTTTTGTAAACATGATTAGTTCATCGTTCCTGATTCAGCCTATTATGAATGGAACATGTTTGCAATGACAATTAGAGATTATAGTTGCTCATGCCATGCTTAATTAGCTAGGAGTTTATAATGGTTTACCTTGCGTGCCAATATGCTATTAAAATGGTTGTGATGTGGTAGGATAGGGTGGTATCCTCCTTTGAACGATTCGAGTGGCTTGACTTGGCACATGTTCACGCATGTAGTTGAAACAAAATCAACATAGCCTCCACAATATTTATGTTCATGGTGAATTATATCCTACTCATGTTTGCACTCAGTGTTGATTAATTTTAATGCATGTTCATGACTGTTGTCGCTCTCTAGTTGGTCGCTTCCCAGTCTTCTTCTAGCCTTCACTTGTACTAAGCGGGAATACTGCTTGTGCATCCACTTTCGTAAACCCCAAAGTTATTCCATATGAGTCCACCATACCTTCCTATATGCGGTATCTACCTACCATTCCAAGTAAATTTGTATGTGCCAAACTCTAAACCTTCAAATGAAATTCTGTTTTGTATGCTCGAATAGCTCATGTATCAACTAGGGTTGTCTGTATATTCCATGCTAGGCGGGTTATTCTCAAGAGGAGTGGACTCCGCTCCTCACTCACGAGAAAATGGCTGGTCACCGGGATGCCCATTCCCCTGCTTAAACCAAATCAAAATAATTGCAAACAAAACTCCCCCAGGATTGTTGTTAGTTGGAGGCACCCGTTGTTTCGGGCAAGCCATGGATTGATGCTTGTTGGTGGAGGGGGAGTATAAACTTTACCATTCTATTTGGGAACCGCCTATAATGTGTGTAGCATGGAAGATATCGAGACCTCTTGGTTGTTATGTTGACAATGAAAGTATGCCACTCAAAATACTATTTATCTCTATTTCAAAAATCGAGCTCTGGCACCTCTACAAATCCCTGCTTCCCTCTGCAAAGGGCCTATCTATTTACTTTTATGTTGAGTCATCATCCTCTTATTAAAAAGCACCAGTTGGAGAGCACCGCTGTCATTTGCATGCATTACTATTAGTTTACATTGAGTATGACTATGACTGGATCTCTTTTACCATGAATTACAATGTTTAGTTAGTCCTTGATCTTTAGAGGTGCTCTGCATTTATGTTTTGCGGTCTCAGAAAGGGCTAGCGAGATAACATCTTGTTATATCGTATTATGATTGTTTTGAGAAAGTGTTGTCATCCGAGATTTATTATTATTGCTCGCTAGTTGATTATGCCATTGATATGAGTAAACATGAGACCTAAGTGTTATTGTGAATATGGTTAGCTCATAATCTTTGCTGAAAACTTGAATGCTGGCTTTACATATTTACAACAACAAGAGCAAACAGAGTTTGTAAAAGTTTTTCTTTATTACTTTCAGTTTGTCAACTGAATTGCTTGAGGACAAGCAAAGGTTTAAGCTTGGGGGAGTTGATACGTCTCCAAGGTATCTACTTTTCCAAACACTTTTGCCCTTGTTTTGGACTCTAACCTGCATGATTTGAATGGAACTAACCCGGACTGACGCTATTTTCAGCAGAATCGCCATGGTGTTATTTTTGTGCAGAAATAAAAGTTCTTGGAATGACCTGAAACTTCACGGAGAATATTTTTGGAATTTATAAAAAATACTGGCAAAAGAATCAGCACCAGGGGGGCCACACCCTGTCCACGAGGGTGGGGGGCACGCCCCCTTGCCTCGTGGGCCCCCTGAGGCTCCACTGACGTCAACTCCAACTCTATATATTCACGTTCGGGGAGAAAAAAATCAGAGAGAAGGATTCATCGCGTTTTACGATACGGAGCCGCCGTCAAGCCCTAATCTCTCTGAGGAGGCCTGATCTGGAGTCCGTTCGGTGCTCCGGAGAGGGGAATCCGTCGCCGTTGTCATCATCAACCTTCCTCCATCACCAATTTCATGATGCTCACCGCTGTGCGTGAGTAATTCCATCATAGGCTTGCTGGACGGTGATGGGTTGGATGATATTTATCATGTAATCAAGTTAGTTTTGTCAGGGTTTGATCCCTAGTATCCATTATGTTCTGAGATTGATGTTGCTATGACTTTGCTATGCTTAATGCTTGTCACTAGGGCCCGAGTGCCATGATTTCAGATCTGAACCTATTATGTTTTCATGAATATATATGAGTTCTTGAGCCTATCTTGCCAGTCAATATTCACGTACTATGTGTTATGATCCGGCAACCCCGAAGTGACAATAATCGGGACCACTCCCGGTGATGACCGTAGTTTGAGGAGTTCATGTATTCACTAAGTGTTAATGCTTTGGTCTGGTACTCTATTAAAAGGAGGCCTTAATATCCCTTAGTTTCCAATAGGACCCCGCTGCCACGAGAGGGTAGGACAAAAGATGTCATGCAAGTTCTTTTCCATAAGCACGTATGACTATTTGGAATACATGGCTACATTACATTGATGAACTGGAGCTGGTTCTGTGTCATCCTATGTTATAACTGTTGCATGAGGAATCGCATCCGACATAATTATCCATCACTGATCCAATGCCTACGAGATTTTCACATATTGATCTTTGCTTAGTTACTTTTCCGTTGCCACTGTTACAATTACTACAAAACTGCTACTGTTACTTTTGCCACCGTTACCGTTACTTCCATACTACTTTGCTACTAAATACTTTACTGCAGATATTAAGTCTTCCAGGTGTGGTTGAATTGACAACTCAGCTGCTAATACTTGAGAATATTCTTTGGCTCCCCTTGTGTCGAATCAATAAATTTGGGTTGAATACTCTACCCTCGAAAACTGTTGCGATCCCCTATACTTGTGGGTTATAAACGCGGCAGCAAAACAAGTCCATAACTGAAACAACTTCAAAAGAGCTCAAGAAACGTTATCCTGGGTATCCACCATGCTAGCAATAAGCTTAGCAAGCTTATTAGCTTGGTCCTGTTTGGCGCTAAAATCCTCCAACGCTTGCTGTTGCACCAGAAAGTATGCATCTGAATGCTCCAGGGACTTCCAAGTCCTTCCGCTTTTTGTCGCAACACAGCTGATCGATGTCTTTCAGCTTGTAGTTGAGACTCAAGAAACCAAACTGATTCAGACAATGAGTTTGAATAGCTTGTGCAAGCGGTAGTCGCCAGTAACTCAAACAGTAAACCAAGACAGGACTTTGGGGTTTCCTCGCTGTCTTCAAGATAGTTTTCCTTAGCTATTTTATCAGCTTTGTTGGAGACCAACAAAGATGTCTCACTATCCTGAACCTTATCTGCATTACTTCCTTTACCATTGCTTAATAAGGCACTCTTCCCTAATATTCTGTCAGCATTCTAAAAGAATAAACAAGCAGACACATAACAGGTTTAGCATGTACTAGTATATGAAACTCATTTTGGTGAACCACTTCATTAGTAAGGTGGACAAGATTATACCAAGTCTTCTATTGCCAAGTAGTACATTATAAAAGCATCAAACAAACATATATCTATGTCCTATGGTCACTGCATTGTCTTGCCAAATCAAAATAGAGACACAGTTCAAATCATATCAGTTCAAGAGAAAGCAGCACTGAAAGAATACAAAGCGTGGGAAACTATACGGCACAACAAGATTTCAAATGGGTACCATGGGTCTACATGTACAACAACACTATTGGCCCTTTTGTGATGCTAGTAATGTGCATGATATGAGAAGTCAACTGTATACACAATTGAAATTGAAATCAACAGAGCTATTTATAAGAGCAAACCTATTAAAGAAACATGCGTGAACATACCTTTGTGCCATTGGATCGTTCAATTTAAAAATAAGTTTGTATGAGTAAATACAGTGATACAAGAGCAAAGCATTATGCACGATAGCAATGGAATCTTAAATGAGAACCGTTGTTCTTCAGGTTTAAGCACTTGTTCTACATGAACAGAGTACAGTAAGACGCAAGCATATAGTACTTCAAATAAAATGAGCTCATAGACCTTACCACATTCTTGGTTGGGGACCAGTATGGAACAAGGCGTTCCCAGTCATCGTCCAGTAAATGTGTTTTAGGAGAACGTAAGGTAATTTGATGAGTTTCTTTGCCAGTGAAGTACGTTTTCTTCAGGTAATTCCGATACTGCCATCATAGATTCTTGAAGATAGCAGAGGTATTAGCACAGGTTATCTCATCCTGAGTTTCCAAATCGATCCTTCTCTATAGAGAAAAATGGGAAAATTTGCTTTATTATAACCATCATGGAGGTAGAATGTATGGGACAAAGCAAAGTAATTGCCATGAATAACATTACTTACACATAAGTCCTGGACAAACACCTGCAACTGGCATTTTCCTTCATCTTCAGTATAATATTTCCATGATGGGAAGATATGCACACATGATTTAACAACATCAAATGCGATAGATGCTAAACTATGAATGGCTGGTTGTGCTTCCTCCACAGGAATAGGTGTACTAACTGGTGGAGTTGGGGTTCTCCGTGGTAGTACTGGCGCTTTGGGCACTGGAGCTACCTTACTAACTGCTCTTGTTTGGGAGCTCTTTGGTGGAGATGGTGTTGTGTCAACAGGAACTAGGTTACTATCTGCTGGGGTTGGGGTTAGATTGGGTGAAGCTGGTTCTTTGTCCATCGCAGTAGGGGTAAAATCTGTGAGAGCCTGGGTTATGTGTGGTAGGGTGTTCACACATGAACACGACACCGTGTACCCTCGGCGTCGAGCACGATACGCACGACACGTCGCTGAAGGAGGCTCACCGGAAGCGCGATACGCAAGACAATCCGGCGAGCTCTTTTGAAGACCCGAAACCCCCACGCGGCCGGGAGAGACCCCGTCTGGACGCACGGCAGTGATGGGCTGCCCTAGGTCGGTTCGCCCGCCCCTAGGTCTTCGTAGATCGAAGCTCTCCGAAGCGAAGAACACCGATGAACAAGAAGCAGAAAACTAGGGTAAGAGATGGAAGTTTGTAGATGGGATTTGCGATTGTGTGTTGTTTCTCAATCGGCCGTCACCCCTTAGGTACATAAGAGGCGGCTCGACTTCCCGTGCAAGGAAAAGGCTTGGATTCACGTCCAAAACCCTAGTCAAATTCGGATTGGTTTTATCCGAACTTTCCAAAACTGTTCGGTTTAAACTGGCTGCACCTTCCGGGTCTTTTTTGTGGTAGTAAACGACCTCGGATGGAAACGAGTCCAAAAGGAATCTTAACCATTTCGACGAGACGAACAACTTTCATGTTGAACGTTTTTTGATCGGAGGTCATTTTGAGGGTCAAATAGCTCGCGTAAAGCAGGCTATTATTCGCGCTACCCATACGACATGGTGTCTGGTGGGGCGCACCACTTTTTGCCTCCTGATAGAGTTGCATTCCAATGACTCAAACTTTTGCATACGAACTCGGATTGGAACGAATTTTATATCAAAATCGATCGTTTCGATGAGATGAGGACAATCCGTGTAGATCATTTTTCCATACGAGACCGTCTTGGGGGCGTAATCAGCCGAATAGTGTTCTGAATACTAAATCTCAGTACTTCAAACACGACTTTGGCCTTAGAGATGAGATCGGATGGCTATGGACCAAATATCAAAGTTTCTCCTTTTGATGATACGGAACTTTCTTGCTTTGAGCACCTTTTCATTTGAGGCCATCTTAATTGTGTTTTTGACCATGCCAAAATCTGGTGTCAACACATGCCCCCCTGTTTTTCGGCAAAACTTGCGTGCCGAAAAATAATTTGCAATGTATTTGTTCTAAGGACGATGTCAACACTCCATCAGCCATTTATATTTCTCAGGGCGATAATTATGTATCAGCCATGTTTATGCTAAGGGCGATAGTTATTTATCGGCCATGTCTTTGCTTAGGACGATAGTCATATATCGGCCGTTGCCTATCTAGGCTTCTTGCCACACACTCGGGTGATACTTCTTAAATATTTGTCGTTGAGAGCTCGAGGTAACAACGTGCCTTGTATGGAATCCACCAAATAAGAGTTTCCAGGAACTACTCTTGTAATCTTAAGAGGACCTTCCCAACTAGGAGACCACTTCCCGAATTTTCTATCTTTGAACCAATTGGTAGAATCACCTTCCACACGAGATCGCCAACTTGGAAATTCTTCAACTTGACCTTCTTATTGTAAGCTCTTGCCACTCTCAACTTATCTCTCTCTATGGCCTTCAAAGCAGCCAAACATTTATCGGTGACTTCATCAATATTGTCCATCATCAAGTTATAAAAGTCCACCTCCGATAAATCATTTTGTTTGGCTATTCTCAAAGCATTCAAATTCACTTCCACTGGTAAAACGGCCTCTTGACCATATACGAGCTCATATGGAGTTACCTTTGTAGCACCATGCCTTGAGATTCTGTGTGCCCACAAAGCTTCGGACAGTAGCTCATGCCATCTCCTTGAATTATCCTCAATCTTCTTCTTGATGAGCTTGATTAATATTTTATTGCTAGACTCAGCTTGTCCATTGGCTTGGGCATAATATGGGGATGAATTGAGCAACTTTATCTTATATTATTTGGGAAATTCTCTAACTTAATGTGACATAAAGGATGAACCTTGGTCCGTAGTTAATGTTTGAGGAATGACGAATCTATGAATAATGTGCTTAGTTATGAATTGAATTACCTCTGTATGCATCATATTTTTGAGCGGTATTGCTTTAGACCATTTAGTGAAATAATCAGTTGCCACCAACACGAACCGATGCCCTTTTGAAGAAGAAGGATGAATCTCTCCAATAAAGTCTAATCCCCAACCTCTAAAAGGCCACGACATGATAATAGGATGTAGCATAGCAGTGGGAGCCAACTGAATATCACCAAACTTTTGACAAGCTTCACATCTTTTATAATACTGGAAGCAATCATTAACCATCGTCGGCCAATAAAACCCAGCACGTCGTAATAACCATTTCATCTTGGGAGCCGACTGATGAGTGCCACAAATACCTTCATGGACCTCTCCCATAGCAACTCTTGCTTGGTCCTCGTCCAAGCACTTTAAAAGAACATCATCAACCGTTCGACGATAGAGATCATCATCTCTCATTGTGTATTTGAAAGCCATACGCCGAGCAGTCCTGTCCACCCTTTTACTAGGATCACAAAAATAATCAATAATGGGTTTCCTCCAGTCTTGATTTTCTCCTGCAGTGACCGAAACGGTGGGCTCCGGTTCAGCCTCCCCTATGTTGGCAAGACTAGACATCGGCCTTTCAGAAATATGAAACATGCCACGATCAACATGATAGCCGGATGCTTGTTGTTTCAACTCATTTGCTCTCCAATTGTCATGTCTTGATATATGAGCAATGCTAAAATAATCCAAAACATAAATTATATCTAGACATTTATCAAGATAAACATTAAGTGATTCGTCAAAACATTGAAAAACTTTGGATATTTGCTGCACTACTAATAACGAATCACCAAAAGCCTCAATATGTGTAGCACCTATGGCAAGCAACATCTCTAAGCCGAATAACAATGCTTCATATTCGGCTTGATTATTTGCGCAAAAATATTCTAAGCGGCACGAGGCTTCAAAAACAGCACCATGAGGAGATATATAAACAATACCAACACCTTGGCCATTGCTACAAACTGAACCATCAAAATATAATCTCCATGGTACTAACGAGACAAGGTTTATGTCAATAACATGCTTGTCATCAATCCGATGCTCAACAATAAAATTAGCAACGATTTGGCCTTTCATGGATTTCAGAGATTCATAAGCCAAATCATATTCAATTAAAGCATAAGCCCACTTGTCAATTCTACCACTAAGAATTGGCCTATGCAACATGTACTTGATGACATCGGTTTGACAAGCTATAATGCAAGTACTAGGCACTAGATAATGTCTCAATTTTGTACAAGCATAATATAAGCATAAGCATAATTTCGCAATAAATGTATACCTTGTCTCGGCATCCAATAAGCGTCGGCTCAAATAAGTAATAACATGCTCCTTTCCTTCGGTCTCTTGAGTAAAAACAGCACCAATAACACCTTCTTCCACTGCAATATAAAGCCTAAAGGGCTCTTTATGTTTGGGAGCTTTCAACACCGGAGGAGTGCATAAATAATTTTTGATCATGTCAAATGCTTCTTGCTGTCCCCCCCCCCCCAATTAAAATTAGTTTCATTCTTTAACCAAAGGATGGGAGTGAATGGGTCAACCTTCCCTGACAAGTTGGCTATGAATCTCCTCAAATAATTGACTTTGCCAAGGAATTTTTGCATATCTCTCTTGCATGTTGGGGCCTCTACCTTTTGTATAGCTTCTATCTTTTTGGGATCAATTTCTATGCCATCTTGATGAATAATGAAACCCGAAAACTTTCCAGCCGACATACCAAAAGCACACTTCAAAGGATTCATCTTTAATCCATATTTTTTCATTCTCTCAAAAGCTAAGCGCAAATCGGCTAGATGGGATTCAAAAGCATCCGATTTGACAACAATATCATCAAATAAACCTCAAGTATAACACCAAGTAAATCATGAAAAATTAAATTCATAGCGCTTTGATACGTGGCACCGGCATTTTTTAATCCAAAGGTCACCACTGTAAACTCAAATAAACCAAGGAAACCGGGGCATCGAAAAGCCGTTTTGGACATGTCCTCTTCGGCCATAAAAATCTGGTTATACCCCGCATTACCATCAAGAAAGCTAATGACCTTATGTCCAGAAGCATCATTAATAAGCATATCGGCTATTGGCATAGGATACTCATCTTTAGGTGTAGCTCTATTCAAATCTATGAAATCAATGCACACCCTCAACTTGCCGGAGCCTTTCTTCTCTACCGGTATAGTGTTAGAAATCCACTCGGCATACCTGCAAGGTCTAATAAAATTATCTTTATGCAAACGACCGATCTCTTCCTTGATCCGGTCATACGTTTTTGGATTAAACTTTCTGGCCGATTGCTTGTATGGTCTAAAACCGGCCTTTATAGGTAACCGATGCTCCACTAGCTCTCGGCTTAAACCTGGCATCTCACGATATTCCCATGCAAAGCAACAAACATATTCTTTCAATAGCTCGATCAACTTAGCCTTATGATCGGCTCTTAAATTTTCGTTTACAAATGTCGGCCTAGGAATTGAACCATCTCCTATATCTATCTCTTCTAATGGATCGGCCGATGTAAAACCTTGTCCTAATTTATCCATATCATCTAACTCTTCTATGGACTCATACATATCGTTCTCATTGGACCGATATTCTACAAGATGCTTTTGTAACCACTCTGAGTTAGGATCCATTTAAATACATCATACCTTGGAGCCGATTATCGCCAACCGGCTTTAAAGAAACGGGCACGAAACCACTTTTTGTGGCGCTAAGAAAATCATATTCTGATAAGTCGCGCCCCGTCAAGCAAGTAGCATTGGGATGTTGTTGCCAATCCACCGATGCATCGGCCAAAGCAACACAAGCTGAATTATCCACATGAATGACTTCTACTTCATCATCAACCCATTGAATTAAAAACTGGTGCATAGTAGATGGCACACATCGGTTTGCATGAACCCAATCGCGACCTAATATCACATTGTAGTTACCTTGCACCTCGGCGACAAAGAATGCAGTAGCCAAAGTTTTGCTTCCCACTATAAGCTCCACATACATTACACCTTTGGCTTCAGTTTTCTCTTTGCCTTCAAATCCATTAAGCACCATGTTGCTCTTTATTAACTCTTCATCACGCAGCCCCAATTTTTTTAAAGACGGAATATGGCATAAGATTCACCACAGCACCACCATCGACAAGCATTCTAGCAACCGGTGATCCATTAATATGACCTTTAAGGAACAATGGCTTCAAGTGTGTCACCGGTTCTTTTGGCTTCTCGAATATAGCATTTTTAGGACGAAAATCTAGCTGAGCTACTTCCCCTTCTTCATCTATAGCACGAAATTCAGCGGGTAAGTAATACACCATATTAATATCCATACCTTCATGAACCGGTGTAGACTCATAATCAAGCATTTCATCTCCTTCCGCAAGCATGTCCAATGACTCCGAAATATCTTCAAGGGAAGAGGAAGTAGTAGGCAAAGTGGACGATGTAATATTAGCCGCATCATCCTCCGTTGGTGGTGTAGGTGTTGCTATGATCAATGCAGAAGCTGCTATGTTTTCCTTTTGCTTTGGCCTCCACACTTGTTTTGGGGGTACCATGGGACGACTTTCATTGAATAATTTATCCCTTAGCTTTTCTACTTCTTGTTCCCCCTTCTCATGACTCCTCATGCACTGCAATCTCCTTTTTTGCGCCTTGGTCAGACCGGAAGGACACCACTTAGGCTGAGTATATTTTGAATCCCTCAACTTTGCCTTGCTTGTGCTAGCTTCATGATCATTAGCCATGGGGCCTTGCTGGACCGCAGTCACATCTTTATTAGAATCAGCCGGATTATTAAGAATAATCGGCTCTTTGATTATTAATTCTTTAGTGCCTATCATAATAGTTTCACCACGAGCATTCTTGTCCTTTTGCTTGCTAGGCTCTGAAATTTCAGCACTTGGTGATTTGGCACGCCACACTTGCCTGCTGACTCTTTTTTGATTATTCTTGCATTGGCCGATTGACACCATTGTTCAAACGGCCTCGTGTGGGATAAGAAAGCCTCTCATGAACGGGCCTCCTTGGTTCTGCCCAACCCGGGTGAAAAGCATAAGGGGCAATTGGGGGCTATCCCCATCCTCCATTGAAGCCTCCCATGTAGTATGGCGCATAGGGGGGGTGCCATCCATGGTCCTGGTGCCCATGACCCATATGGCCTCGCGTGATGCTGAAATTCTTCCCTCGGAGGTGATCTTGAGCGCTTCAAATTTGATGACCGGTTAGAGCTAGAACCGGCCGCTTGATTGGCATACTTGGACAACAGCATATCAAAAGTTGGCTTGATTCTCTTGCGCCGCACTTTAGCTTCATTCGTCTTCCACTTGCAAACCTCTGGACTCTTGGGCTTAACAAATTTGACATGAGTGTTCTCTTGCACTTGTGGTTGCCCCCCGAGTGTAGGATTCTTGATGGTGATCTTGATTACCTCCTTGCCACCGGGTTGCTTGTCAAGCACAACTTGTCTCCCCAAGACCTTGTTGCCCTCCTTATTTTTCCTGGGCTCACCAATGACAATATTATTTTTATTAGCTGATTCGGCTATGTTGGGCCGAATTAACATCTTCTTCCCCTCCAAATCCATGATGTTCCTTGGGAAAGGCTGCTTATCAACTTGCATCTCAGAAGAATTCAATCGTCCGTCATTAATGGCCGATTGTATCTGTCGTCGAAAAACATTACAATCATTAGTAGCATGAGAAAAAGAATTATGATACTTGCAATAAGCATGCTGTTTCAGCTCTTCGAACGGCGGTAAAGTATGAGATATTCTAATAATCTTGGCTTGCAACAAAGCATCAAATATTTTATCACACTTAGCAGTGTTGAAAGTAAACTTCATCTCTTCATGACGATTCTTATGAATCGTCTTTAAATCATTGCAAGTAAATGGTTTGGCCTTAGATGGCCAAACAAATTCACCAGCATAAATATCACCCTCATCGTCCGAGTGGTCACTATCATACTCAACCATATTCACCTTGGGACGATCAGTTTTATATCTATGCACCTCTTTAAGATCTTTGCTTCGGCTTTCTTGAGCCAAAGCCCTTTGCAAGACTTGGTTGATATTTGAAAACTTGTATCCTTCTAGCCTTTCCCTAATGTGAGTTCTCAAACCACTAAGCACAAGATCAGCCAAATCTCTCTCGGTTATCACCAAACTATAACACCGGTTTTTTGTATCCCTAAATCTTTTGACATAATCGGAGACCGATTCATCGTGCTTTTGCTTAACCGATGTAAGATGGGATAGTTTAAGCTCATTGTCACCACTGTAGAAGTGATCATGAAACTTTTGCTCCAATTGAAACCATGTAGTAATAGAACTGGGTG
This sequence comes from Triticum aestivum, assembly GCF_018294505.1. Taxonomy (NCBI): domain Eukaryota; kingdom Viridiplantae; phylum Streptophyta; class Magnoliopsida; order Poales; family Poaceae; genus Triticum; species Triticum aestivum. Next base: position 121,753,703 of record NC_057805.1, read on the forward strand.
GTAATGCAGAAAACCACGAGAAAGCAGTACCGGTTAAAGATAAAGGATAATAACGTACTTTCCACTCGTCTCATGAACTTGCCTCACCTAATTATGCCAAGTATTGACTAACATGCTCCCATGTAGTCATTGTTCCCTCTCCGCTAAATTTAACAAAATCTGGAACTTTATATCCGGGAGGACATGGCACGGCATCAAAAATTTCTAGATATGGTTTCCTGGAAATTCGTGGTTTAGGTACTTCAATCCCACAATGCTCTCAGAACACCCTAGACATTTCCTCTCTGACATTAGCCAAAATATCACTCGTATTGAGTGACATTGCGTGTGGTTGTGGCGCATGGTGAATATGATTTCTAATAGTTGGTACAGTGCTAGTCGGAAGAGATGGTGGTGTGTATGTTGTACCATAGTTCGGCAGCAATCCACTTGGACTTGCCGAACCATAACCTAGCAATGCCGTTGGATTCACTGAACTTGGTATGTTCATGGCAGGATTAAAGGGTGGAGCAACAAGTTGGTTTGTCTGACTGGGATAAGAATTCAACGGCACGGGCGGCAATGATGAAATAGGTAAAGTTGGACTAAAGTTTTCCACACCAGCAGACATACTACCACTACCATTATATGATTGAGGAGTATTATTTCGAGCAGTATTATTGTTAGAAGGGAGAGAGGGATTGGTGGAATATGATGGATGTATTATTGAGCCTCGAGGGCGAGTATATATTGAGTACAATGCTGGGAGGGCAAGACGCCTCTCCTAGAGATAAGGTAGGAGACGGATTACAAATCCTAGACTACCAAACATATGTAACCCAAATATATCTCTAACATCCCCCCGTAGTCGTAGCGGTAGCGTTGCAAACAACAGGAGCGACGCAGACAGTCAGACTGGAGAGAATAGCAACCGACGGACTGACATCCCCCCGCAGTCCTAGCGGGAGCATCGAGGACGGTGTCGCTTGCGGATGCGTTGATTGTAGAGGAAGCCGACAAGTTGCTCAAGCGGACGATAACCCTTTCTGCCGATGTCGATGTAGCCGAGAGCGTAGGGTGGTGTAGTCGTGGTCGAGGTAGTCGTGCAAAGAATGCCGTGGTCGATGTCGAGTCGGGGTAGCCGGTGTCGAGGGAGTCGCCATGGAGCCGCGGGCGCAAGGAGGCGCCGAGTTAGTCATGGGCGCAGTGGTGTCGAAGAAGTGGTGCGCCAGGAAGGAGAATGGTGTTGACGACGCGTCGCGCCGGGTTTGCCAAGCCCGGGAACACATCGTGGACGAAGGCATGCATCGGTGTTGCCGCCACCGGGCATGCGTAGACGGACGAAGTCGAAGTTGATGAAGCGCCGACCAGGCTTGCCAGGCCCGGGGACACGTCGTGGATGAAGGCACACATCGGTGTTGCCAGCACCGGGCATGCGTAGACAAGGGACCTGCACGAGCTGTACGCCATGTCGGAGAAGTCGGAGGGGCCAGCAGAGAAGAACTCGATGACGATTGCGGCACCATCGGCGCGGGGCTGATGTCACCAACGATGGTCGGAGTAGATGAAGTGGTCGGGGTAGATGACGGCGACTCTAGCATGGGCTGGTGCTTGGACGAAGACAAACGGGGTGAACGAGCGGCGGCGGCGGCTAGGTTTGGAGTGCGGCGGCGGTGCTCGAAGTAGGCGAAGAATCCTGACAGCATGACGAAGACCGGCGAGGACGGTGGCGTTCCCGCGCCAAGGGAGGCGGCGCGGTGCATACCACGAGAGGTCGACGCATGGTGACGGCGGAGTGGACCGCGGGCCGCGGCGCTACGGCCCGAAGGGGCGACGCAGCGGCGGCTGGCGGGTCGGGGCGACGGCGGGAAGACCTCGGGGCAGCGGCGGGGACCGCGGGCCGCGGCGCGATAGCCCGAAAGGGCGGCGCGGCGGAGGAGCGCAGGTCGGTGCAACCATAGGGACGGCCTCGGGACGGCGGCGTAGACCGCGTGCCACACTCGCTACGGCCCGACAGGGCGACGCAGCGGCGCGCGAGGGTCGGTGCTGCCACGGGGATGATAATCCCCAAGTGCAGGGAATCATCGTAGCAATTTCCAAAGGTGGAAGTGATAAGTATGGAGTGTCGAACCCACAAGGAGCTAAAGGTAAGATCAATATTCTCTCAAGCCCTATCTGCCACTGATACGACTCTATGTACACCGAACGTTTGCTTCCAACTAGAAACGAGAAATAAAACTACGTTGTGGGTATGAAGAGGATAACTTTGCATGGTATCGGAGAGCTAGAATATAAAAGTAGGTGCTGTTATCATAAAGTTAGAGTATATTACTAAGTATTATAAATAGCGAGTGTGGAATAATGATGGATCGGTGTGTGGAATTGTCCCAGGCAATTGTTAACAAACCGATAGTCGTCATTGCAATTTCATATGAGGGAGAGGCATAAGCTAACATAGTTTCTCTACTTGGATCAAATGCACTTATGATTGGAACTCTAGCAACCATCCGCAACTACTAAAGATCATTAAGGTAAAACCTACCATAGCATTAAAGCATCAAGTCCCCTTTATCCCATACGCAACAACCCCCTTACTCGGATTTATGCTTCTGTCACTCACGCAACCCACTATAAGCGAATCATGAACATACTGCAACACCCTACAGCGGGAATCCCTCACGCTTGCGCGACACGGAGGGCACAATAGGACAGCACCAAAATAAAACATACAACTCGTACCAATCTAGATCATCAGTCAACCCAAGGACAAAAGGTATCTACTCAAAACATCATAGGATGGCAACACATCATTGGATCATAATATGTGGCACAAAACAGCATGTTCAAGTAGGGATTACATCGGGGTGCGGGAGAGTGGACCGCGTAAAAGAGATGAGGATGGTGATGATGATGGTGATGTTGATGAAGACGATCACCGCGGCGATGATTCCCCTCTCAATGGCACTCCGGTGCCACCAAGAGAGAGGAGGAGAGGTTCTCCCCCTTGTGCTTCCTCCTCCATGGCCTCCCCCCCTAGATGGGGAAAGGTTCTCCCTCTGGTCCTTGGCCTTCATGGCGATGATGGCCTCTCCAGGATACTCCTCCATGGCCACCGGTGATGATGGCCCCCTCCGGCAGGGTGCCGGAGAGGGCCTAGATTGATTTCTCGTGGCTACAGAGGCTTCTGGCGGCGGAACTCCTGATCTAGGTTAATTTTCCGAGGTTTCTATATTTATAGGAATTTTTTGCGTCGGTCTCACGTCAAGGAGGTGCCCGAGCTGTCCACAAGGCAGGCCCACGCGCCCAGGGGGTGGGCGCGCCCCCCACCCTCGTGGGCAACTCGGGACTCTTCTGGCCCAACTCCGATGCTCCGTGGTCTTCTTTTGGTCCATAAGAAATCATCAAAAATTGGCACGTCAATTGGACTCCGTTTGGTATTCCTTTTCTGCAAAACTCAAAAACAAGGAGAAAACAGAAACTGGCACTGGGCTCTAGGTTAATAAGTTAGTCCCAAAAATCATATAAAATAGCATATAAATGCATATAAAACATCTAAGATGGATAATATAATCGCATGAATACTTCATAAATTATAGGTACGTTGGAGACGTATCAGCATCCCCAAGCTTAATTCCTGGTCGTCCGCGAGTAGGTAAATGATAAAAGAAATAATTTATGAAGTCTGAATGCTAGCGGATGCACAAGTTTGATCAATTATAATTCCAATCACCTTTTCTAGCATCATTATATGTCATAACAGTAGCTCATCTCATAAAACTTCTCATGATAAAGTAACAAGCTATTCACATGTTAAAGTATAGATTATAAACTTTCTTGAAAACTAACAAACCATGTTATCAGTCATCAAACAATTACAATTCATCTTATTTTCAGGAAGAGTCTATGTCAGTGCTTTGATTTAGCAAACTCCACATACTGAACTATCATTTAGTCTTTCACAATTGCTAACACTCACGCGATATTTATGGGTTCAAAGTTTTAATCAGACACAGAGAAAGATAGGGGCTTATAGATTCGCCTCCCAACCTTTAACCTCAAGGGTAATGTCAACAATAATAGTTCATGATGCCTTACATCCAATTGGATATATATATCAGAATCTTTCCAACACAATGTGGTTGCCAAAGGATAAAATGTAAAAAGGAAAGGTGAAAAATCACCATGACTCTTGCATAAGGGTAAGAGATAAAAGTAAAAGATAGGTCCTTCGCAGAGGGAAGCAGAGGTTGCCATGCGCTTCAGGGTTGGATGCACAAAATCTTAATGCGAAAGAACGTCACTTTATATTGCCACTTGTGATATGGACCTTTATTATGCAGTCCGTCGCTTTTATTCCTTCGACATCACAAGATCGTATAAAGCTTATTTCCTCCACACTAATCAATCATACATATTTAGAGAGCAATTTTTATTGCTTGCACCGATGACAACTTACTTGAAGGATCTTACTCAATCCATAGGTAGGTATGGTGGACTCTCATGGCAAAACCGGGTTTAAGGGTATTTGGAAGCACAAGTAGTATCTCTACTTAGTGCAAAGAATTTGGCTAACATGAGGGGGAAAGGCAAGCTCAACGTGTTGGGCGATCCATGACAATATACTTTATTTCAGATATAAGAAAACATAACCCATTACGTTGTCTTCCTTGTCCAACATCTACCTTTTAGCATGTCATATTTTAATGAGTGCTCACAATTACAAAAGATGTCCAAGATAGTATATTTATATGTGAAATCCCTCTTCCTTCAATATTCTTTCATGAATTGTTCAAGTGACCAATTCTACGTTTGCTAACTTTCAATAAGTTTACTACCTATACTTATTATGTGTGAAGTCATTACTCCCCATGTTATAAGCATATGAAACATATATAAATTTAGGTTTATGACATTCAATTTATTCAACCATTTACTCATAGGATATACGTGGAGCACATGAGTAAATGACAAACTGCTCCAAAAGATATGAGTGAAGAACACTGAGTAGTCAAATAATTAACTAGCCATGGGAGGATTCTTTTTCATTCAATATTTCAGATCCAATGATTTTATTCAAACAGCAAGTAAAATTGAAAATACGCTCCAAGCAAAACACATATCATGTGACGAATAAAAATATAGCTCCGAGTAAGGTATACCGATAGTTTTGAAGACGAAAGAGGGGATGCCTTCCGGGGCATCCCCAAGCTTAGGCGCTTGAGTCCTCCTTGAATATTACCTTGGGGTGTCTTGGGCATCCCCAAGCTTAGGGTCTTTCCACTCCTTATTCTCCTCATATCGATATCTGTTATGACCGGCGTAGGGGCTTAGCCCAATGGGTTATGGCCCAAGTATCTTAATTAGGGGCTTAGCCCAATTATCTTATCGTATTAGGATCGTTTGCTTAGGAGTCAAGTAAACCTCTCTATATAAGGAGAGGAGATGTATCAATCTAATCAAGCAAGAAGCAATCATAATTTTCTCGGCTTCCCTTAGGGAGCCGGGAGACCTAAACCCTAGCCGCCTCCTACCTTCACTGCCGCTGCTCCCGTCGCAAGGACGGCGCCACGCTACCGGCCGCCGCGCACCAGCCCTCGTCCTTCCCCCTCCTTCCCCTACAACCTACACCCCAGATCCGGTAGGGCCCTAGCTCCTACCAATTTGGTATCTAGAGACTCGGGCTCGATCATGTCTTCGTCAACGCCAACGCGCCGTTGCCAATCATCACCACCGCACCGCTAACCACCGCCGGCCCCGGTCACCGTCACCACCACCGATTCCCCCACGCCGATGGCCCCGGTCACCTCCGCTGCGCCGACAACCGCCGTTTTCACGCCGGAAGAAGTCACCAGCATCTTACGGGATCTCGTGACGGCCGTCCAGGGCATCCATCTGTCTCTGGCGGGGTCGCCCGCACCTCCGCCGGCTGCGACTACCGCCGCGTACGGCCACCCCGCGCTGCCGTGGCCATCCCAGGGCACGCCTGCAATGGGCGGGGCACCCTAGCGGGCCGCCTCCGCCACTGCTGCACCTGCCCTGGTACTCGGTACCCGCGGCGATCGCAGGGGCCCATCCGTCATTCCAGCCGCTGCCCGCCCCAGTGCCGTCCTGGCCGCAGTGGCCCGCGCCGGTTCTCGCGGTGCCATCCGCGCCCGCCCCAGCGCCGCAGTGCTCGCACTGGCCCGCGCCGGCCCCCGCCGCGCCAACCGCGCCGGTCCAGCTCCCACCATCGCCGCCCAGCTCCGTACTGGGCCAGTCCACACCGGGAGGCCTCCCGATCCAGCAGGTCTGGTTTCCGCCGTCACTGTCCCAGATCCCGGCCTGGCTAACCGGGACGTCGCCACCACCAGTTTACACGGAGGCGGGGGACCCACCGGTACCCAAGCTGCAGTCTGGGGCCTCGTCCGGCTCCGCGGGGGCCTATGACGGTCCCCCCACCGTTGACCGGGCGCCGTCATCATCACTGCTCCGCACCGTCGAGCCGGTCGGCCGTGGCGCGCCGACCCAGACGCCGCCACGGTTCGCCAAGAACGACTTCGCCACTTATGACGGCACAGAGGACCCGCTTAACTGGCTCAACCAGTGTGAGCAGTTTTTCCGTGGACAGCGCACGCTCGCGTCGGAGCGCACTTGGCTGGCACCCTACCACCTCTGCGGTGCAGCCCAGACCTGGTACTACGCCCTCGAGCAAGACGAGGGCAGCATGCCCCCTTGGGAGCGCTTCCGTGAGCTCTGCCTCCTTCATTTTGGGCCCCCGATCCGCGGGAGCCGCCTGGCGGAGCTAGGCTGCCTTCCCTTCACCTCCACGGTTCAGGACTTCGCCGACCGTTTCCAGGCCCTGGCATGCCACGCGTCGGGCGTGACGGCGCAGCAGCAGGCCGACCTCTTTGTCGGTGGACTTCCGGATCACATCCGCATGGACGTGGAGCTTCAGGACCCCAGGATATCCAGACGGCCATGTACTACGCCCGCGTGTTCGAGCGCCGCGCGGTGGCCGTCCAGCAGGAGTCACCGTCCCGAGCCACTGGGTCGCTACCCTGGCGAGATCCCGCTCAAGGTCGGCCTGTTCAGGCTTCCGCGGCACCCCTCGCCGCGACCGTGGCGCGCCCATTCTGCCGGCTCACCTCGGCCGAGCTACTTGAGCGTCGCCGCCAAGGGTTGTGCTTCAACTGCGACAAGCCCTACACGCCCGACCACGCCTGCCCACGACTCTTCTACCTGGAGGTTGCAGACTACACTCCGGAGGACGCCGTCGCCGCCGACCTTGCCGCCCTAGCTATCGCGAAGGTGTTTGATGCTGGCTGATCACCTCGAGGAGTTCAGCAAGCGCTTCCCCACCTTATATCTTGAGGACGAGTTGTTTGTGCAGGCGGGGAGAAGTGTTATGACCGGCATAGGGGCTTAGCCCAGTGGGTTATGGCCCAAGTATCTTAATTAGGAGCTTAGCCAATTATCTTACCGTATTAGGATCGTTTCTTAGGAGTCAAATAAACCTCTCTATATAAGGAGAGGAGATGTATCAATCTAATCAAGCAAGAAGCAATCATAATTTGCTCGGCTTCCCTTAGGGAGCCGGGAGACCTAAACCCTAGCCGCCTCCTGCCTTCACCACCGCTGCTCCCGTCGCAAGGACGGCGCCACACCACCGGCTGCCGCGCACCAGCCCTTGTCCTTCCCCCTCCTTCCCCTACAACCTACGCCCTAGATCCGGTAGGGCCCTAGCTCCTACCAATATCTCACCCAAAGCTTGAAAACTTCAATCACACAAAACTTAACCAAACTTCGTGAGATAGGTTAGTATGATAAAGAGTAAACCATTCACTTTGGTACTGTTAAGCACAAGTTTCATAATTGTTCTCACACAAATTCCTACTGTACCATAATATTTCTACAATTTATATTGAGAAATATAAGTCATAGAAACTAGAAAACAAGCAAACTATGCAACGAAAACAGAATCTGTCAGAAACAGAACAGTCATTAATGATCTGAACATAAACCATACTTCTGCTACTCCAAAAATTATGAAATAAATTGGTGGACGTGAGGAATTTGTCTATTAATCTTCTTCAAAAAGAATCAACTCAAAATCACTCTTCTGTAAAAAATGACAGCTAATCTCGTGAGCGCAAAGTTTCTGTTTTTTACAGCAAGATCACATTAACTTTCACCCAAGTCTTCCCAAAGATTTTACTTGGCACTTTATTGAAACAAAAGCTATAAAACATGATTACTACAGTATATTAATCATGTAGACACACAAAAACATTAAGGGTAAATATTGGGTTGTCTCCCAACAAGAGCTTTTCTTTAATGCCTTTTAGCTAGGCATGACGATTTCAATGATGCTCACATAAAAGATAAGAATTGAAACATAAAGAGAGCAGCATGAAGAATATGACTAGCACAATTGATTCTAACCAACTTCCTATGCCTAGGGATTTTGTGAGCACACAACTTATGGCAACAAGAATTAACTAGCATAGGAAGGCAAAACAAGTATAACTTCAAAACTTTAAGCACATAGAGAGGAAACTTGATATTATTGCAACTCCTACAAGCATGTATTCCTCCCCCATAATAATTTTCAGTAGCATCATGGATAGCAACCTTGTTCTCATACTCAATTGGAACCTCTTCCGAAATAGTGGAATCATTATTAGCTAAAGTTGACACTCTTCCACATCCACTTTCATAAATATCACACTAAGATTCAACACCCTCCAAAATAGTGGGATCACTAATTCCTAAAGTTGACACTCTTCCAAACCCACTTTAAATTATAGTATTATTCATACTCCAAAAGATATAAGTGAAGTTCATGGATAATTCTACAATTAATATAGACTAACCAATATCCAAGCTCAAAATATGTAAGTGAAGCACACAAAGCATTCTATAAAACCATACTCAAAAGATTTAGGTGAAGCACAAAGAGCAATTCTATAAGATCATACTTAAAAGATATAAGTGAAGCACATAAAGTATTCTATAAATCAATGAAGGGATATCTCATGCTAGCATGTTTCTTAAAGGAAAAACAAAAACACAAAGGACACAAATCATGTGAACAAAACAAAAACCGAGGTATACCGATAATTGTTGAAGAAGAAAGATGGGATGCCAACCGGGGCATCCCCAAGCTTAGATGCTTGAGTATCCTTTGAAATATTTACTTGGGGTGCCGTGGGCATCCCCAAGCTTTAACACTTGCGTCTCTTTATTCTTCTCATATTGATAGCTCCTCGACCTTCGGACACTTCATCCACACAAAACTTTATCAAAAACTTGTGAGATCCGTTAGTGTAATAAAGCAAATCACTACCTTTAGGGTACTGTAATCAACTCATTCTTTATTTAAATTTTTGTTAAACCTACTGTATTCCAACTTCTCTATGGTTCATACCCCCCGATACTAGCCATAGATTCATCGAAATAAGCAAACAACACACGCAAAACAGAATCTGTTAAAAACAGGACAGTCTGTAGTAATATGGAAGTTTAGTAAACTTCTGTAACTCCTAAAATTATGAACTAAATTTGAAAATTTGAAAAATTTGTACAGAAGTAATTTTCAAAAAGTTTCAGACCCATTTGACTTTTCAGTTAAAAATGTAAAATCACGCACTACAGCCAAACTTTCTGTTTTTGTTCTGCACATAGTAAACAAGCAATCTAATCATCCTAAAACCAAAGCTTGGCACATTATTTTTATAATACAATGGATATACACAAGGGGATAATTATTTACAGAGAAACTTCCATGAAAAATTCTACATTGTTTCCGTGAGCATGAACACAAGTGCTCAAGGTCGACCCTCACTTCTTCAATGCAAAACTTTCCAATCACTTCTCTTTTTGAAAAACTTTTTAGGCAATGATAGGCAAGTAAATTTTTTTGTATTTTCATTCTTTTAATTTTTTTGTACGTTTCACCAACAACTAAACAGAAAAAACAAAAAAACAAAATCTACTTAGTGAAGAAAGCAAACAAGCACACACGAGAATATCAACCCCACGCTATTGCTCCCCGGCAACGGCGACAGAAAAGAGCTTGATAATCCCCAAGTGTAGGGAATCATCGTAGCAATTTCCAAAGGTGGAAGTGATAAGTATGGAGTGTCGAACCCACAGGGAGCTAAAGGTAAGATCAATATTCTCTCAAGCCCTATCTGCCACTGATACGACTCTACGTACACCGAATGTTTGCTTCCAACTAGAAACGAGAAATAAAACTACGTTGTGGGTATGAAGAGGATAACTTTGCATGGTATCGGAGAGCTAGAATATAAAAGTAGGTGCTGTTATCATAAATTTAGAATATATTACTAAGTATTATAAATAGCGAGTGTGGAATAATGATGGATCGGTGTGCGGAATTGTCCCAGGCAATTGTTAACAAGACCGATAGTCGTCATTGCAATTTCATATGAGGGAGAGGCATAAGCTAACACACTTTCTCTACTTGGATCATATGCACTTATGATTGGAACTCTAGGAAGCATCCGCAACTACTAAAGATCATTAAGGTAAAACCCAACCATAGCATTAAAGCATCAAGTCCCCTTTATCCCATACGCAACAACCCCCTTACTCGGGTTTATGCTTCTGTCACTCAAGCAACCCACTATAAGCGAATCATGAACGTATTGCAACACCCTACAATGGAAATCCCTCACGCTTGTGCGACACGGAGGGCACAATAGGACAGCACCAAAATAAAACATACAACTCGTACCAATCTAGACATCAATCAACCCAAGGACAAAAGATATCTACTCAAAACATCATAGGATGGCAACACATCATTGGATCATAATATGTGGCATAAAGCACCATGTTCAAGTAGGGATTACAGCGGGGTGCGGGAGAGTGGACGGCGTAAAAGAGATGAGGATGGTGATGTTGATGAAGACGATCACCACGGCGATGATTCCCCTCTCAATGGCACTCCGGTGCCACCAAGAGAGAGGAGGAGAGGTTCTCCCCCTTGTGCTTCCTCCTCCATGGCCTCCCCCCTAGATGGGGAAAGGTTCTCCCTCTGGTCCTTGGCCTTCATGGCGATGATGGCCTCTCCGGGATACTCCTCCATGGCCACCGGTGATCATGGCCCCCTCCGGCAGGGTGCCGGAGAGGGACTAGATTGATTTCTCGTGGCTACAGAGGCTTCTGGCGGCGGAACTCCTGATCTAGGTTAATTTTCCGAGGTTTCTGTATTTAGGAATTTTTGGCGTCGGTCTCACGTCAAGGAGGTGCTCGAGCTGTCCGCGAGGCAGGCCCACGCGCCCAGGGGGTGGGCGCGCCCCCACCCTCATGGGCAGCTCGGGACTCTTCTGGCCCAACTCCGATGCTCCGTGGTCTTCTTTTGGTCCATAAAAAATCATCAAAAATTGGCACGTCAATTGGACTCCATTTGGTATTCCTTTTCTGCAAAACTCAAAAACAAGGAGAAAACAGAAACTGGCACTGGGCTCTAGGTTAATAAGTTAGTCCCAAAAATTATATAAATAGCATATAAATGCATATAAAACATCTAAGATGGATAATATAATAGCATGAATACTTCATAAATTATAGATACGTTGGAGACGTATCAGGGGACGACCTGGAGCGGACGGCGTCGGGGCGACGGTGGACCGCGGGCCACGACACTACGGCCCGAAGGGGCGACGCAGCGGTGACGCGGGTCGGTGCAGCCGGGAGAAGAACCACGGGGCAGCGGCACTGCGGCCTGACGGGGCGACGCAGCGGCAATCCGTTGCTTGATCGGTGGAGGGGCACGCTGAACTCGGGGACGATCTTCACAGGACCTGCGGAGGCGCGCGTAACTGACCGGCCATGTCGGTCGCGCGGCATAGATGAGGCGTATCGCGGCGGCGAGCGGGTGATCAAGCCGATCGCGCGTGAGGTCGGGGACGCCACCTAGTGAAGGCGTAGTGGTGGCGGAGTCCGAGATGAAGCCGGCGACGGTGGGCGGCAGGGCGGCTATGATTGGCCGCCGCATGGCGCGAGGCCGCCGGGTCGGGTGATGCAGGAGTCCCGGTCGGAGCAGGGCGGTGATGGCCGGCGTAGATCGACGGGCGGGCCGGCGCGCGAACGGCGGCGGTAAAGGGCCGCCGCATGACGCGAGGCCGCCGGTTCGGGGTGACCAACGCGCAGACGCGCGGACGACGCGCGAGGCCGCCGGGTCGATGAAGAAGCCGGCCGATCGCGCCGGTGTTGGAGTAGAGGGACACGGGGTCGACGGCGGTGGTGGGCGACGCAAACCGATCAAGAATAGATCGGAAAACCAAAAAGAAACCGCGCGATCAAGATGACCGGCAGGGGAGAGAAAACCGCGTAGCAAGGCTCGGGGAAAAGACTCTCTAGGGTAGGCAGTCAACACGACCGGCGGACGAACCCTAGGTACAGGCGGCGCGGCCCCCGGCGGCGGTCATGGAGGCCGACCGCCCCATGGGTGGCGCGCGGGTGCGGAAGCGACGGTGTCTAGGGTTTAGGATCGACTTGCGATAGATACCATGTTAGAAGGGAGAGAGGATTTGGTGGAATATGATGGATGTATTATTGATCCTCGAGGGCGAGTATATATTAAGTACAAGGCTTGGAGGGCAAGATGCCTCTCCTAGAGATAAGGTAGGAGACGGATTATAAATCCTAGACTGCCAAACATATGTAACCCAAATATATCTCTAACAATTATTGTCTATGATAGCTTGGTAAATAAGGTCATTATTCTGAGCAATAAGAGTAGTAATTTCAACCGACTGTTCAGGAGAGAAGATTTTGCTTACAGCCGGTTCTACCTGCTCATTATGAAGAGGAGGGAACTTGATTTCTTCAATTGAAGTGATGTTGCCTTGGCGATCCTTTTTGAACTTAGCAAGGAACTCCTGCATCTCCTTCTCTTCACGCGCCTTCTTGTACTCCTCAAAAGCTTGGCGATGTTCTGCCGACAATTTCTCAAAATTGGGCTTGATGTTGTTATCGGCATCCACTTTAGATGGCTTGGGAAGATCGACCACGATGGATGATGATGATTGCTCTTTGTTCCCCAGCGGAGTCGCCGAAAAGTGTGTTCGCACATGAACACGTCATCGTGTACCCTCGGCGTCGAGCGCGATACACAGGACACGTCGCCGAAGGAGGCTCACCGGAAGCGTGATACGCAAGACAATCCGGCGAGCTCTTTTGAAGACCCGAAACCCCACGTGGCCGGGAGGGACCCCATCTGGACGCACGGCGGTGATGGGCTACCCTAGGTCGGTTCGCCCACCCCTAGGGCTTCGTAGATCGAAGCTCTCCGAAGCGAAGAACACCGATGAACGAGAAGCAGAAAACTAGGGTAGGAGATGAAAGTTTGTAGATTGGTTTTGCGATTGTGTGTTGTTTCTCAATCGGCCGTCACCCCTTAGGTATATAAGAGGCGGCTGGACTTCCCGTGCAAGGAAAAGGCTTGGATTCACGTCCAAAACCCTAGTCAAATTCGGATTGGTTTTGTCCGAACTTTCCAAAAATGTTCGGGTTAAACTGGCTGCACCTTGCGGGTCTTTTTTGTGGTGGTAAACAACCTCTGATGAGAACGAGTCTAAAAGCAATCTTGACCGTTTCGACGAGATGAACAACTTTCATGTTGAAAGTTTTTTGATCAGAGATCATATTGAGGGTCAAATCGCTCGCGCAAAACAGGCTATTATTCGCGCTACCCATCACACATGGTGTCTGGTGGGGCGCACCACTTTTTGCCTCGTGACAGAGCTGCATTCCGATGACTCTAACTTCTGCATACGAACTCGGATTGAAACAATATTTATATGAAAATCGATCGTCTCGACGAAACGAAGACAATCCATGTAGATCATTTTTCCATACGAGACCGTCTTAGGCGCGTAATCAGCCGAATAGTGTTCTAAATACAAAATCTCAGTACTTCAAACACGACTTTGGCCTTAGAGATGAGATCGGATGGCTATGGCCCAAATACCAAAGTTTCTCTCTTTGACGATATAGAACTTTCTCGCTTTGAGCACTTTTTCATTTGAGGCCATCTTAATTGTGTTTTTTACCATGCCAAAATCTGGTGTCAACATAGGGCTAGTTCTCGTGCATGTACAACCGGGGTGCTATCTCAACCAAGAGGTAACAGTGTTTTATTTGAAGACCATGATTTTACTCCGCTAGATACTGCCATACCCGCTCCAATTCAAATGGGTGATAAACAGGAAACATAGTTAAATGTACAGACATTGTATGAGAGACAGATGTAATAGATAGTGTGAAAAAAGAGGGCATGAAATAGTTGACATGTATATTGTTTAATTAAAATGGATAGCATGACATAATTTCACATATATGATGTCTATCTAAACTGGATAGCATAGCATAACATAATTCAAAGATATGATGACTAACTAAACATGATTGCATGACATAATTCACATACATGTTATCTAAGTAATCAGGATCGCATGATTTAATTCACATATGTGATTTATATGCTAAGCAGAGAGCATTCGCATATATGATGTCTGAACTAATAACATGGTGTTGAATATTGTGTATATGATGTCTAAACTATGAAATGCAAGACACCATATGCATGATATGAGCAGTATAACCGTGCCAAGTTAGAACATACACCTCGGTGGGGGAATAGGACTGGTCATCTGTCTCTAAATCCATCTCTGAGGAGCTATCGGGACCCAGCAAGAGATCTGCTTCGACAGGTAGCACTATCTGCTCTGAAGGCCTTGTTTTCACTACAGATTTTTCCATCACCCACTCAAATGGCTGATTCACAGGAAGAGTAGTTTAATGTACAAACATTATCAAAAAATGGAAATGTAATGAACAAAAGGATGGGCAAGATATCATTCAAATATATGATGCCTGGTTAAACAGGATGGCATTGCACATTTCACATATATTATGGCTCGCTAAAAGACATGAGACTGCATAATTCCCATATATGATATTGAAACTAACCAGGTGGCATTACAGAACATGTCTAAACTAAGCAGATGACATATATGATGTCGAAAGTAGGCACTGCAAGGCAACATATGCATGATATGACTAACATCATCATGCCAAGTTAGAGCAAACACCTTGGGGTGGTAAATAGGAGTGGTCAGCTGCGTCTGAATCCGCCTCAGAACAGATATCTTCCTATGGATTATAATCTGGAGAGGGGGGGGGGAGGGTTTGCCATTGAACCCACCATGGAGCGATGTCTGCATGACATTGTATTGCGGCGCAAAACTCTTCTCTTTTTCTCTACTTGTTCAACATGACTATGTACAATATCTGACATGCATACAAAAAATATAGTGAGATTATGTAAGGAGAGCATGCAAAAATCTAGAGTAATGGTAACAACCAGTGGATGGATCCAAAAATAATGATAGCAGGCTAATGATTGCTTTAATTTAATAAAAAACAGATAATGATTGCTTTACTATTTGTTTCCCACCCAAGATGAACAACATAGGCATACCCTAGGTGAACCAGATATTAGACATAGATACTATTCGTTGCTGTCTCGGTATGTTCCCCACAACTAATTTAGAACTGAAGTTTGAACATCAATTTGAACCTGACTTGGAGTCTAAGAGGTGAACAGGACAATAAAGTAGCAGGTAATATTAAGCAATGCATAACATAGGCAGAAACAAAAGAGTGCGACCTCTCTTGTGGACCCGTGTACTCCTCAGGTTCATCTGCTGAGTCGATGATGGTGATGCCATTACGGTGGGTGCCGGCGACAGGGAAGGAGATCTGAGGCGGCAAAAGACGATCAGGAGTCGTGATGTCTGGTTTGGTGGATGCTTCTGTCGATGGAGCAGCTCAGGTGAGGTGGACGACGTCGCGGCAGGAGCAGGACAAACCACACAAAGTTTTCTTCGACACCTACCTGTAACTGAAGTAGTTCTGTAAGGGCTCATTTGGCTTGCATGATTCTCAAAATGCAGGGATAGGAGGAAAAACTGGAATAGGATAGGAATGCACATGGGAAACAGAGCATAACATAGGATTTCTGTCAACTTGGGTGTTTGGTTCATAGGAATTGGAAGAGTAGAGGAATGCAAAGAAACATGGCCAAAATAAAGTGAAACCATATGAAAGCGTGTACAGTTAGAATGTTATTCTGCCACTAATGCACTTGGTCTTGTTTTCATGCATAGGATTTTGAAAAGTAGGTCCAGGTGGATGTTTTGCTCCATTCCTTTCAACAAAATGGATGAATAATTGAATAGTAGAGTGCCATAGGAAAATTTCCTATTGCTATGTTTTTCCGTTGAACCAAAATAGCCCTAATGGATCGACATGAATGTAGAGTAATAAGTGATGCGACCAGTGTACAACCTCTTTGCCGTAGCCATGTCGACCTCAGCATCATTCGGTTGGTCACTGAAGAAGTTGAGGCAGAGGTGGCTGTCGGAGGTGTGGAGGAAGATCTGAGGAATCTGTAGACGGCGTCCAGGGCACTGCTCTGTTGTGATGGATCGTTCCGTCGTTGGAGCAGTTTCGGTGAGCCGTAAGACGTCGAGGCTGAAGCAGCACAAGACAGACATCGTTAATCTCAAGTGGGATTCTAATAGCATCTCCTATAGATGATGTAAAATACATTACCAAAAAAGTCATAGATGTAAAATTTACATCACCAAAAACCACCTGACTACAACAGATGAGGTAAAAACTATTGACTCTGAACTTAACGGTCGAAACTGAAATTTACTGTGGAATCTGAATGTTACAGTCGAAACTGAACGCAATGGTAGCAGAGAGGCACTTCACATGTAGTTTAGGGAGGGCCTGCAGTTCATCTTCAACCTACACCCCCCTGAGCCGCCAGCGACCACCGGCCTCACCGCCGGCCCCCATGCCGCCTCGTTGCCCCGAAACAACTCCCCACCGCCGGTTTGCCACCGCCTCGCCGCCCCGAAACAACTCCCCACCGCTGGTCCGCCGCCGCCGGTCCGCCACCGCCGCCCCGGCCAGCCTTCTAGCGCCCTCCCCCCGCGCCGAGCTTTCTCTCCGGCGATCCCCACGCCACCGCCCCACCACCATGCCCCCACCGTCGGCGACCACCGCCCCCACCCTGAACCCTAAGATAGATAGTGGGGTACCTCTCCGGCAAGCCCCCCTCCCCGCTGCAGGTGGTTCTTCTTTAACTCTGGCAAGACCCCCACCCCCTGAGAATCGACTGACCCAAAAGTCGATTCAGTCGACTGGAGTGTAGCTAAATCGGAGTAGAGCAGGAGCACGAGCGAGGGGGAGAGCAGCAGCAGCGTGAGCGAGCGAGAGCCGGAGCACCAGCAGCAACGCGAGCGAGCGAGAGCCGGAGCAGCAGTAGCAGATCCGGCTTGTATGGACGCCGCCGCCGAAGGGGCCTCGCACTGGGGAGAGCCATCATGGAGATGTCGCCTGCGGCGCCGGCTTCGAGGTAGCCGCTCCATGGCGGTGCGGGATGGAGCACCGTTGGCGCCGGGAGGTCGAGTTAAGGAGAAGGTGCGATGCGATGAGTGTACAACCTCTTTGGTGGCGCCGAGTAGGCCTCGGCTTCGTCCGAGGAGTCGATGAGGATGTTGCGGTTCCGGTGGAGCAGGTTAAGGCGGCACTGTGGGGATGGAGCAGCCGCGATAGACGAGGCGATCGTCAGAGCAGCTCCTTGGAGGTGGAGGACGGGGCGGCTGAACCGGCGGGACGACGAGATGGACGACGGGTCCTCATCCAGGGAGGTGGATGAGGGACGTCGAGATGTTGCAGTGGACGACGCCGTCGGGGAAGAGGCTCCGGCTGGGCAGCAGTGAGGTGGTGGACGAAGGAGGGTGGGGTTTCGCGGCTGGAGCGGAGAGGTTATGGCGGCCTGGGATTTTGAATGGTGAAAATGAGGCGATGGGAGGGGGAACCATGACTTAGGGACGCGCTTGTCCAAAATGTAGGGTGTGTTACAAAAGTACCCCGACCAATTTGAACTAGCGGCCCTTTCGGCTTAGGGTTAGAAGGGGGATTTTGCATGTCGGGATTTGGCAGCTGGAGGGAGTTTTCGCGCGCGTTGTAATTTCAGGATAGCAAGGCACGGGTTGTGAAGGCGCCAGTTTTGGGAGCATGATATCTGAATTTTCGGGATATAACAAGGCGCGGGTTGAATTTTAGGGACAAGCCTAACGTGTAATATTGTACTTATACGTACCAAATCAATTCACACCACACAAAGAGAGAGTCTTGTCCCGTTTTACTATACAAATGCTATTCAAAGCTATGAATCCATGTTATGTCCAATTAAATTTTTTCGCTGGCTGTATAAGGCTACTCATAGTGGGGAGTATCATATACTAGTATCATGCATATGATACTAGTGTATGATACTACCTCCATAGTGCATAGTATCATAAAGTAGTATCATAGATGATCATATTTATTGCCATGCATGACACAAAGTAGCATAACATTTAACATGATACGGTATCTACCTATGTTACTCTAATCCTGTCTTTCTTCTTTAATTATGTGCCACATAAGCATGTTTGCTAGTCCCAAGTGCATGTTACCGGTTATGTTACTGTCGGCGTCCTGGGAACGGGGCTCCCCAGCCTTGCCTGCCCGCGGCCCGTGGCGTGGCTCCACTAATGGCCTGGTACGGCCCATCTTCATCAGCAAACACTCAAGACCCTCACGAGGGGTCGAGCCTCGCGAGGCGGATGACACAAGACTTCCTTAGGGGCAGCCTCACTAGGCTGGCTCGCGAGGAGCGGAGAGATCAAGGCAAGGGGCACCTCATGAGGTTTCCGTGACATGAGCCATGACGACCAAGGCCAGGAAGGCACCAGGCGGGTGCCAGCGGGCGCAGGGTACCGATTGCCTCTTTGGTGCTAAAGGGGCAGGTGCAGGCGAGGAGTCCCGAGGCATCATGCAAAGGTTTCCATATTGGTGCAACGAGACCAAGACCAGCAGGACGACATGACGGCAGGACGGAGGTCATCGCGGAGCCCACGGCGGCGTCACCACCGAAGCCTTTGGCAGGCGAAGACTACTTTTGTCAGGATAGCTTGTACTAGCTGTCCCCATTCAAATTGGCCGTTGTGGGATCCCTTCCCGCCTAAACATTTGGGAAGAGGACCGGGGCCTCTATAAATAGGACTAGCCACCACCATATGAGGCAACTCATCTTGAACAGAACAGATCTGGGACCGGATCCATTCCACCAAGACCATCCTCACCAGCTCATAGAACCCAAGAACACCTCTCCTTAGGAGGCTGTTCTGCCCTTGTACTTGTTCATCCCCAGCCTACAAGGCAATCCACCACACCACACTGGAGTAGGGTATTACACCACATCGGTGGCCGAACCAGTATAAACTCTTGTGTCCCTTGTTCCTCGAGTTCGGCGGGCTAGGCCTTAAGATCGTTGTGCGAGTGAGCTAGAAAGGGATAGAGATCTTCGTGCGCACCCCAGTGTTCGAACCTCAAGGGTTTGCCAGAACCCATAATCCGACATTTGGCGCGCCAAGTAGGGGTGCGCCGAAGTTCGCCTCTCCACCGGCACCGCCTCCCCGTTCTGTCCCCATGGCCGGCGTTGCTCCTCCAACTGGGCCAACGGACGTCCACTACGGCGCGGCGGATCCGTCGGCCTTCCTGCTAGCGTACGAGGAGGCCGTCCTGGAAGCTGGGGGCGATGACAAGGTCATGGCCAACTGGTTCCCCATGGCCCTCGCTGGCGCGCCGCGCGCCTGGCTGCTCAACCTGCCAGAATCCTCTGTGGCTTCTTGGGAAGAGATGCGCGGCCTTTTCGTCCCACGCTTCGCGGCACCGGCACCTGTCGCCATCGCGACCCTCCTCGGCGGCTCGCATGCACCACCCTCGGACCGCCACGCCAAGCAGTTTTTCCGCCAGATCAGCGCCGCCTCTGTGCAGCAAGGAGCCCCTCCGGGATGGGCGGCGCCCGAGGCCGACCTTACCTTCGACTTAGGGGATCATCCCGTCACCACTGCCAGCTCAGGCGTGCTCCCAATGCTTTGCACGCCCACCATCTGCAACGTAGCCGTCACCAAGACCCTTATCGATGGCAGGGCCGGCCTTAATGTGCTCTCCGTGGAGGCTTTTGGCTTGCTTCACATACCGCACGAACGGCTCCGTCCCACCAAGCCCTTCTCCGGAGTCGGCAGCGGCTCCACCAGCCCCCTAGGGCAGATCCTCCTCCCCGTGACCTTCGGCACCCGCGACAACTACCGCACCGAGCTTATCGACTTCGACATCGCCCGCATCGGCCTCCCGTACAACGCCATCCTCGGGTACCCTGCCTTAGCTCAGTTCATGGCAGTGACTTCATCCGGCCTACAACCTCATGAAGATGCCGGGCAGCAGCGGCGTCCTCACCGTGGCTGGAGACACCAAGGAGGCTTTGGCGGCCCTCAAGCTTGCCTTCAGGGCCGCAGTGGCAACGCACCCCGCCGGTGAAGCCACCCCAGGGGCTAAGGAGGCCGCGCCGGTGAAGAAGAAGCAGCTTTTCACTCAAGATCGGGCCAAAACGAAGAGAGTACCGGTCGAGGAAGGTGAACCCTCGGGAGCCACCTTCACCATAGGCACCAACCTCGACCCAGATCAAGAGGAGGCATTGGTGAAGTTCTTGCGCGCGAACAAGGAGGTATTCTCCTTGGAACCCAAGCAGCTGGTAGGGGTCCCAAGGGGGGTAATCGAGCATCACTTAAGGGTGTGCCCCACTGTGCGCCCTATGAAGTAGAAGGCGCGGCGACAGTCCACGGAGAAGCAGTCCTTCATCATCCAGGAAACTCGCAAGCTGGAGGCGGCAGGTGTCATTCGCGAGGTCCGATACCCGGAGTGGCTGGCGAACCCCGTCGTCGTGCCAAAGAAAGGCGGGAAGGAACGCATGTGTGTCGACTTCACCACCCTCAACAAGGCCTGTCCCCAACACCCGTTCCCGCTTCCGCGCATCGACCAGATCGTCGACTCCACCATCGAGTGCGACCTGCTGTGTTTCCTGGACGAGTTCTCGGGCTACCACCAGATGAAGATGGCATTGGAGGATGTGGAGAAGACCACCTTCGTGACCCCGTGCGGGGTGGATTGCTACACCTGCATGCCGTTCGGACCGCGCAATGCTGGGGCGACCTTCCAGCGGCTGATGCACATCGCCCTGGGTC
This sequence comes from Triticum aestivum, assembly GCF_018294505.1. Taxonomy (NCBI): domain Eukaryota; kingdom Viridiplantae; phylum Streptophyta; class Magnoliopsida; order Poales; family Poaceae; genus Triticum; species Triticum aestivum. Next base: position 121,774,843 of record NC_057805.1, read on the forward strand.
AGCAGCTCGGGAGAAACGCTGAAGCCTACGTCGACGACATCGTGGTAAAAACTCGGGAGGCGAGAACCCTGATTCAGGACCTGGAGGAGACCTTCGCTAGCCTGCGCCGGTGGATTTGCGGCTCAACCCGGAGAAGTGCGTGTTCGGTGTCCCCTCCGGCAAGCTACTGGGTTTCCTCGTGTCTCACAGGGGGATCGAGGCTAATCCCGAGAAGGTCAAAGCAATAGAAGACATGAGCCCACCGCAAACTCTCAAGGAAATGCAGAAGCTTGCAGGCTGCGTGACCTCGCTGGGGCACTTCATCTCCAAGCTGGGGGAGCGCGCCCTGCCGTTCTTCAAGCTGATGAAGAAGAAGGGCCCGTTCAAGTGGACCCGAGAGGCCAACCTAGCATTTCAAGACCTCGAGAGATACTTGACCAGCCCTCCGGTGATGGTGGCACCTCGTCCCCTTGAGCCCCTGGTGCTTTACCTGGCTGCCACTCCCCACTCCGCTAGTGCGGCGTTAGTGGCGGTCCGGGAAGAGCGCCTGACCAAGAGTCCGGCCCGCAACACCGCACCCTCGTCAGGGACGACACAGCACCAAGACGGCACCACCGAAGCCACGACGGTATCGGCTGATGGTCAGGCCTTGCAAGACGGCGCTCCCGGGCTTTGATAACCCACAAGTACAGGGGATCGCAACCGTTTTCGAGGGTAGAGTATTCCACCCAAATTTATTGATTCGACACAAGGGGAGCCAAAGAATACTCTCATGTATTAGCAGTTGAGTTGTCAATTCAACCACACCTGGATAACTTAATATCTGCAGCAAAGTGTTTAGTAGCAAAGTAGTATGGAAGTAACGGTAACAGTGGCAAAAGTAACGATAGCAGTTTTGTAGTAATTGTAACAGTGGCAAAGGAAAAGTAAATAAGCGAAGAACAATATGTGAAAAGCTCGTAGGCATTGGATCGGTGATGGATAATTATGTCGGATACGATTATTCCTGCAATAGTTATAACATAGGGTGACACAAAACTAGCTCCAATTCATCAATGTAATGTAGGCATGTATTCCGAATATAGTCATACGTGCTTATGGAAAAGAACTTGCATGGCATCTTTTGTCGTACCCTCCCATGGCAGCGGGGTCCTATTGGAAACTAAGGGATATTAAGGTCTCCTTTTAATAGAGTACCGGACCAAAGCATTAACACATAGTGAATACATGAACTCCTCAAACTACGGTCATCACCGGGAGTGGTCCCGATTATTGTCACTTCAGGGTTGCCAGATCATAACACATAGTAGGTGACTATTGACTTGCAAGATAGGATCAAGAACTCACATATATTCATGAAAACATAATAGGTTCAGATCTGAAATCATGGCACTCGGGCCCTAGTGACAAGCATTAAGCATAGCAATGTCATAGCAACATCAATCTCAGAACATAGTGGATACTAGGGATCAAACCCTAACAAAACTAACTCGATTACATGATAAATCTCATCCAACCCATCACCGTCCAGCAAGCCTACAATGGAATTACTCACGCACGGCAGTGAGCATCATGAAATTGGTGATGGAGGATGGTTGATGATGACAACGGCGACGGATTCCCCTCTCCGGAGCCCCGAACGGACTCCAGATCAGCCCTCCCGAGAGAGATTAGGGCTTGGCCGCGGCTCCGTATCGTAAAACATGATGAATCCTTCTCTCTGATTTTTTCTCCCCGAACACGAATATATAGAGTTGGAGTTGAGGTCGGTGGAGCACTAGGGGGCCCACGAGGCAGGGGGCAGGCGCGCCTCCCACCCTCGTGGACAGGGTGTGGGCCCCCTGGCCTTGATTCTTTCGCCAGTATTTTTTATTACTTCCAAAAATAATCTTCATCAAGTTTCAGGTCATTCCAAGAACTTTTGTTTCTGCACAAAGATAACACCTTGGCAATTCTGCTGAAAACAGCGTCAGTCCGGGTTAGTTCCATTCAAATCATGCAAGTTAGAGTCCAAAACAAGGGCAAAAGTGTTTTGGAAAGTAGATACGACGGAGACGTATCAACTCCCCCAAGCTTAATCTTTTGCTTGTCCTCAAGCAATTCAGTTGATAAACTGAAAGTGATAAAGAAAAACTCTTACAAACTCTGTTTGCTCTTGTTGTTGTAAATATGTAAAGCCAGCATTCAAGTTTTCAGCAAAGATTATGACTAACTATATTCACAATAACACTTAGGTCTCATGTTTACTCATGTCAATGGCATAATCAACTAGCGAGCAATAATAATAAATCTCGGATGACAACACTTTCTCAAAACAATCATGATATGATATAACAAGATGGTATCTCGCTAGCCCTTTATGAGGCCGCAAAACATAAATGCAGAGCACCTTTAAAGATCAAGGACTGACTAAACATTGTAATTCATGGTAAAAGAGATCCAGTCACAGTCATACCAATATAAACTAATAGTAATGGATGCAAATGACAGCGGTGCTCTCCAGCTGGTGCTTTTTAATAAGAGGATGATGACTCAACATAAAAGTAAATAGATAGGCCCTTCGCAGAGGGAAGCAGGGATTTGTAGAGGTGCCAGAGCTCGATTTTGAAATAGAGATAAATAATATTTTGAGTGGCATACTTTCATTGTCAACATAACAACCGAGAGATCTCGATATCTTCCATGCTACACAAATTATAGGCGGTTCCCAAACAGAATGGTAAAGTTTATACTCCCCCACCACCAACAAGCACACTCCACGGCTGGTCCGAAACAACAGGTACCGTCCAACTAACAACAATCGTGGGGGAGTTTTGTTTGCAATTATTTTGATTTGATTTTGCTTAAAGCATGGGACTGGGCATCCCGGTGACCAGCCATTTTCTCGTGAGTGAGGGGCGGAGTCCACTCCTCTTGAGAATTACCCGCCTAGCATGGAAGATACAGACAACCCTAGTTGATACATGAGCTATTCGAGCATACAAAATAGAATTTCATTTGAAGGTTTGGAGTTTGGCACATAGAAATTTACTTGGAACGGCAAGTAGATACCGCATATAGGAAGGTATAGTGGACTCATGTGGAATAACTTTGGGGTTTAAGGGATTGGATGCACAAGCAGTATTCCCGCTTAGTACAAGTGAAGGCTAGAAAAAGACTGGGAAGCGACCAGCTAGAGAGCGACAACAGTCACGAACATGCATTAAAATTGATAGACATTGAGTGCAAGCATGCGTAGGATATAATCCACCATGAACATATATATCATGGAGGCTATGTTGATTTTGTTTCAACTACATGTGTGAACATGTGCCAAGTCGAGTCACTCGAATCATTCAAAGGAGGATACCACCCTACTATACCACATCACAATCATTTTAATAGCATGTTGGCACGCAAGATAAACCATTATAAACTCCTAGCTAATTAAGCATGGCATAAGCAACTATAATCTCTAATTGTCATTACAAACATGTTCATCCATAATAGGCTGAATCAGGAGCGATGAACTAATCATATTTACAAAACCAAGAGAGGTCGAGTTCATACCAGCTTCTCTCATGTCAATCAGTCCATCATATATCATCATTGTTGCCTTTCACTTGCACAACCGAACGATGTGTATAATAATAATAGTGCACGTGCATTAGACTAAGCTGGAATCTGCAAGCATTCAATACAAAGGAGAAGACAAGGCAATATGGGCTCTTGGTTAAATCAACAATAATCCATATAAGAGCCACTTCAACATTTCATTATGGTCTTCTCCTCTCGACCCCCAAAGAAAAGAAAAGAAATAAAACTATTTACACGGGAAAGCTCCCAACAAGCAAAAGAAGAACAAGAAACCTTTTTGGATTTTCTTTTAATTATTACTACTACAGCGTGAAAAGTAAACTAGCTAAAATCTACAACTAATTTTTTTGTCTTTCTTAAGGTTTTTCAAACACACAAGAAAAAAGCATAAAAAGGGAAAATAAACTAGCATGGATAGTACAATGAAAAAGTGTGAGCACCGACAACTAGCAATGAGTGTGTGAACATGAATGTAATGTCGGTGAGAAATACGTACTCCCCCAACCTTAGGCTTTTGGCCTCAGTTGGTCTATGCCCATGGATCAAAGTTGTAGTTGGGGTTGTACTGAGAAGGAGCCTCGGATTGCCACTGGTTGGCAATCTCCTCTGGATACCACTAGTAAACAGACTGTCGTGAAGGATCAAATTGTGGTTCCGGCTCTGGCTCTGTAGCTGGTATGGGGTTTCGGTAGGCGTGAATGGTCTCCAGCAGAACAAGGTACTTTCCTGCAGATAAGTCAAACAAAGAAGGAGCGGGCAAAGTAATAGTCTCAGGGTGATTTTTACCAAATATCAGCTTGTACTTAAGCATCTTTTCCTTATTCTTAATGATAAAATCATGTGCTACCATACTATTATAATCTAGAAAAACAAGAGGTAGCAACTTTTCTTCTTTCTCATAATGTCTAATAGGTATGTTAAAATGTGCAGCAAGTCGCGAGGCGAAGATACTTCCCAAGATGGGGCCCTTAGTACGGTTAAGGTTTAACCGCTTTGCAACAATAGCGCCCATACTAAATGTGTCATCACGGAACAAGGCATGGCACAGAATAACAATGTCAGGGGCACTTAGGTTGCCACAGTTTCCGCGACCAATTAAGCATCTACTAGCAAATATTGCAAAGTAACGTAAAACAGGAAAATGTATGCTAGTAATTCTTGCATCGGAAACTTTCCTAGTTTCCCCTACAGCAATTGTATCAATAAACCCCTCCACATCGTCACGATGTGGTTCCTCTATGCTACCCGAAAAGGGCAGCTTGCAAACCTCACAAAATTCACGAAGGGTCATCTCCTTATACTCATCATATAAATAAAAATCCACCGAAGGTGGTGACCTTCTAGAATGGAAATGAAAATTTTGCACAAAGATATTAGTGAGTAAGAGATACTGTTCGCGTTGGTCACGGAGGAAGTTGGTGAGGCCTGCATTATCAGCCAACTCATAAAAATCATCATAAATCCCGGCTGCTCTCAAGAAATCATCACAAGGCCATTCACACGGCCGAACTTCCGCGGTGCGAGGGAGATTATACTTGGGCCTCTCTTCTTCTTCACTTTGCTTCTCCTTCGAGCTTCGGCTCGACGAACCCCTCAAAAATCTCTTCATCATTTTCTGAATTTTTCTGAATTTTTTAGTAACTTCGAATAAAAGTGAACCAAGCTCAACAAAATTGATAGCAACTACTCCCACAAGTGCCTAGAGACTATATCATGCATTAAAACTACTTGGGACCATATAAATTTGATATGAAAGCTCAAGAACAGGGTTACCTAAGCAGCAAAAATTTGCAATGAATAAAGCTCTAGAACAAAAACTAATTGGATCATTAGAGGAGTCACATACCAAAGAACAATCTCCCAAAGCAGTTTTGTGAATGGAGCTTTGAGCAAGGAGATCGAAAATGGCAGCAAGATGAGCTAGAACTCGTGCTTGAGCTGGTTGGTGATTTTTTTGGGAGGAAGAAGGAGTGTGTGGTGGCTGGAATAGTGGAGGGGAGCCACCATGGGCCCACGAGGCAGGGGATGTGGGCGCGCCCTGGACCCTCGTGGCCAGGTGCTTGCTCCCCCTGATGTGTTCTTAGTGCCAAATATTCTCAAATATTCCAGAAAAATCATATTTCAATTTCAGGGCATTTGGAGAACTTTTATTTTTGGGGTATTTTTTTTATTGCACGGATAATTCAGAAAATTGACAGAAAATACTATTTTTGCTTTATTTCAACTAAATAACAGAAAGTAAAAGGAGGGTACAGAAGGTTGTGCTTTCTAACTTCATCCATCTCATGCTCATCAAAAGGAATCCACTAACAAGGTTGATCAAGTCTTGTTAACAAACTCATTCTGAATAACATGGAACAGGAGAAATTTCGAATAGCACTAGGTTACCTCAACGGGGATATGCACGTACCCAATCATAAGAATATCATATTTCTTCTTGACAGTAGGTAGAGGAAATTCAAAACCTCCAAAAATAATCGATGGAATTTTTCCAATAGAGTTGATACTGTGGACTTGAGGTTGTTTCCTCGGAAAGTGTACTGTATGCTCATTACCATTAACATCAAAAGTGACATTGCCTTTGTTGTAATCAATAACAACCCCTGCAGTATTCAAAAAGTGTCTTCCAAGAATAATAGACATACTATCGTCCTCGGGAATATCAAGAATAACAAAGTCCGTTAAAATAGTGACGTTTGCAACCACAACAGGCACATCCTCACAAATACCGACATGTATAGCAATTGATTTATCAGCCATTTGCAAAGATATTTCAGTAGGTGTCAACTTATTCAAATCAAGTCTACGATACAAATATAGAGGCATAACACTAACACCGGCTCCAAGATCACATAAAGCAGTTCTAACATAGTTTCTTTTAATGGAGCATGGTATAGTTGGTACTCCTGGATGTCCAAGTTTCTTTGGTATTCCACCCTTAAAAGTATAATTAGCAAGCATGGTGGAAATTTCAGCTTCCGGTATCTTTCTTTTATTTGTAACAATTTCCTTCATGTACTTAGCATAAGGATTCATTTTGAGCATATCAGTCAAACGCATATGCAAAAAGATAGGTCTAATCATTTCAGCAAAGCGCTCAAAATCCTCATCATCCTTTTCTTGGATGGCTTAGGAGGAAAAGGCATGGGTTTCTGAACCCATGGCTCTCTTTCTTTACCATGCTTCCTAGCAATAAAGTCTCTCTTATCATAACGTTGATTCTTTGATTGTGGGTTATCAAGATCAACAGCAGGTTCAATTTCTACATCATTCTTATTACTAGGTTGAGCATCAACATGAACATCATCATTAACATTATCACCAGGTTCATGTTCATCATAAGATTCTGTTTCAGCATCAGAAATAGAAATATCATTGGGATTCTCAGGTGTGTCAACAACAGGTTCACTAGCAGCATGCAAAGTCCTATCATTTTTCTTTTTCTTCTTTTTAGAAGGACTAGGTGCATCGACATTAGTTCTCTGAGAATCCTGCTCAATTCTCTTAGGGTGGCCCTCAGGATACAAAGGTTCCTGAGTCATTTTACCCCCTCTAGTCATAACTCTAACAGCATTATCATTCTTTTTTTTAATTCATTGAGCAAATCATTCTGAGCTTTAAGTACTTGTTCTACTTGAGTGGTAACCATAGAAGCATGTTTACTAATGAGTTTAAGTTCACCTTTAACTCTAGACATATAATACCTCAAGTGTTCAATCATATAAGCATTGCGTTTTAATTGTCTACCAAAATAAGCATTAAAATCTTCTTGCTTAACCATAAAATGATCAAGCTCATCTAAGCATTGGCTAGCAAACTTAGTAGGAGGGATTTCAGCTTTATCATATCTATAGAGAGAATTTACCTTTACTACCTGTGTCGGGTTATCAAGACCATATGTTTCTTCAACAGGCGGTAAATTAAGACCATGTATTTCTTCAACAGGAGGTAAATTCTTAACATCTTCAGATTTTATACCCTTTTCTTTCATAGATTTCTTTGCCTCTTGCATATCTTCAGGACTGAGAAATAGAACACCCCTTTTCTTTGGAGTTGGCTTAGGAGTTGGTTCCAGAAGTGTCCAATTATTTTCATTGTTCAACATATTATTCAATAGAATTTCGGCTTGATCGACAGTTCTTTCCTTGAAAACACAACCAGCACAACTATCCAGGTGGTCTCTGGAAGCATCGGTTAGTCCATTATAAAAGATATCAAGTATTTCATTTTTCTTGAGAGGATGATCAGGCAAAGCATTAAGTAATTGGAGAAGCCTCCCCCAAGCTTGTGGGAGACTCTCTTCTTCAATTTGCACAAAATTATATATCTCCGTTAAAGCAGCTTGTTTCTTACGAGCGGGGAAATATTTAGCAGAGAAGTAATAAATCATATCCTGGGGACTACGCACACAACCAGGATCAAGAGAATTAAACCATATTTTAGCATCACCCTTTAATGAGAACGGAAATATTTTAAGGATATAATAGTAGCAAATTTTCTCGTCATTTGTGAACAGGGTGGCTATATCATTTAATTTAGTAAGATGTGCCACAACAGTTTCAGATTCATGGCCATAAAAAGGATCAGATTCCACCAAAGTAATTATATCAGGGGCGATAGAGAATTCATAATCCTTATCAGTAACAAAGATAGGTGAATTAGCATAAGCAGGATCATATTTCATTCTAGCATTCAGGGATTTTTCTTTCAACTTAGCTAATAATTTCTTAAGATCACTTCTATCATTGCAGGCAAGAAAATCTCTAGCAGTTTCTTCATCCATAACATAACCCTCAGGCACAACAGGCAATTCATATATAGGAGGAGAATCTTCATTATCACTTTCAGCAATATTATCAGTTTCAATTATTTCATTCTCTCTAGCCCTAGCAAGTTGTTCATCAAGAAATTCACCAAGTGGCACAGTAGTATCAAGCATAGAAGTAGTTTCATAATAAGTATCATGCATAGCAGAAGTGGCATCATCAATAACATGCGACATATCAGAATTAATAGCAGAAGCAGGTTTAGGTGTCGCAAGGTTACTCAAAACAGAAGGTGAATCAAGTGTAGAGCTAGATGGCAGTTCCTTACCTCCCCTCGTAGTTGAGGGATAAATTTTGGTTTTCTCGCCTTTCAAGTTTCTCATAGTGACCAGCAGATATAAATCCCAAGTGACTCAAAGAATAGAGCTATGCCCCCTGGCAACGGCGCCAGAGAATAGTCTTGATAACCCACAAGTATAGGGGCTCGCAACAGTTTTCGAGGGTAGAGTATTCAACCCAAATTTATTGATTCGACACAAGGGCAGCCAAAGAATACTCTCAAGTATTAGCAGTTGAGTTGTCAATTCAACCACACCTGGATAACTTAATATCTGCAGCAAAGTGTTTAGTAGTAAAGTAGTATGGAAGTAACGGTAACAGTGGCAAAAGTAACGATAGCAGTTTTGTAGTAATTGTAACAGTGGCAACGGAAAAGTAAATAAGCGAAGAACAATATGTGAAAAGCTCGTAGGCATTGGATCGGTGATGGATAATTATGCCGGATGCGATTATTCATGCAACAGTTATAACATAGGGTGACACAGAACTAGTTCCAATTCATCAATGTAATGTAGGCATGTATTCCGAATATAGTCATACGTGCTTATGGAAAAGAACTTGCATGGCATCTTTTGTCGTACCCTCCCGTGGCAGCGGGGTCCTATTGGAAACTAAGGGATATTAAGGTCTCCTTTTAATAGAGTACCGGACCAAAGCATTAACACATAGTGAATACATGAAGTCCTCAAACTACGGTCATCACCGGGAGTGGTCCCGATTATTGTCACTTCAGGGTTGCCGGATCATAACACATAGTAGGTGACTATAGACTTGCAAGATAGGATCAAGAACTCACATATATTCTTGAAAACATAATAGGTTCAGATCTGAAATCATGGCACCCGGGCCCTAGTGACAAGCATTAAGCATAGCAAAGTCATAGCAACATCAATCTCAGAACATAGTGGATACTAGGGATCAAACCCTAACAAAACTAACTCGATTACATGATAAATCTCGTCCAAACCATCACCGTCCAGCAAGCCTATGATGGTATTACTCACGCACGGCGGTGAGCATCATGAAATTGGTGATGAAGGTTGGTTGATGATGACGACGGCGACGGATTCCCCTCTCCGGAGCCTCGAACGGACTCCAGATCAGCCCTCCCGAGAGAGATTAGGGCTTGGCGGTGGCTCCGTATCATAAAACGCGATGAATCCTTCTCTCTGATTTTTTTCTCCCCGAACACGAATATATAGTGTTGGAGTTGAGGTCGGTGGAGCACCAGGGGGCCCATGTGGCAGGGGGCGCCCCCAGGGGGCAGGCGCGCCTCCCGCCCTCGTGGACAGGGTGTGGGCCCCCTGGCCTTGATTCTTTCGCCAGTATTTTTTATTATTTCCAAAAATAATCTCTGTGAAGTTTCAGGTCATTCCGAGAACTTTTGTATCTGCACAAAGATAACACCATGGCAATTCCGCTAAAAACAGCGTCAGTCCGGGTTAGTTCCATTCAAATGATGCAAGTTAGAGTCCGAAATAAGGGCAAAAGTGTTTGGAAAAGTAGATACGACGAAGACGTATCAGGCTTGCGGAGGCCCAGATGAGCGACCATGCTCCTGAGGTCCCCTCACCTCAGGAGGCACCACAACCTCCAGAGGGCACCGGCTCCACCGACGCCCCCGCCCTCGTCGAGCACCTAGTATACTTCATCAGCACAGTGCTACGGGATGCGAGAGCGCAGTATCCCATGCCGCAGAAGCTCCTGCTCGCGCTCTTGGTGGCCTCACGCAAGCTGGGCCATTACTTCCAAGGCCACCCGATCAGGATCGTCTCAGCTTACCCACTGGAGAGGGTGCTCCGGAGCCCTAATGCCACGGGAAGGGTCGCCGAGTGGAACATCGAACTTCAGGCATTTCAGCTCGAGTTCAGCACAACCAGGGTCATCAAGGGAGCCGCCCTAGCCGACTTCGTAGTCGAATGGACCGACGCCCCGGAACCTGAAGTTTGCGAGAGCCTATCTCTCTCGCCAAGAAGTGAAGCACGAGATGGTTGGGTCATGTACTTCGACGGTGCCTTCGCACGCCAAGGCGCGGGGGCTGGCGCTGTGCTCATCTCGCCCACCCAAGACAAGCTGTACTACGCCGTGCTGCTCTGCTTCCAGCGGGGTGAGAAGGTCTCCAACAACATTTCGGAATACGAGGGGTTGATCGCCGGCCTCAAGGCAGCGGCGACCTTGGGGGTGAAGCGTCTCACCATCAAGGGTGACTCCCAGCTCCTCATCCACTTCTCTAACAAGGTGTACGAACCAAGGGACGAGCACATGGAGGCGTACCTCGCGGAGGTGCGCAAGATGGAGAAGCAATTCTTGGGCCTGGAACTGTGCTACCTCTTGAGCACTGCGTTGGTTTTCCCTTGAAGAGGAAAGGGTGATGCAGCAAAGTAGCGTAAGTATTTCCCTCAGTTTTTGAGAACCAAGTTATCAATCCAGTAGGAGGCTACGCGCGAGTCCCTCGCACCTACACAAAACAAATAACTCCTCGCAACCAACGCGATCAGGGGTTGTCAATCCCTTCACGGTCACTTACGAGAGTGAGATCTGATGTCTATGATAGGATAATATTTTTGGTATTTTTGTGATAAAGATGCAAAGTAAAATAACAGCAAAGTAAAAAACAAAGGAAATAACAAAGTGTTGGAAGATTAATATGATGAACATAGACCCGGGGGCCATAGATTTCACTAGTGGCTTCTCTCAAGAGCATAAGTATTTTACGGTGGGTGAACGAATTACTGTTGAGCAATTGACATAATTGAGCATAGTTATGAGAATATCTAGGTATGATCATGTATATAGGCATCACGTCCGAGACAAGTAGACCGACTCCTGCCTGCATCTACTACTATTACTCCACTCATCGACCGCTATCCAGCATGCATCTAGAGTATTAAGTTCATGAAAATAGAGTAACGCCTTAAGCAAGATGACATGATGTAGAGGGCTAAATTCATGCAATATGATAAAACCCCCATATTGTTATCCTCGATGGCAACAATACAATACGTGCCGTGCTGCCCCTACTGTCACTGGGAAAGGACACCGCAAGATTGAACCCAAAGTTAAGCACTTCTCCCATTGCAAGAAAGATCAATCTAGTAGGCCAACCAAACTGATAATTCGAAGAGACTTGCGAAGATAACCAATCATACATAAAAGAATTCAGAGAAGATTGAAATTTGTTCATAGATAATCTTGATCATAAACCCACAATTCATCGGTCTCAACAAACACACTGCAAAAAGAAGATTACATCGAATAGATCTCCACGAGAGAGGGGGAGAACATTGTATTGAGATCCAAAAAGAGAGAAGAAGCCATCTAGCTACTAGCTATGGACCCGAAGGTCTGAGGCAAACTACTCACACTTCATCGGAGAGGCTATGGTGTTGATGTAGAAGCCCTCCGTGATGGATGCCCCCTCTGGCGGAGCTCCGGAACAGGCCCCAAGATGGGATCTCATGGGTACAGAAGGTTGCGGCGGTGGAATTAGGTTTTTGGCTCCGTATCTGATCGTTTGGGGGTACGTAGGTATATATAGGAGGAAGAAGTACGTCGGTGGAGCAACGTGGGGCCCACGAGGGTGGAGGGCGCGCCCTGGGGGGTGGGCGCGCCCCCTTCCTTGTGGCCTCCTGGAAGCTTCTCTTACGTAGGGTCCAAGTCTCGTGGATCATGTTCGTTCCAAAAATCACGCTCCCGAAGGTTTCATTCCGTTTGGACTCCGTTTGACATTCTTTTTCTGCGAAACTCTGAAATAGGCAAAACAACAATTCTGGGCTCGGCCTCCGGTTAATAGGTTAGTCCCAAAAATAATATAAAAGTGGATAATAAAGCCCAATATTGTCCAAAACAGTAGATAATATAGCATGGAGCAATCAAAAATTATAGATACGTTGGAGACGTATCAAACTGCAGCATGTACTGCGCGACACCAACAAGGAGGCCGATGAGATCGCCAAGAGGGCGTCAAGACGCCAGCCCCAAGAATCCGGCGTCTTCGAGGAGCGACTCTTCAAGCCTTCAGCAGCCTCCGCGGCAGCGGATACTGCTCCATCTTGAGAGAAACTCCCCCAGCCACTGACCTCGGGAACCCCCGCTTGTGGTCCAACCTAAGGAGCATGTCTTCTCCTGGCGCTTGAGCCTCAGGAGGGGTGCTAGACCAAGGAGTTCAAGGCATACCTGGTGCGGGGGATGATGCCCGAGAAGGAGGAGGATGCGGAGCGTGTGGCGCGGCAAGCCATGACATACTGCATCCAAGATGGTGAGCTCTACAGAAAACGGCCGAATGATGTTCCCTTGTGATGCATCTCCAGGAAGCAAGGGGGCGAGCTGCTAGCTGACATACACGGCGGAGATTGTGGGCATCACTCGTCGTTGTGCACCCTGCTCGGCAAGGCGTTCCGCAGCGGGTTCTACTGGCCCACGGCACTCAACGACGCAGCCGAGCTAGTGAAATCCTGCGAGGCCTGCCAATTCCACGCCACGCAGATCCACCAGCCAGCTCAGGGCCTCCAGACTATCCCACTCTCATGGCCGTTCGCGGTCTGGGGGATAGATATCCTAGGCCCGTTCCCTCGAGCGCATGGGGGCTACCGCCACCTCTACGTTGCCATCGACAAGTTCACCAAATGGGCAGAGGTGGAGGCCGTCCGCACCATCCCAGCCGGGTCCGCAGTTAAGTTCAACAAGGGCCTCGTGAGCCGGTTTGGGGTCCCTAACCGCACCATCACCGACAACGGCTCGCAGTTCACTAGCAATCTCTTCAAGACATATTGTGCTAACTTTGGAACGCAGATATGCTACGCCTCAGTGGCACACCCCAGGAGCAATGGCCAGGCCGAGCGTGCTAACGCGGAGGCCTTGAGGGGCCTCAAGACCAGGACCTTCAAGAAGAAGCTCAAGGCTTGCGGTAGGGCTGGCACGACGAGCCCAAGTCCGTGTTGTGGTCCATCCACACCACCGCCACCAAGCCGACGGGCGAGACTCCATTCTTCCTCGTCTATGGAGCAGAAGCAGTCCTCCCTCACGACATTAAGCATCGCTCCGCGCGGGTCCTGGCGTTCGACGAATCGCACCAGGACGCCATGTGGGGGATGGATCTCGTGCTGGGGGAGGAGCGCCGCCGCCAAGCCTCGCTCCGGCGGCAAGGTACCAGCAGGCGCTGCGACGGTATCACTGCCGCAGCGTCCGCTCCAGAACGCTCGAGGTGGGCGGTCTCATCCTAAGGCGGTGCTCTCCAGGGAAGGGCTGCATAAGCTCTCACCCATGTGGGAGGGCCCGTTTAGGATTGCCCACGTCTCCAGGCCTGGCGCCGTGTGCTCGGAGACGTAGGACGGGATCCCCATCCAGAACGCCTGGAACATCCAGCACCTCCGGAAGTTCTACCCATAAGCAAGGCCCAGTGCCTGTGAAAGTCTCTGCTCTTGACACTCTCACGTAATAATGAGTGGGGCTGTACACGCCTCGGAGTCTCCGGAGTGCTGCCCTCGGGCCTCGGGGGCTCCCTCCCACGTCCTAGTGGCAGCACTTAGCTCCGCGCTGGTGAGAAGACTAGACTAGGTGCCAGACGCGGCTGTTCAGTTGCTTTCCGTAGTTGGCTTGCCCCTCTTTAATGGAAATTTGAATTCTGGTGTTTCTCGATGGCTTGGTTCAATTCCCTTTCTCTCTGGTTTTTCCCTCGGTTCTCTGTTTTGCCCGACACTCTCCCTCGCACGCCTCACGAGGGGGCTGGACAGGTGCGCGCGTAAGCACTTCCCCTGGTCTCCATGAGGCACCCTCGTTCGAGCTCGCGACCGATGCACCCCTTTTTAAATCTGTGCCCCACGGGTAACGCGATGTGGTGCGCTAGGCCATGACCGGCCACGCCTGGGGCCCTGAGCAAGGTAGAATAAGGGTTTATTAACGAATTTTTGCAGTATCTCGAGTCAGCAGCAGGGAGGTCTCATCAGGTGCTGGGAGATGCGCGCCTCACGAGGTGGAAACTACTTTAGAGGCATCGAGCTAAGTTACCCTTACATGCCTACGTAAAGCACTGATACCGCAACACAACTCAGAAGCGATAAACATAGCATAAGGCGGAAAAAGCGTTATGGTTCATCATACACCCCCGCGGGGCCCCATACTTGTTTCTTGTGATGCAGGAAGAAAAGAAAGAAAAAACAGGAAAAAGCGGCCCCTACGCCCGCGGCTACTCATGAGAATCAGCTCCCAGCGCTTCCCCAAACTCAGCCGGAGCCCTCCTCGCGCTTCACTTGGGCGCGACGACGGGACGACCCACCACCGTCCTCGAAGCGAGCCCGGCAACGGGGCGGTAGGTCGTAGCTGCCGCTGCTGGAGCTTTCGCCGAAGGAGGAGCCGCCTCTGCCGGACGAGCCGCGGCCATCACCGAGGGCGAGCTCGCCCTCGTCCTCGTCGCGGCCGTCGCCAAGGCCGAGCACTTCGTCACCATCGCTGTCTTCATGGCAGCACCCAGCGCGGCGACCGTCTTCTCCGAACACCCTCACGAAGAGGGTCACGGCACCGTCATACTTGAAGTGGAGGGTGCACCGCCTGCTCAGACCGCGCGCGTGGGCAAACGTCTGCCAGCCGCGGGCCAGGGCTACATTGCCCGCGACGGAGATCTCCACCGCGACCCACGAGGCCTTGCTGCTGCAGCCGTCCGCCTGCAGCCAGAGGCCGCCGGGACCCGTGGTCGCCAGCTCACCGGCAAGGGAGCGCGGAAGCTGGGGCCAGGTGCCGGTCGGGTTCTCCGACCACACAATGAACTCCGGCAGCACCTCCACTGAGTGGAAGCGTGGCCGGGGAGGCCTAGCGACCATGGCGCGCCTCCCCTCGTCGACGGGATTGCCATGCCTCAGGCGGCTTCCACCAGGCGGAGAAATGCTGCCTCGGCCGCCCGGAGCGGCACCAGACCCCGAAGAGATTCGTCCTCGCCCACGAGGAACCACAGTGGGGGTCGTGGCGTGCTTGCGAGGGCGACTGCGCCCCCTCTTGGGCGGGGGAGAGCTGGGCCCCTCTTGGCGAGCCTTCCCCTTCTCCTCGGCCGAGAACCTCTTCGTTGGCGCCATGGGTGTCGCTGTAAGCAGTGAAGCAAGGAAGAAGAAGCAAGAGGAACGGAGGAAGAGATGGGCAACAGGGGCTCCGCCCCCTCCCCATTTATAGCAGAAGGAGGCCAAACGACGACCCCCACAATTTCAGGTAATGATGGCTTTTCTGCATGCACCAGGGACTCGTCAAGTCGGGCGGTTGCCGAGGCAGCATGGGGAAGCGGAGACGCCCACGCCCCGTCGATCACCACGCGTCAATCAAGGTCGCAGGCAGTTGGGGCCTGTCGCGCTCTGTACTTGCCCCTTGGCTTCGCCTCGAAGCCAAGTCCGAGCGCGCCTTGGGCCCGGGGGCTACTGTCGGCGTCCTGGGAACGGGGGTCCCCAGACTTGCCTGCCTGCGGCCCGCGGCGTGGCTCCACTAACGGCCTGGTAGGGCCCATCTTCGTCAGCAAACACTCAAGACCCTCACGAGGTGCCGAGCCTCGCGAGGCGGACGACACAAGACTTCCTCAGGGGCAGCCTCACTAGGCTGGCTCACAAGGAGCGGAGAGATCAAGGCGAGGGGCACCTCGCGAGGTTTCCATGACATGAGCCATGACGACCAAGGCCAGGCGGGCGCCAGCGGGCGTAGGGTACCGGTTGCCTCTTTGGTGCTAAAGGGGCAGGTGCAGGCGAGGAGTCCCGAGGCATCAAGCAAACGTTTCTATATCGCTGCAACGAGACTAAGACTAGCAGGACGGCAGGACGGAGGTCATCGCGGA
Organism: Triticum aestivum; assembly: GCF_018294505.1. Lineage (NCBI taxonomy): Eukaryota > Viridiplantae > Streptophyta > Magnoliopsida > Poales > Poaceae > Triticum > Triticum aestivum. Next base: position 121,791,307 of record NC_057805.1, read on the forward strand.
GCCCATGACGGCGTCACCACCGGAGCCTTTGGCAGGTGAACACTACTTTTGTCAGGATAGCTTGTACTAGCTGTCCCCCTTCAAATTGGCCGTTGTGGGATCCCTTCCCTCCTAAACATTTGGGAAGAGGACCGGGGCCTCTATAAATAGGACTAGCCACCACCATAGGAGGCAACTCATCTTGAACAGAACGGATCTGGGACCGGATCCATTCCACCAAGACCATCCTCACCAGCTCATAGAACCCAAGAACACCTCTCCTCAGGAGGTTGTTCTTCCCTTGTACTTGTTCATCCCCAGCCTACAAGGCAATCCACCACACCACACTGGAGTAGGGTATTACACCACATCGGTGGCCCGAAGCAGTATAAACTCTTGTGTCCCTTGTTCCTCGGGTTCAGCAGGCTAGGCCTTAAGATCGTTGTGCGAGTGAGCTCGAGAGGGAGAGAGATCTTCATGCGCACCCCAGTGTTCGAACCTCAAGGTTTTGCCAGAACCCGTAATCCGACAGTTACTCCCACTATGGCCAGCCTAATGCATGTAACCTACTCATACCAATATTTTAGTGCATTCCAGATGTCTATACTACCGGTGCAATTCGAACTAAATTTGAATTCGTTTCTCTATTTCAATAAGAATCTACAATCATGATTGTTGCCAACTTCAACCATCATTCGTGTATTACCTTAAAAACACACCACATGATTACTATAGAGATAGATATGAACTATGTGTACTATATGAACTCGAATTCAATTTTTTGAATACACTTGATGTTGATTCCGAATAATAGTACATTTGATGTACTAACTATATATTCATAATCTAAACCATGTTCCATACGTACACCGTGTTTATCAAACAAAGTATAGTGCCCCACCCCCTACATTATGACAAGTATTTAGCCCTGAGCTGCAAAAGCCACACATTAGCCCAAATTATAATCAATGTTCTATATATTATATGTAGTACTAGCAAGATGCCCATGCGTTCCATGGAACATCAAGATGATCGAGGGGAGGCCTTATTTGCAAATGTGGAGAGGGGTGTGGGTATCTTTTTTCAAAATTGCCATAGTTTCCTTCCTATCCGTCAGATATAAATCGGACGGCCTATATTGCAGGATGGCAGGCACACCATCATCAACAACTCTGTTTTTAATAAGAGTAGAGATAAAATATATTATATGTAGTATAACATGTTCATAACCACACCGTGTGTATCACCATTATATATATTCACGCATGCATCGGTTTAAAACACTATGATAAATTCTTCAAATATCCGAATTCACTTTTTATAATGAATTATGATCTCTATTCGTCTTTTACACCCACACAATCCTCTTATCTTTGTAGCTAGCGCTAACTTTCTCTCGTGCATGCACACGCCCGCATACCTCTCACCCTCCGTCAGCATTCTCTAGCTCCATCGCGCAAATCAGTCTTTTCACTTTAGGTCGTTCACCCACGGTGTGTGTAGGCCCCCCAACTCGTTCTTTACGGCACGCATCAATCGATATGCCTCTCTAGCCAGGTGTGCCTACCACAAACACAAGCTTTCCCTCTTCTCTTCTCACCGTCCATGCCTCACTCCCACCCATCTTTTCATCGATCTCGTACTCGCACACCCCTTCCCCCTCGATATAGTATGCCTCTCGCACCACCTCCTAGCTGCATCCCTCTCTCTCTATCCTTCTCCATGGGCCTTATTTGGTTCTAACACATACATGCATGTATACCGATCCATCTCCCTACATATACCTAGGTCGACTTTAACTATTTCCCCCACCCATCGATCGACGTACCTCACAAGTTATGTCTCTCCTTTCTCTGACAAAGGACGATTGATCTTCCTATGTAGTTACGTCTGCTTACCACAGCCATATCGTCCCCCCTCGTCATTCGTGCATGCCTCCTGACCCATCTCTCACACGCACGTGCACAGACAGGCAGCCATCCCCTCTCTTATTGATATTGCAGTCGTGCCCTCCGTTTGTCTAGCAAGCCTCTCCCACCATTTGTTAGAAGCAACTCCACCACCACCCCCTCCAACACTCTAGCTCTGTCTCTCTCCCAACCTTATTCCTCTCCTACACATATGCATGGATGCCGATCGATTTCCCTCAATACATAAGGTAGGCCTCTCTCCTCCTCCACACATATACCAGCCATTGTACCTCTATAGTTAATTAGGTCTCCCCCACCCCCCACCACACACCGATAGTCGAGCGTTGTAGGTAGATATCCATGCCACAGAGACAAACTGCACATGTCCCCGCTCACGTTCCAGTAGGCCAGCCACCCTATATCTTTGACGTGGGCACACACAAATTCGATGGCACTCTTTATCGATCGCGTGCGCGCACACACACATCATCCCTCTCTTCGATTCTATGGATACCTCAACCCGATGATACCTCCACTCCCTTCTCGTGGATCGCCCCCTCTATATATATGATATATCCAGGAGTCTATTTCACACACATTACATATTTTACATTTTTTGATTGAAATATCATCCACATATATTGCTTGTCTATTTCTCACCCCCCCCCCAAAAACACTCACGATCCCGCACACTATATCTCTCTCACACAACCCCACGTAGGTGGTGTACGCACACGAAGAGAATAGGTGCACGTACTCATGCTTCGTGCCCAGCCACACCCGCGCGGGTACACGGTGGATCTCATTTCTATACGAAATGGTAGCCCACGTGCTAATCTGAACGCATGTAGCGGTTGTTTACCTACGGACGTCGTGTACCACGCGTGCACGAAACAAAGTTCGACTTGATGCTTTGGCTCGTTATTTTTAAATAAAGTTATATCGCTCAATGGCACATACACAGAATATAAAACAATTTTTATGGAGAAAAAGGTAGTCTGCTCCACTATATACAATGGAGCCTACCTGCCTGGGTTTATCTCTCTTCAGAGTATCTCACACATGGCGGCGGTGGCCTCTCTCTCTCTCTCACCGTTGGTCACTGATCCGGCCGCATCCCGTCCGCCGACGAAAAGGGAGGATGTGCATCTTTCTCCGTTCAACGGCGCCGAGGTAGCACGTCCTGATCTGCGGTACCCTTCGTTCTCTCTGACCAAGCTCCGGCGCGGTAGGGCCTACGCCACCTGCTCGCTGCTGCAGTATGGGCAGATCCCGCCCGCCGCCGCTCTCCTAGTTACATCCTGATGACCCCCAGGTATCCCCTCTGGCCTTGCTCCACTACCTATCTTCCCACGTCACTGCATGTGGAAAATCTTGGATGTGCATCTTCCATAGTTCTTTGCCCAAAACGTAGCTCGTCCGGCGTACTTCCCATATTGCAATCTCGTCCTCACAGCGTTTTAGACAAACACAACCGTGTCGTTATCTTCCCTTAGGACAAGGAATATGCTTATTTTTTGACATCGTATGTGTCATCAACTGTTATTGGCCAGTAATTGTTTCCTTTCTACCTCTTTTTTGCAAACAGGTCTATCCATTTCACCTCGTTGCTATTGCGGCCTTTTGGTGAACTGCGCAAATCACTTTTTTCTTAAGAGTGTTTTGTGCAGTTGTACTAAAATGTCACATGGGCAACGTCTCTACATTTCAGTGCGACTGCACAAAGGGAGATTGGTTTTGCTCTATCCTCCTCATCCAACTCCGAGCCTAATCTTCTCCAACTATTTGCTTAATCTTCTCCAACTAGTTAGTCTTAAGAGAGGCCGCAAAGGTGACCGGCTTCTATTTGTGTGTTTATTGTTTCATCAACAGTCCTCTATTATTGTAAACACACTTAATATCTTTGGAACAAGGACGCTCAGCTCTATTTTAGTGGAACTGCGCAAAATGATCGGAATGTTGCATGCTCCAGATAGCTACTTTTTTCCCAACATGCCTTGTTGATTTAGACAGAGCTGGGGGGACGTTGCTGCCAATGAAAGCATGGATCAATTTTAATTTAACACCTTCTCACAACTTTGTCTTCAGTTGTGACGTAAATATTAGCTCTGATTTGCTAATCATTGATATGCATTAGCAAGGAAGTTAGTTTTTTATTGTTTCCGAAAGAGCATGGATGGCAAGACATACGAAACAAAAGCTGAAAGCTCAGAGCATTGTACAATTTCATGTCGCTGGAAAATTATTTGTACAGTACGTCAATTATGTAAACAAATGCTGGAAGCTTGATAGCATTGCCAGAAGCCTCTTCAGCATCCAGGTCCATGTGCCATGCACAAAATTATACTTCCTCTGTTCCTATATATTTATCTTTTTACAAATTTCAAGTGAACATATTTTAGAGTGTAGATTCACTCATTTTGCTTCGTATGTAGTCACTCGTTGAAATCTCTAGAAAGGCAAATACTCCATAGTATATTTAAGAATGGAGGGAGTAGTGCACAACCGCATGGGAAACTCGGCCCGGTCGTTGCACCGCACTAATAGTGAGTAGTGAGCAGTCAAATCATAAGCCCCACCTTTCCCGCTGTAAGTTGTTCGGAAGAAGCAACCATAAATACACTCTTCTTTGAATCCGCTCATACTACTCCCTCCGTCACTGTTTATAGAGCACGCTTCAAAAAAACAACCTCTGGGACCGAGGCGACTAGCGATCGGCCTGAAAAATAACATTGGTAGTTATAGCACTAGGTCTATTACTAGAGGAAATAATGCGTACACACATGCATGCAGTGCTTCCACCCCGGGTACACACATGCATGCACTTACTCCACTCCGTAGTACATCGAAAGAAAATTGCGGACTTGATTGCGGTTACCACGCCCTAATTAATTGAGCATTAAACCAAACACATCTAAAGTCTCTCTGGTGGTGGAAATACATGGAGAGAAATGCATCAGAATTAAGCGCGCCCTATAAACTGTGACGGAGGGATGAGTAGTATGAAGGTGCAAAACCAAGTACGTGTATGGCCAGTCGGTCAACGCACTTCCTCTTGGCATATGAGTGACATGTGGGACCGGAGTTTGAGCAAACCGATCTCAATTGACGGAAAAATGGCCAACCTGCCGTTCCTTGAGAGAGAGGAGGAGCGAGAACACACATACGGGCTCGCATGGAGGCCAAGATATATTCGAGGACGGTTGATCGATATCATCATTACATGTTCAATGTTTTTTAATACTACTACTGGGTTGCCGTTTTCCGCCCTTCTCCTGAATAAATGTGTACTTTATTAGAGATTAAAATAAAGTAAGAGTACATATGCTCCACCATGCGGTTCTAGTAGTAGTACTACTCGTACTACTAAACCTTGTGCTTGGCTCTTCGCCTCTTCATGAAGTCGAACAATGATGGTACTCCACATGTTGGGTACTACAGTGTATGCCTCTGGCAATCTGACACCGAATGAACTGCTGCATGTCCACCGCTTGGGCGAGGGTAGGTTGCATTAGTCAAAAGTTGTAAGCAAGCTTCACCTTATACTGCAAGCTTCTCCTTGTTCTGCGAGTTGACGGGACACACCAAAAAGTAGTGCTAGTCCATACTCCCTCCTTTCCGGTTAATATGGCTTAATCTTTTTTGCTGGTAAATGAGAGAGCTTTATTCATATATAAGCATTCTTAGGACGATCAGCCAAGAGACTGGTCACTAGGAAGCGAGGTACCCCGCAAAAAAGAAGAAGGATGCGAGGTGTTTCATCAAGCCAGCTCTCAGCCAAATTCAAAGTGCAGCAAGCACGGTTCGCACAAAGATACGCCGCAAGGTTTGCTGACCTGTTTACATGCTGAATAACAAAAAAGAGAAAACATTATCGACCGCTCCTATTTGTAACAGGATATGAGCCAGAATTAAGCGAGAATTGTGGCGAGTGTTCCATGCAATCAACTTCCATTATCACATGCGAGAACCCTTGAAGAGAACCAAATGTGTTGAAGATTGCTTTATCACATTTTAAAATAAAATAAGAGTGCAGATGCTCCTCCATCCGGTTCCTAGTAGTAGTACATACCTCTATAGTAGTAGTATTAGTACTAGTAAACTTTGCGCTTGTCTGTTCGCGTCTTCGGGAAGTCGAATAATAATGGTACTAGTACAGTGTATTCTTCTGGCAATCTGACAGCGAATTAACTGTTGCACGTCCACCGCCTGAGCGAGGGAGAGCTTGCAATAGTCAAAAGTTTCTCCTTGTCCTGCGAGCCACCGCGCGCAAGCTTCTCCCGTCCTGCAAGCTTCTCCTCGTTCGGCAAGTTGACAGGACACAGCAAAGTAATGCTAGTCTATACTGCCTCCTTTCCGGTTAATGATGGCTTAATTTTAAACGAGATAAATACACTGTCTATCACTGTATATTTGTAAAAATACGGTGAGTGGACTTCATAATACGCTTATTGCGCTCAATATATACATTTTCCGGTGTTTATACGGTCACTACATCACCCTGGCTGAGTATGTGCGTGCATGCACGTGTAGGTTGAGCACTTGAGCGTGACCGTGTGTTCCGTCGTGTGCTCTGACATGCATGCATTAGGGCGTCGCGCGTGTTTTGGCGTCCATGTGTACGTGTGACTGTTGCATGCATGCACGAGGTTGTAGTCCCTCACATTCACATGTCCATAAGTCAATGCTTTGTCAAAATGTTGCATGCAAGTTTTAATCATTCGTTGTTCACGCATGCATTCCCGATATTAATACGTTGGTAAAGACAATTTCTTGAGGAAAATGAGCCCATGAATTGAGTACAAAGGGGACCAATAAGCCAGGACGGAGGGAGTACCAGTAGTGAACCGGAAGGAGGGAGTAGGTACTAGTAGTACTACGTAACAACGTGTAGTAACAAAATTCCTCTATGCGCATCTTGTCTACGTGTCATGCAAGAAAATAGAGATAAGTACAAGTGAGACTTAGGAACGGTCATACACATAGGGGGAGTACGTGTAGGGGCCACTAAGGAGCAGTCAAATCACACAATAAGTTAGTCAGAAGAACCAACCATCATTTCACTCTTCAATGACACGTACGTAATATAAAATGGTTGATATGGAGAGAAAAAGAAAACCACTATATATACACTAGCAGGAGCCTAAGCTACAAACCTGCTTGCTTGGGTTGCTCTCTTCACAAGCATAGAACGACTGTGGACACACCGCTGGTCACAGATCCGGCCTGATCCCCCCGCTGGGGGAAGGGAACGATGTTCTGCGCAGACGCGGTCGACATTGGCGAGGGCGAAAACCCATAGTCGGTGCGTCCCAATCGGGGGTCCTCGCGGTATGGGCTGATGCCGCCTCCCAACTGCCCTTCTAGCTATAGCCTGATGTCCCAGGTACATCTTCCTTTTGGAGCCGGCTTGCTCCACTGCCACAGCTCCCCACGTAGCTCCATCTCCATGTCGATCATTCTCTACTTCTACCGGCTTCTATTTGTGATGAGTTTATGTCTCATGAACTAGTGCTAGTACTATTATTCTAATCACACTTCTTCAATATCTTTGCCATCAGGGATGCTCAGCTCGATTTTAGTGGAACTGCACAAAAGCATCATATGATCCGAGGGTGCCAGCCGTCTTTCCTTCAACAGGTTCTACCTAGCCAGGAAATTAAATCCTGTTTAGGGTTTAGGGTTTAAGTCGTAGTGACCCCATCAGTAGTTTTTCTTTTGTACATGCTCTCACAACTTTTGTCTTTAGTTGTGAATTAAATATTGGCTATGATCTGTGAATCATTGAGATGCATCAGCATGCGTGTTAGTTTTTCTTTGTATTTGATGGAATGTTGTAACGGGGCAACCTTGGAGTAGGAATGAAAATGGAGTGGAAATTTCTGTTTTTCCGGAGAAAAAATGGAAACAGAGAGAAACCAACGTTTCGTTTCGTTGGATCGCGCCATCGAGCAAAACCAACATTTAAATCACGTCTGTCGCGTTCGTGTCTCACCCTCCTCCATGGATCCACCCCACACGGTCGCTCGACATGCCACTCACCACAAACCGAGTATACGATAACTTTCCCGCCTGCTTGTCGATGGATCGCGCCATGGAGTACTAGCACTACTAGAGGAGATTGACGAGTTGGGGGAGGACAGCTAGCTGTAGCACAGACTCCCAAGAACTTTTTACATGCATGTTGTGGCCGGCTATTGCGACCTTTGAACATGGAGCAGTCGCGTGCACCGGGAAGCGGCGCGGGCGACGCTCCCTCGGCCGGCGCGCCGCTTCAATGTCGGCGCCAGTGAGAGGTCGCGTCCGCTCTGGCCAGGCATGAATGCGGCACTGACCATTTCGGGCGGGAAGCACGCATGGGTGATGAAGAGGGTTCGGGTTGGTCAGGAGCGGGCGTGGCAGCGGTCCGTACGCCCACAAACAAGAGATGATGTATGTTAATATTGCTGCATATATAATTAACAACGTAAATAATGTGCCAGTTGGACAAATATGATTGGAGATGGAGATGGAATTTTATGTAAACACGGATATGCATGTCTATGTCTATGTGTGTGTGCGCGACGACTCTCGCGACCTGGAAGCAGGGGCGTGTTTTTGATCGAGTTTTCTTTCTTGGTACGTTAAAAAATTGTCTGCCAGTTTTCGTTTCTTTTTTCCGGGAACGCGCGTATTCTATTTAAAACCACTGCTATGGAGAGGTTTTTTACTCCATTGTATATATAGCCTCTTGTTTGATAGGGTTTCTCGCGTCTCGCTCTCTCACCCTCTCCATATCAAAACAAGATGACAGTGTCCACTCTATCTCTCTCCTCATCGGTGGTCACAGGTCCGGCCGAATCCCGTCCGCTGCGGGAGGTGAGGAGGTGCAGCGTTGACGTTGTCACCATCAACGATGGAGGAAGCCGATGCGCACCATCCTCTAGGAGCCGGCGCTGGCGCGGACGAAGGTCCTCCGCACCCTTGTTCGCTGCCGTCGTGTAAGCAGATCCTGCCCGCCCGCCTAAGTGACATCTCGCCCACCTGAGGTATAACTTCTTGTACTGGTCCAGCTCCCCCGGTTGCTACATGCGGGTTTTCTTCTTTGCGACTACTCCCCAGCTCCCCATGTACAGTAGCTAGGGTTCGTCGGCTGGTCCAACATCACCTACTATTATAGAGGAAATGCCACTCGAAAGTTTGTCCTATTTATGCCTCGGTGGAGGTATACTTGTTGTTTTGACAAAAAGTACATGGTGGTTGTGCGGTCATTGTCCATATGCTCCTATTGTTGTTGCTAATCTAGTACTATCATTGGTTAAATGAAGAAATGCTTTTTTTCTCGGGTATCCTGGTTTAGTTCCCATCGAGATAATCATGATGCTTCTGTGTGCTGGTGTACTTTTCATTAATTCTTATTGACAATTGAGATGTCGCTGTTAATCTTGTACCACTGCCAAAACAAAGTAACAACACTATATCCCTTTTTTATATTTTTGCAAACAGCGATGCGTATCTCCATACCCGGGCATGTCTTCCTCAATTTTAGTGGAACTGCACAAAATTGGATGGCCATTGTTGTTCCGCCTCACTTTCTTCTGCCACGTGGTTCTTCCTTCCTCGAGCTTGATTACTGAGAAGAAACAGACCACAGTGAGGATTTGTCGAACTTAATAGGTGCCTCACCCAAACTTGATGCCAAATGGATGATGCATCACCATGATGACCTATCGAGGCTCATGGTTGTGCCTGATGGTTGCATCGGCTGGTGAAGTGGATCAATTTTCAATGAAAAACAAGCTGTCTTCCATCAGTGCTCTTTGCTTGTTACCCACAAAGATGATATCCTTCATCAGTTCACCTTGGTTGCGTTGGAGACGTAGTCATCTTTCACGTTGGTGCAATTTTATCACACAATTGGCTACGAACCAAATGTTTCCTCGAAGAAGGATCGACGTTGGTATTAAGAGCATAAGTTTTGTATTGATTTCTAAGCCTTCTCACAACTTTGTCTTCAGCTCCTTTGTAATTTTATTTGTCCAGCTATTAACTTTGATTAACAAAATGGTGTGGACTAAAAACCCGGATGGACGTAATAGCCCTCCATTTTTATTTACTCTGCATATTAGATTTGACTGAAGTCAAACTTTGTAAAGTTTGACCAAGTTTAGGCCGAACACAACAAACCATAATTATTGAGAGAGGGCCAACTATACATACTCTCAAACCTTTCCGATAATTGAAATTAATTTTTTTTATTTGTACACATTCTCACACATTTCCGATAATTTGGCGCATGTGTGGTTGTTCACTTAAGGGACGGTAGTGTACCGCACGTGAAGGACAGGAAGTGCGACCGGGACGCGTGGATCATTAGTTCATCGGAAGTAGTAGTTTTCTTCACTGGTACGTTAAATAAAGAGTTTTGTTTCATACTTACACAATTTAAAACGATTGATGGAGAGAATAAGAAAACCACTCCACTATATATTAGTAGTATACACGAGTACTATATGGACGCAGCTTCATTGACTTAGTGCACCTGCCTTTGGGTGTATGACAGGTGGGCCCAAAATGTGGCTGGCCCACCTGTCATACAACCAAAGGCAGGTGCAGTTAAGGCACCGGAGCTCAGTTCGTACTACAACATATATGTAGTACTATATAAGCTGGAGCCTCAGCGCTTGTTCGCTAGGGTTTGCACTCTCCACACTCTCGTCGCACTACATATATATATATATATATATACATACACACACACGTTGGAGGCTCAACGTTCCTTTGCTAGGGTTTGCTATATTCACAGTCTCTCACCCTCTTCACCAGATCTAAACAAGACTGCGTTGGTCTCTATCTCTCTCTCCCCCCTCACAGCTGGTGAAGGAGGCGTCCGGATCCCGTCGCACCGGGAAGGGGAGGAGGTGCAGCGTTCACTCTATCGCCTTCGACGAGGGAGGCAATCCACTGCCGGCTACACTTTTCTCTTTCACCCAGCGCCTGTGCGGGAGGGCCACTGACCCCTTCTTCCTCGCTGCCGTACGTAGTGTGGGCAGATCCGGCCTCCCGCCACACGCCTAGCCACATCCAGACGACCCTAAGGTATAAGTTTCTTTGAAACCATCATTGCTCTAGCTGCATGCAGATCTTTTTCGATCCTGTAGTCGAATCTAGGTCTTGGTTCAAAGAGGAAATAAGGGTGTGGTGGGGTGGAGCATTAATCTAAGACGTGGTTCAATGAGGAAAGGAGGGAGGGAAAGTAGTGTAGACTGGCTATCCAGCCGCTTTGTTGGTCGAAAAGGGAAAAAGGGGTAACCTAGTACACACATCTGTAAGGAACTGATCTCTTTGTTGAAAAATGAAAGAAACTGGGGGGGTCGGGTAGTTTGTGCAGGACTAGATTTGCTGCCCTCACACAGGAAAAAGGTTCAAAGAGAACAGAATGCACCCACAACTATTGAACATCACATTGCAGAATTGAACTAAACAGTTAACTAAACACCACAACACAAATGAACCAAACGTTAACTGAGGACCACATTGCACAATGTATAACCAAACCAAGCATGCTTGACAACTTGGAAATATAGCAATTGTATTCGTTTCTCATGTATTTTGTAAAGATAAATTCGATTTATTTCTCACATGGAAGACAATACAAAATTGCAGCCTGAAGAATTGAACATCACATTTGCAGAATTGAACCAAACAGTTAACTGAAGAGGACAACTAATTAACAAAACAATTAATAAGTGAGCACCACACTGCACGACATATAGAACATATACACTAGAGCAACAGATTGCATGGTAAAATTAGATAGCACAATTCACTAGAATTTGTGAAGGAAAGGCAGGAGCAGCACACGCAATGGGTAAACCGAGCATGCTTAACCGGCGTAGCTAGAAAATGGCAAGGTGCTCCTCCAAGATCTGGGGGTCGGCACGAATGGCAGCCATCGCGACCAAATCCGCGCGTGCGACCACGATTTGCTTCTCCGCTGCCAAATGCTCCTTGAGATGCTGGCTATATTGCATGCACCATGGCTTAGGGCGGCGCTTATTTGGTGGAGGGGTCGGTGATTTAGGTGGAAGGTGTCGCACTCGCGCCGGTGGTCGGGGCATGTGGGATATGGAAGGAGGAGGATGGGGTCGGGTGTGGATTAACTGCCTGGATAGACGAGGCCGAGCAGCGTGAAGGAGGGTCGCCGGCGAGGAGGTGGCAGAGCTGCAAGCAAGGAGTGAAGGTTTCAACTTGGAAAGAAAGGCGGAAAGAGGGGGAAATGTGGCTTTTGGTAAGGAGGAGGGGGCGGGGAGGTAGATATTTCCGCGGAAGCCGAAAATTTGGAATCGCTTCAGCCAAAAAACTGGCGCGCAAAGTGTCATCAGACACGGTCCCTTATTCAGAACTGTGTACGATATGTGGACATCACAAACGATTCAGATAGCTTAACCCGTGTGTGATGAGTTTGAACCTCAAAATTTTTGGTTCGAATTTCCATGGTTACAGTGGTCATCCACGTCATTGCATAATTTGGGTACACAAAGGAGACTACAGCACACCCACACTTCTTAATCAAGCAAGTTCAGCAATTAAACAGAGCTAGCTGACAATTTCTCTAACAAATTAAAGACCGGCGCTCTTTATTATACAAAACAAAGAGTTGTACTATGGCTGTTGCTCGTCGATCTCCGCCGCCGCCTCCATGTCCATCTCGCGCCTGACGGTCTCCTGGGGAAGGGGCTCCATGGCATCGATCACACCATACTCGGCAAGCATCTCGCCATCCGCGTCCGCCATCTCTTTGGAAAAGGCCGCCTCGAGCTGGGCGTGGGCGGACGCGATTTGGGCTTGGACGGGCTCCGTCGTTGCAAGGTATGTGGCGGAGGAACGAACGGCTGCTCGAACACTCTCGGCGATTGCCAGCTCTTCGGCCATGGGTTGCCGACCGTTGTCGGAGAAGCTTCGTTCGATTTGTGTGGTGACTGCCAGGAGCTCCTCAACATGGTCGTGGGCGGCCTCCATCAGGGCTAAGGCCGCCGCTGCAGAACGGGAAGCTGCTGTGCCGCTCTCACCAGTTGCTATCCCCGAGGCAGATGTTGCTGCCGCCACCTGAGAAGCAACAATGGCCGTTTGGGCTGCCTTTGCCGCCCGGTCACAGATTGCGGCCGCACTCATGCACCTTATTAGCACGCGCATGGCGGCTGCGGCCGCGCTCTCGCCGGTGTGGGCCACCGAAGTTGCCCTCATGACGCGGGTCCACGTGCCCATCTTTCACCGGCGATGATTGAACATTGAAATGATATTTGGGGAGCGAGCTACTGTGCTTGAGACGTCGGCTGTTGACTGTAGCCGACGCACCTTCTCGCGTAAGCCATAGGCGTACTATACACCGACGGTGCTCCAGGATATTTTGTGCTGCATCTCACACGCTTGCTGATAATAAACTGTGTGCGATCTACTTGATTTTTCATCTAGATTTGAATTACATAATGGGGTCACAGCGGCAATGGACGGTGTTTGAATTGCTAGAACTTTTATCTGGAGTGAACATGCAACTATATGTGTGTCGTAAAAGAATTGGAATTCTTCAGGGTTCGTTTAAACATTTTATATATTAAATTGGTTTTGTAGCCATTTTAGGTGCACAATTCAAAATTAAACTACATGCACATGCTCCAATGCATATAAATTGGTTGAAAAATCGAATATGTGCCCTTGGGTGCATGCTTAGGTCCCATGCAAGAAATGGGAATGAATTTCAAACACCAGGGCACCGTTGATTGCTGACAAAACATTGAGATGCCTGGATTTTAAATTCTAGTAAATCCAAAACTCGTCTGAAATTCATGAAACTTGCCATGCTGTCATGGAGCGGCATCAACATGCCGTGGTAAAAAATTTGTCCCATTTGGGGCAGGTTTGGGTATATGCTTCTCACAAACCGGAGCTTCTCACAACAAGCATGATGGTTTTCGGTAGGGAAGGTCCCACCTTTGGGGACAAAACAATATCCACTGCCTCTTATTGCTTTCAATTTTTTTTCTCGTGTCAACATAGAACAACAGGAGTGTTGTGTGAATTTTTGTGATTTTTCGGGGTTCGTTTGGAAATTTTTATGCATTAACCGAGTTTTCAATGCATTTATGTGCATAGTTCAAATTTGAACTACATGCACATGCTCTGGTGCATATAAATTGGTTGAAAAATCAAATATATGTCCTTGGGTGCATGCTTAGGTCCCATGCAAGAAACAGGAATGAATTTCAAACACCAGGGCACCGTTGATTGCCCGCAAAACATTGAGATGCCTAGTTTTTAAATTCTAGTAAATCCAAAACTCGTCTAAAATTCATGAAACTTGGCATGCTACCACGGAGCAGCATCAACATGCCGTGGTAAAATTTTTGTCGTATTTGGCGCAGGTTTGGGTCTACGCTTCTCAAAAACCGAAGCTTCTCACAACAAGCATGATGGTTTTCGGTAGGGAACGTCCCACCTTTGGGGACGAAATGATATCCATTGCCTCTTATTGCTTTCAAATTCTTTCTTGTGTCAACATAGAACAACATGAGTGTAGTGTGATTTTTTGTGATTTTTTGGGGTTCGTTTGGACATTTTTATGCATTAACTGAGTTTTCAATGCATTTACGTGCATAATTCAAATTTGAAGTACATGCACATGCTCTGGCGCATATAAATTGGTTGAAAAATCAAATTTGTGTCCTTGGGTGCATGCTTAGGTCCCATGCAAGAAATAGGAATGAATTTCAAACACCAGGGCACCGTTGATTGCCGGCAAAACATTGAGATGCCTGGTTTTCAAATTCTAGTAAATCCAAAACTCGTCTAAAATTCATGAAACTTGGCATGCTATCATGGAGCGGCATAAACATGCCGTGGTAAATTTTTTGTCCTATTTGGGGTAGGTTTGGGTATATGCTTCTCACAAACCGGAGCTTCTCACAACAAGCATGATTGTTTTTGGTAGGGAACGTCCCACCTTTGGGGACGAAACAATATCCAGTGCCTCTTATTGCTTTCAATTTTTTTCTCGTGTCAACATAGAACAACAGGAGTGTTGTGTGATTTTTTGTGATTTTTCGGGGTTCGTTTGGACATTTTTGTGCATTAACTGAGTTTTAATTGCATTTATGTGCATAATTCAAATTTGAACTACGTGCACATGCTCTGGTGCATATAAATTGGTTGAAAAATTATATCTGTGTACTTGGGTGCATGCTTAGGTCCCATGCAAGAAATGTGAATGAATTTCAAACACCAGGGCACGTTGATTGCCGGCAAAACATTGAGATGCCTGTTTTTTAAATTCTAGTAAATCCAAAACTCGTCTAAAATTCATGAAACTTGGCATGTTATCATGGAGCGGCATCAACATGCCGTGGTAAAAATTTTGTCCTATTTGGGGCAGGTTTTGGTATATGCTTCTCACAAACCGGAGCTTCTCACAACAAGTATGATTGTTTTCGGTAGGGAACGTCCCACCTTTGGGGACGAAACGATATCCATTGCCTCTTATTGCTTTCAATTTTTTTCTCGTGTCAACATAGAACAACAGGAGTGTTGTGTGAATTTTTGTGATTTTTGGGGGTTCGTTTGGACATTTTTATGCATTAAGTGAGTTTTCAATGCATTTATGTGCATAATTTAAAATTTAACTACACGCACATGCTTCGGTGCATATAAATTGGTTGAAAAATCAAATATGTGTCGTTGGGTGCATGCTTAGGTCCCATGCAAGAAATGGGAATGAATTTAAAACATAGGGCACCGTTCATTGCCGGGAAAACATTGAGATGCCTGGTTTTTAAATTCTAGTAAATCCAAAACTCGTCTGAAATTCAAGAAACTTGGCATGCTATCATGGAGCGGCATCAACATGCCGTGGTAAATTTTTTGTCCCATTTGGGGCAGGTTTGGGTATATGCTTCTCACAAACCGGAGCTTCTCACAACAAGCACAATGGTTTTCGATAGGGAACGTCCCACCTTTGCAGACGAAACGATATCCATTGCCTCTTGTTGCTTTCAATTTTTTATCGTGTCAATATAGAACAGCAGGAGTGTTGTGCGAATTTTTGTGATTTTTCGGGGTTCGTTTGGACATTTTTATGCATTAACTGAGTTTTCAATGCATTTATGTGCATAATTCAAAATTGAACTACATGCACATGCTCCGGTGCATATAAATTGGTTGAAAAATCAAATCTCTGTCCTTGGGTGCATGCTTAGGTCCCATGCAAGAAATGGGAATGAATTTCAAGCACCAGGGCACCGTTCATTGCCGGGAAAACATTGAGATGCCTTGTTTTCAAATTCTAGTAAATCCAAAACTCGTGTGAAATTCATGAAACTTGGCATGCTATCATGGAGCGGCATCAACATGCCGTGGTAAATTTTTTGTCCCATTTGGGGCAGGTTTGGGTATATGCTTCTCACAAACTGGAGCTTCTCACAACAAGCATGATGGTTTTCGGTAGGGAACGTCCCACCTTTGGGGATGAAACGATATCCATTGCCTCTTATTGCTTTCAATTTTTTTCTCGTGTCAACATAGAACAACATGAGTGTTGTGTGAATTTTTGTGATTTTTCGGGGTTCGTTTGGATATTTTAATGCATTAACCGAGTTTTCAATGCATTTATGTGAATAATTCGAAATTGAAGTACATGAACATGCTCCGGTGCATATAAATTGGTTGAAAAATCAAATCTCTGTCCTTGGGTGCAAGCTTAGGTCCCATGCAAGAAATGGGAATGAATTTCAAACACCAGGGCACCATTCATTGCCGGCAAAACATTGATGTGGCTGGTTTTCAAATTCTAGTAAATCCAAAACTCGTCTGAAATTCATGAAACTTGGATGCTATCATAGAGCGGCATCAACATGCCGTGGTAAATTTTTTGTCCCATTTGGGGCAGGTTTGGGTATATGCTTCTCACAAACTGGATCTTCTCACAACAAGCATGACGGTTTTCGGTATGGAACGTCCCACCTTTGGGGACGAAACGATATTCATTGCCTCTTATTGCTTTCAAATTTTTTCTCGTGTCAACATAGAACAACAGGAGTGTTGTATGAATTTTTCTAATTTTTCGGGGTTCGTTTGGACATTTTTATGCATTAACCGAGTTTCCAATGCATTTATATGCATAATTCAAAATTGAACTACATGCACATGCTCCGGTGCATATAAATTGATTGAAAAATCAAATCTATGTCCTTGGGTGCATGCTTAGGTCCCATGCAAGAAATGGGAATGAATTTCAAGCACCAGGGCACCGTTCATTGCCGGGAAAACATTGAGATGCCTTGTTTTTAATTTCTAGTAAATCCAAAACTCGTCTGAAATTCATGAAACTTGGCATGCTATCATGGAGCGGCATCAACATGCCGTGGTAAAAATTTTGTCCAATTTGGGGCAGGTTTGGGTATATGCTTCTCACAAACTGGAGCTTCTCACAACAAGCATGATGGTTTTCGGTAGGGAACGTCCCACCTTTGGGGACGAAACGATATCCATTGCCTCTTATTGCTTTCAATTTTTTTTCTCGTGTCAACATAGAACAACAGGAGTGTTGTGTGAATTTTTTGTGATTTTTCGGGGTTTGTTTGGACATTTTTATGCATTAACCGAGTTTTCTATGCATTTATGTGCATAGTTCAAATTTGAAGTACATGCACATGCTCTGGCGCATATAAATTGGTTGAAAAATCAAATTTGTGTCCTTGGGTGCATGCTTAGGTCCCATGCAAGAAATGGGAATGAATTTCAAACACCAGGGCACCGTGGATTACCGGCAAAACATTGAGATGCCTGGTTTTCCAATTCTATTAAATCCAAAACTCGTCTAAAATTCATGAAACTTGGCATGCTATCATGGAGCGGCATAAACATGCCGTGGTAATTTTTTTGGCCTATTTGGGGTAGGTTTGGGTATATGCTTCTCACAAACCGGAGCTTCTCACAACAAGCATGATTGTTTTCGGTCGGGAACGTCCCACCTTTGGGGACCAAACGATATCCATTGCCTCTTATTGCTTTCAATTTTTTTCTCGTGTCAACATAGAACAACAGGAGTGTTGTGTGATTTTTTGTGATTTTTCGGGGTTCGTTTGGACATTTTTGTGCATTAACTGAGTTTTAATTGCATTTATGTGCATAATTCAAATTTGAACTACATGCACATGCTCTGGTGCATATAAACTGGTTGAAAAATCAAATCTGTGTCCTTGAGTGCATGCTGAGGTCCCATGCAAGAAATGTGAATGAATTTCAAACACCAGGGCACGTTGATTGCCGGCAAAACATTGAGATGCCTGGTTTTTAAATTCTAGTAAATCCAAAACTCGTCTAAAATTCATGAAACTTGGCATGCTATCATGGAGCGGCATCAACATGCCGTGGTAAAAATTTTGTCCTATTTGGGGCAGGTTTTGGTATATGCTTCTCACAAACCGGAGCTTCTCACAACAAGTATGATTGTTTTCGGTAGGGAACGTCCCACCTTTGGGGACGAAACGATATCCATTGCCTCTTATTGCTTTCAAATTTTTTCTCGTGTCAACATAGAAAAACAGGAGTGTTGTGTGATTTTTTGTGATTTTTTGGGGTTCGTTTGGACATTTTTATGCATTAACTGAGTTTTCAATGCATTTATGTGCATAATTTAAAATTTAACTACATGCACATGCTTCGGTGCATATAAATTGGTTGAAAAATCAAATATGTGTCCTTGGGTGCATGCTTGGGTCCCATGCAAGAAATGGGAATGAATTTCAAACACCAGGGCACCGTTCATTGCCGGGAAAACATTGAGATGCCTGGTTTTTAAATTCTAGTAAATCCAAAACTCGTCTGAAATTCAAGAAACCTGGCATGCTATCATGGAGCGGCATCAACATGCCGTGGTAATTTTTTTGTCCCATTTGGGGCAGGTTTGGGTATATGCTTCTCACGTACTGGAGCTTCTCACAACAAGCATGATGGTTTTCGGTAGGGAACGTCCCACCTTTGGGGACGAAACGATATCCATTGCCTCTTGTTGCTTTAAATTTTTTTCTCGTGTCAACATAGAACAACAGGAGTGTTGTGTGAATTTTTGTGATTTTTTGGGGTTCGTTTGGACATTTTTATGCATTAACTGAGTTTTCAATGCATTTATGTGCATAATTCAAAATGGAACTACATGCACATGCTCCGGTGCATATAAATTGCTATAAAAATCATATCTCTGTCCTTGGGTGCATGCTTAGGTCCCATGCAAGAAATGGGAATGAATTTCAAGCACCAGGGCACCGTTCATTGCCGGGAAAACATTGAGATGCCTTGTTTTTAAATTCTGGTAAATCCAAAACTCGTGTGAAATTCATGAAACTTGGCATGCTATCATGGAGCAGCATCAACATGCCGTGGTAAAATTTTTGTCCCATTTGGGGCAGGTTTGGGTATATGCTTCTCACGTACTGGAGCTTCTCACAACAAGCATGATGGTTTTCGTTAGGGAACGTCCCACCTTTGGGGACGAAACGATATCCATTGCCTCTTGTTGCTTTCAATTTTTTTCTCGTGTCAACATAGAACACCATGAGTGTTGTGTTATTTTTTGTGATTTTTCGGGGTTCTTTTGGACATTTTAATGCATTAACCGAGTTTTCAATGCATTTATGTGCATAATTCGAAATTGAAGTACATGAACATGCTCCGGTGCATATAAATTGGTTGAAAAATCAAATCTCTGTCCTTGGGTGCATGCTTAGGTCCCATGCAAGAAATGGGAATGAATTTCAAACACCAGGGCACCGTTCATTGCCGGCAAAACATTGATGTGCCTGGTTTTTAAATTCTAGTAAATCACAAACTCGTCTGAAATTCATGAAACTTGGATGCTATCATAGAGCGGCATCAACATGCCGTGGTAAATTTTTTGTCCCATTTGGGGCAGGTTTGGGTATATGCTTCTCACAAACTAGATCTTCTCACAACAAGCATGATGGTTTTCGGTAGGGAACGTCCCACCTTTGGGGACGAAACGATATGCATTGCCTCTTATTGCTTTGAAATTTTTTCTCGTGTCAACATAGAACAACAGGAGTGTTGTGTGAATTTTTGTGATTTTTCGGGGTTCGTTTGGACATTTTTATGCATTAACCGAGTTTTCAATGCATTTATATGCAGAATTCAAAATTGAACTACATGCACATGCTCCGGTGCATATAAATTGGTTGAAAAATCAAATCTGTGTCCTTGGGTGCATGCTTAGGTCCCATGCAAGAAATGGGAATGAATTTCAAGCACCAGGGCACCGTTCATTGCCGGGAAAACATTGAGATGCCTTGTTTCTAATTCTAGTAAATCCAAAACTCGTCGGAAATTCATGAAACTTGGCATGCTATCATGGAGCGGCATCAACATGCCGTGGTAAATTTTTTGGCCAATTTGGGGCAGGTTTGGGTATATGCTTCTCACAAACTGGAGCTTCTCAGAACAAGCATGATGGTTTTCGGTAGGGAACATCCCACCTTTGGGGACGATATCCATTGCCTCTTATTGCTTTCAATTTTTTTTCTCGTGTCAACATAGAACAACAGGAGTGTTGTGTGAATTTTTGTGATTTTTCGGGGTTCGTTTGGACATTTTAATGCATTAACCGAGTTTTCAATGCATTTATGTGCATAATTCGAAATTGAACTACATGAACATGCTCCGGTGTATATAAATTGGTTGAAAAATCAAATCTCTGTCCTTGGGTGCATGCTTAGGTCCCGTGTAAGAAATGGGAATGAATTTCAAACACCAGGGCACCGTTCATTGCCGGCAAAACATTGAGGTGCCTGGTTTTTAAATTCTAGTAAATCCAAAACTCATCTGAAATTCATGAAAATTGGATGCTATCGTAGAGCGGCATCAACATGCCGTGGTAAATGTTTTGTCCCATTTGGGGCAGGTTTGGGTATATGCTTCTGACAACAAGCATGATGGTTTTCGGTAGGGAACGTCCCACCTTTGGGGACGAAACGATATGCATTGCCTCTTATTGCTTTCAAATTTTTTCTTGTGTCAACATAGAACAACAGGAGTGTTGTGCCAATTTTCGTGATTTTTCGGGGTTCGTTTGAACATATTTATGCATTAAGTGAGTTTTCAATGCATTTATGTGCATAATTCAAAATTGGACTACATGCACATGCTCCGGTGCATATAAATTGGTTGAAATATCAAATCTGTGTCCTTGGGTGCATGCTTAGGTCCCATGCAAGAAATTGGAATGAATTTCAAACACCAGGGCACCGTTGATTGCCGGCAAAACATTGAGATGCCTGGTTTTTAAATTCTAATAAATCCAAAACTCGTCTGAAATTCATGAAACTTGGCATGCTATCATGGAATGGCACCCGACATGCTGTGGTATTTTCCGTGTCCATTTTGAGAGAAGGCGCACTCAAATAATGACAGCCAACAAAGGCATTTTGAAAAAATAGCTGCCACTTTAATATCTCAAATGTTTGTATAATACAAACCGTGTGTGTTCTGTTAACCATTCACGTGACGCCACGTGTCTTGGTTTTAATGGTTGTAGGAGGTGCCGTGCGGACAGCTGCTTGACCTTGACTGAACGGGAGGCGTGCGAGCGCCGTCCGGTGCGCATGCTGACCGAGAGGCGTGCAAGTTGTCCTCGAATGCGCAGGCTCACCGGGAAGCGTGCGAGCTGTACGTTGCGCAGGCTCACTGGGAGCGAGCCCTTTGACTTCCATGGCCACCCGCCTTGCTCGCATCCTCTCCATTAATGGCGCCCAAGCCGCAGTTTAATTCGCTTTTTAAATATAAAACACTCATCGCAAGTTCCTCCTTATTATATACAACTATAAATTTTTTTGCTTCCTCCTGGTTTCCTGACATCACGGTCCCACACCATCGTCAACCTATATAGTCAATAAATGAGAGAACTGCACAAGGAGCGGCCCACAGTTGGGACCCAGCAGCTCAAGCAGTATTTGTTTTTTTACGTGTAAGCGGAGTTTTTCTTGAATGATGTTTTTGTTGTTGTTCAAAGGAACAGGGTATCAACTGGGAGGGCTGTGGCCCGTCTAGCCCAGGCTATTATTTTATGTCGACCAAATATCCAGCCCAGATATTATTTTTTCCAGGGTATCAACTAGGAGAACATAATGCACCCACAACTATTGAACATCACATTGCAGAATTGAACTAAACAGTTAACTGAACAGCACAACACAAATGAACCAAACGTTAACTGAGGACCACATTGCACAATGTATAACCAAACCAAGCATGCTTGACAACTTGGAAATATAGCAATTGTATTCGTTTCTCATGTATTTTGTAAAGATAAATTCGATTTATTTCTCACATGGAAGACAATAAAAAATTGCCGCCTGAAGAATTGAACATCACATTTGCAGAATTGAACCAAACAGTTAACTGAAGAGGACAACTAATTAACAAAACAATTAATAAGTGAGCACCACACTGCACGACATATAGAACATATACACTAGAGCAACAGATTGCATGGTAAAATTAGATAGCACAATTCACTAGAATTTGTGAAGGAAAGGCAGGAGCAGCACACGCAACGGGTAAACCGAGCATGCTTAACCGGCGTAGCTAGAAAATGGCAAGGTGCTCCTCCAAGATCTAGGGGTCGGCACGAATGGCAGCCATCGCGACCACATCCGCGCGTGCGACCGCGATTTGCTTCTCCGTTGCCAAATGCTCCTTGAGATCCTGGCTATATTGCGTGCACCATGGCTTAGGGCGGCGCTTATTTGGTGGAGGGGTCGGTGATTTAGGTGGAAGGTGTCGCACTCGCGCCGGCAGTCGGGGCATGTGGGATATGGAAGGAGGAGGAGGATGGGGGTCGGGTGTGGATTAACTGCCTGGATAGACGAGGCCGAGCAGCGTGAAGGAGGGTCGCCGGCGAGGAGGTGGCGGAGCTGCAAGCAAGGAGTGAAGGTTTCAACTTGGAAAGGAAGGCGGAAAGAGGGGGAAATGTGGCTTTTGGTAAGGGGGGGGGGCGGGGAGGTAGATATTTCCGCGGAAGCCGAAAATTTGGAATCGCTTCAGCCAAAAAACTGGCGCGCAAAGTGTCATTAGACACGGTCCCTTATTCAGAACTGTGTACGATATGTGGACATCACAAACGATTCAGATAGCTTAACCCGTGTGTGATGAGTTTGAACCTCAAAATTTTTTGTTCGAATTTCCATGGTTACAGTGGTCATCCACGTCATTGCATAATTTGGGTACACAAAGGAGACTACAATACACCCACACTTCTTAATCAAGCAAGTTCAGCAATTAAACAGAGCTAGCTGACAATTTCTCTAACAAATTAAAGACCGGCGCTCTTTATTATACAAAACAAAGAGTTGTACTATGGCTGGTGCTCGTCGATCTCCGCCGCCGCCTCCATGTCCATCTCGCGCCTGACGGTCTCCTGGGGAAGGGGCTCCATGGCATCGATCACACCATACTCGGCAAGCATCTCGCCATCCGCGTCCGCCATCTCTTTGGAAAAGGCCGCCTCGAGCTGGGCGTGGGCGGACGCGATTTGGGCTTGGACGGGCTCTGTCGTTGCAAGGTATGCGGCGGAGGAACGGACGGCTGCTCGAACACTCTCGGCGATTGCCAGCTCTTCGGCCATGGGTTGCCAACCGTTGTCGGAGAAGCTTCGTTCGATTTGTGTGGTGACTGCCAGGAGCTCCTCAACATGGTCGTGGGCGGCCTCCATCAGGGCTAAGGCCGCCGCTGCAGAACGGGCAGCTGCTGTGCCGCTCTCACCAGTTGCTATCCCCGAGGCAGATGTTGCTGCCGCCACCTGAGAAGCAACAACGGCCGTTTGGGCTCATGCACCTTATTAGCACGCGCATGGCGGCTGCGGCCGCGCTCTCGCCGGTGTGGGCCACCGAAGTTGCCCTCATGACGCGGGTCCACGTGCCCATCTTTCACCGGCGATGATTGAACATTGAAATGATATTTGGGGAGCGAGCTACTATGCTTGAGACGTCGGCTGTTGACTGTAGCCGACGCACCTTCTCGCGTAAGCCATAGGCGTACTATACACCGACGGTGCTCCAGGATATTTTGTGCTGCATCTCACACGCTTGCTGATAATAAACTGTGTGCGATCTACTTGATTTTTCATCTAGATTTGAATTACATAATGGGGTCACAGCGGCAATGGACGGTGTTTGAATTGCTAGAACTTTTATCTGGAGTGAACATGCAACTATATGTGTGTCGTAAAAGAATTGGAATTATTCAGCGTTCGTTTAAACATTTTATATATTAAATTGGTTTTGTAGCCATTTCAGGTGCACAATTCAAAATTAAACTACATGCACATGCTCCAATGCATATAAATTGGTTGAAAAATCGAATATGTGCCCTTGGGTGCATGCTTAGGTCCCATGCAAGAAATGGGAATGAATTTCAAACACCAGGGCACCGTTGATTGCTGACAAAACATTGAGATGCCTGGATTTTAAATTCTAGTAAATCCAAAACTCGTCTGAAATTCATGAAACTTGGCATGCTATCATGGAGCGGCATCAACATGCCGTGGTAAAAAATTTGTCCCATTTGGGGCAGGTTTGGGTATATGCTTCTCACAAACCGGAGCTTCTCACAACAAGCATGATGGTTTTCGGTAGGGAAGGTCCCACGTTTGGGGAAAAAACGATATCCACTGCCTCTTATTGCTTTCAATTTTTTTTCTCGTGTCAACATAGAACAACAGGAGTGTTGTGTGAATTTTTGTGATTTTTCGGGGTTCGTTTGGACATTTTTATGCATTAACCGAGTTTTCAATGCATTTATGTGCATAGTTCAAATTTGAACTACATGCACATGCTCTGGTGCATATAAATTGGTTGAAAAATCAAATATGTGTCCTTGGGTGCATGCTTAGGTCCCATGCAAGAAACGGGAATGAATTTCAAACACCAGGGCACCGTTGATTGCCCGCAAAACATTGAGATGCCTAGTTTTTAAATTCTAGTAAATCCAAAACTCGTCTAAAATTCATGAAACTTGCCATGCTACCACGGAGCAGCATCAACATGCCGTGGTAAACTTTTTGTCGTATTTGGCGCAGGTTTGGGTCTACGCTTCTCACAAACCGAAGCTTCTCACAACAAGCATGATGGTTTTCGGTAGGGAACGTCCCACCTTTGGGGACGAAATGATATCCATTGCCTCTTATTGCTTTCAAATTCTTTCTTGTGTCAACATAGAACAACATGAGTGTTGTGTGAATTTTTGTGATTTTTTGGGGTTCGTTTGGACATTTTTATGCATTAACTGAGTTTTCAATGCATTTACGTGCATAATTCAAATTTGAAGTACATGCACATGCTCTGGGCATATAAATTGGTTGAAAAATCAAATTTGTGTC
Source organism: Triticum aestivum (assembly GCF_018294505.1). Lineage (NCBI taxonomy): Eukaryota > Viridiplantae > Streptophyta > Magnoliopsida > Poales > Poaceae > Triticum > Triticum aestivum. Next base: position 121,816,612 of record NC_057805.1, read on the forward strand.
CTTGGGTGCATGCTTAGGTCCCATGCAAGAAATAGGAATGAATTTCAAACACCAGGGCACCATTGATTTCCGGCAAAACATTGAGATGCCTGGTTTTCAAATTCTAGTAAATCCAAAACTCGTCTAAAATTCATGAAACTTGGCATGCTATCATGGAGTGGCATAAACATGCCGTGGTAAATTTTTTGTCCTATTTGGGGTAGGTTTGGGTATATGCTTCTCACAAACTGGAGCTTCTCAAAACAAGCATGATGGTTTTCGGTAGGGAACATCCCACCTTTGGGGACGAAACAATATCCAGTGCCTCTTATTGCTTTCAATTTTTTTCTCGTGTCAACATAGAACAACAGGAGTGTTGTGTGATTTTTTGTGATTTTTCGGGGTTCGTTTGGACATTTTTGTGCATTAACTGAGTTTTAATTGCATTTATGTGCATAATTCAAATTTGAACTACGTGCACATGCTCTGGTGCATATAAATTGGTTGAAAAATCAAATTTGTGTACTTGGGTGCATGCTTAGGTCCCATGCAAGAAATGTGAATGAATTTCAAACACCAGGGCACGTTGATTGCCGGCAAAACATTGAGATGCCTGGTTTTTAAATTCTAGTAAATCCAGAACTCGTCTAAAATTCATGAAACTTGGCATGTTATCATGGAGCGGCATCAGCATGCCGTGGTAAAAATTTTGTCCTATTTGGGCCAGGTTTTGGTATATGCTTCTCACAAACCGGAGCTTCTCACAAAAAGTATGATTGTTTTCGGTAGGGAACGTCCCACCTTTGGGGACGAAACGATATCCATTGCCTCTTATTGCTTTCAAATTTTTTCTCGTGTCAACATAGAACAACAGGAGTGTTGTGTGAATTTTTGTGATTTTTGGGGGTTCGTTTGGACATTTTTATGCATTAACTGAGTTTTCAATGCATTTATGTGCATAATTTAAATTTAACTACATGCACATGCTTCGGTCCATATAAATTGGTTGAAAAATCAAATATGTGTCCTTGGGTGCATGCTTAGGTCCCATGCAAGAAATGGGAATGAATTTAAAACATAGGGCACCGTTCATTGCCGGGAAAACATTGAGATGTCTGGTTTTTAAATTCTAGTAAATCCAAAACTCGTCTGAAATTCAAGAAACTTGGCATGCTATCATGGAGCGGCATCAACATGCCGTGGTAAATTTTTTGTCCCATTTGGGGCAGGTTTGGGTATATGCTTCTCACAAACCGGAGCTTCTCACAACAAGCACAATGGTTTTCGATAGGGAACGTCCCACCTTTGCAGACGAAACGATATCGATTGCCTCTTGTTTCTTTCAATTTTTTTCTCGTGTCAACATAGAACAACAGGAGTGTTGTGCGAATTTTTGTGATTTTTCGGGGTTCGTTTGGACATTTTTATGCATTAACTGAGTTTTCAATGCATTTATGTGCATAATTCAAAATTGAACTACATGCACATGCTCCGGTGCATATAAATTGGTTGAAAAATCATATCTCTGTCCTTGGGTGCATGCTCAGGTCCCATGCAAGAAATGGGAATGAATTTCAAGCACCAGGGTACCGTTCATTGCCGGGAAAACATTGAGATGCCTTGTTTTTAAATTCTAGTAAATCCAAAACTCATGTGAAATTCATGAAACTTGGCATGCTATCATGGAGCGGCATCAACCTGCCGTGGTAAAAATTTTGTCCCATTTGGGGCAGGTTTGGGTATATGCTTCTCATGAACTGGAGCTTCTCACAACTAGCATGATGGTTTTCGGTAGGGAACTTCCCACCTTTGGGGACGAAACGATATCCATTGCCTCTTATTGCTTTCAATTTTTTTCTCGTGTCAACATAGAACAACATGAGTGTTGTGTGATTTTTTGTGATTTTTCGGGGTTCGTTTGGACATTTTAATGCATTAACCGAGTTTTCAATGCATTTATGTGCATAATTCGAAGTTGAAGTACATGAACATGCTCCGGTGCATATAAATTGGTTGAGAAATCAAATATCTGTCCTTGGGTGCATGCTTAGCTCCCATGCAAGAAATGGGAATGAATTTCAAACACCAGGGCACCGTTCATTGCCGGGAAAACATTGAGATGCCTGGTTTTTAAATTCTAGTAAATCCAAAACTCGTCTGAAATTCAAGAAACCTGGCATGCTATCATGGAGCGGCATCAACATGCCGTGGTAAATTTTTTGTCCCATTTGGGGTAGGTTTGGGTATATGCTTCTCACAAACTAGAGCTTCTCACAACAAGCATGACGGTTTTCGGTAGGGAACGTCCCACCTTTTGGGACGAAACGATATGCATTGCCTCTTATTGCTTTGAAATTTTTTCTCGTGTGAACATAGAACAACAGGAGTGTTGTGTGAATTTTTGTGATTTTTCGGGGTTCGTTTGGACATTTTTATGCATTAACCGAGTTTTCAATGCATTTTTATGCATTAGCCGAGTTTTCAATGCATTTATATGCATAATTCAAAATTGAACTACATGCACATGCTCCGGTGCATACAAATTGGTTGAAAAATCAAATCTGTGTCCTTGGGTGCATGCTTAGGTCCCATGCAAGAAATGGGAATGAATTTCAAGCACCATGGCACTGTTCATTGCTGAGAAAACATTGAGATGCCTTGTTTCTAATTCTAGTAAATCCAAAACTCGTCTGAAATTCATGAAACTTGGCATGCTATCATGGAGCGGCATCAACATGCCGTGGTAAAATTTTTGTCCAGTTTGGGGCAGGTTTGGGTATATGCTTCTCACAAACTGGAGCTTCTCACAACAAGCATGATGGTTTTCGGTAGGGAACATCCCACCTTTGGGGACGAAACGATATCCATTGCCTCTTATTGCTTTCAATTTTTTTTTTCTCGTGTCAACATAGAACAACAGGAGTGTTGTGTGAATTTTTTGTGATTTTTCGGGGTTCGTTTGGACATTTTAATGCATTAACCGAGTTTTCAATGCATTTATGTGCATAATTCGAAATTGAACTACACGCACATGCTCTGGTGCATATAAATTGGTTGAAAAATCAAATCTGTGTCCTTGGGTGCATGCTTAGGTCCCGTGCAAGAAATGGGAATGAATTTCAAACACCAGGGCACCGTTGATTGCCGGCAAAACATTGAGATGCCTAGTTTTTAAATTCTAGTAAATCCAAAACTCGTCTAAAATCATGAAACTTGGCATGCTACCACGGAGCAGCATCAACATGCCGTGGTAAATTTTTTGTCGTATTTGGCGCAGCTTTGGGTATACGCTTCTCACAAACCGGAGCTTCTCACAACAAGCATGATGGTTTTCGGTAGGGAACGCCCCACCTTTGGGGACGAAATGATATCCATTGCCTCTTATTGCTTTCAAATTCTTTCTCGTGTCAACATAGAACAACAGGAGTGTTGTGTGAATTTTTGTGATTTTTTGGGGTTCGTTTGGACATTTTTATGCATTAACTGAGTTTTCAATGCATTTATGTGCATAATTCAAATTTGAAGTACATGCACATGCTCTGGCGCATATAAATTGGTTGAAAAATCAAATTTGTGTCCTTGGGTGCATGCTTAGGTCCCATGCAAGAAATGGGAATGAATTTCAAACACCAGGGCACCGTTGATTGCCGGCAAAACATTTAGATGCCTGGTTTTCCAATTCTATTAAATCCAAAACTCGTCTAAAATTCATGAAACTTGGCATGCTATCATGGAGCGGCATAAACATGCCGTGGTAAATTTTTTGTCCTATTTGGGGTAGGTTTGGGTATATGCTTCTCACAAGCCGGAGCTTCTCACAACAAGCATGATTGTTTTCGGTAGGGAACGTCCCACCTTTGGGGACGAAACGATATCCATCGCCTCTTATTGCTGTCAATTTTTTTCTCATGTCAACATAGAACAACAGGAGTGTTGTGTGATTTTTTGTGATTTTTCGGGGTTCGTTTGGACATTTTTGTGCATTAACTAAGTTTTAATTGCATTTATGTGCATAATTCAAATTTGAACTACATGCACATGCTCTGGTGCATATAAACTGGTTGAAAAATCAAATCTGTGTCCTTGAGTCCATGCTGAGGTCCCATGCAAGAAATGTGAATGAATTTCAAACACCAGGGCACGTTGATTGCCGGCAAAACATTGAGATGCCTGGTTTTTAAATTCTAGTAATCCAAAACTCGTCTAAAATTCATGAAACTTGGCATGCTATCATGGAGCGGCATCAACATGCCGTGGTAAAAATTTTGTCCTATTTGGGGCAGGTTTTGGTATATACTTCTCACAAACCGGAGCTTCTCACAACAAGCATGATGGTTTTCGGTAGGGAACGTCCCACCTTTGGGGTCGAAACGATATGCATTGCCTCTTATTGCTTTGAAATTTTTCTCGTGTCAACATAGAACAACAGGAGTGTTGTGTGAATTTTTGTGATTTTTCGGGGTTCGTTTGGACATTTTTATGCATTAACCGAGTTTTCCATGCATTTATATGCATAATTCAAAATTGAACTACATGCACATGCTCCGGTGCATACAAATTGGTTGAAAAATCAAATCTGTGTCCTTGGGTGCATGCTTAGGTCCCATGCAAGAAATGGGAATGAATTTCAAGCACCAGCGCACCGTTCATTGCCGGGAAAAAAATTGAGATGCCTTGTTTCTAATTCTAGTAAATCCAAAACTCGTCTGAAATTCATGAAACTTGGCATGCTATCATGGAGCGGCATCAACATGCTGTGGTAAAAATTTTGTCCAATTTGGGGCAGGTTTGGGTATATGCTTCTCACAAACTGGAGCTTCTCACAACAAGCATGATTGTTTTCGGTAGGGAACATCCCACCTTTGGGGACGAAACGATATCCATTGCCTCTTATTGCTTTCAATTTTTTTTTCTCGTGTCAACATAGAACAACAGGAGTGTTGTGTGAATTTTTGTGATTTTTCGGGGTTCGTTTGGACATTTTAATGCATTAACCGAGTTTTCAATGCATTTATGTGCATAATTCGAAATTGAACTACATGAACATGCTCAGGTGCATATAAATTGGTTGAAAAATCAAATCTCTGTCCTTGGGTGCATGCTTAGGTCCCGTGCAAGAAATGGGAATGAATTTCAAACACCAGGGCACCGTTCATTGCCGGCAAAACATTGAGGTGCCTGGTTTTTAAATTCTAGTAAATCCAAAACTCGTCCGAAATTCATGAAAATTGGATGCTATCATAGAGCGGCATCAACATGCCGTGGTAAATTTTTTGTCCCATTTGGGGCAGGTTTGGGTATATGCTTCTGACAACAAGCATGATGGTTTTCGGTAGGGAACGTCCCACCTTTGGGGACGAAACGATATGCATTACCTCTTATTGGTTTCAAATTTTTTCTCGTGTCAACATAGAACAATAGGAGTGTTGTGTCAATTTTCGTGATTTTTCGGGGTTCGTTTGAACATATTTATGCATTAAGTGAGTTTTCAATGCATTTATGTGCATAATTCAAAATTGGACTACATGCACATGCTCCGGTGCATATAAATTGGTTGAAATATCAAATCTGTGTCCTTGGGTGCATGCTTAGGTCCTATGCAAGAAATTGGAATGAATTTCAAACACCAGGGCACCGTTGATTGCGGGCAAAACATTGAGATGCCTGGTTTTTAAATTCTAATAAATCCAAAACTCGTCTGAAATTCATGAAACTTGGCATGCTATCATGGAATGGCACTCGACATGCTGTGGTATTTTCCGTGTCCATTTTGAGAGAAGGCGCACTCAAATAATGACAGCCAACAAAGGCATTTTGAAAAAATAGCTGCCACTTTAATATCTCAAATGTTTGTATAATACAAACTATGTGTGTTCTGTTAACCATTCACGTGACGCCACGTGTCTTGGTTTTAATGGTTGTAGGAGGTGCCGTGCGGACAGCTGCTTGACCTTGACTGAACGTGAGGCGTGCGAGCGCCGTCCGGTGCGCATGCTGACCGAGAGGCGTGCAAGTTGTCCTCGAATGCGCAGGCTCACCGGGAAGCGTGCGAGCTGTACGCTGCGCAGGCTCACTGGGAGCGAGCCCTTTGACTTCCATGGCCACCCGCCTTGCTCGCATCCTCTCCATTAATGGCGCCCAAGCCGCAGTTTAATTCGCTTTTTAAATATAAAACACTCATCGCAAGTTCCTCCTTATTATATACAACTATAAATTTTTTTGCTTCCTCCTGGTTTCCTGACATCACGGTCCCACACCATCGTCGACCTATATAGTAAATAAATGAGAGAACTGCACAAGGAGCGGCCCACAGTTGGGACCCAGCAGCTCAAGCAGTATTTGTTTTTTTTACGTGTAAGCGGAGTTTTTCTTGAATGATGTTTTTGTTGTTGTTCAAAGGAACAGGGTATCAACTGGGAGGGCTGTGGCCCATCTAGCCCAGGCTATTATTTTATGTCGACCAAATATCCAGCCTAGATATTATTTTTTCCAAGGTGAAAATGGCTAGCCCAGCTATACTTTTTTGCGGAATACCCAACCCAGGCCAACTTGTTATTCTCCGCCCCGCTGGGCTGTAAATCTTCCCTATTAGGCCTAACAAGAAAATGGGCTTTAAGAAATATTAAATGGGATGTAATTATAAGAACTGGGCTGTAAATATACAAAAATGCACCAAGCATGTAATTAGTTTCAAAAAAAATATTGTTTGAATTTGGAAATTTTCATTTCATTACTTATTTCGTGTAGTATTTATTTTGATTTTTACTTAATACAAATTCATTTTGAAATTATATTTAATCTGACTCGAAATTTTGGGATAATTTTTTCGGAACCCATCAAATGTGGGATTTTTGGTTGAATTCTGTTTTGAGAGGTTGGTTTAAATTATTAATCATTGTCCTGGCTAGAAAATGGGCTATAATTTTAACAGAATGTAAACGGGTTGTAGTAAATTCCATTAGAATTCAAAAATTGGATGTACACTATTACAAAATCGCAAATGGGTTATATGTTCTCTGCCACAGATGTGATGCTCACATGTGGGCCTACTATTTCTTTGAGAATTATAGTCAGTGACGCGTATGGAAGGCTTGTGAGCCTACTAAGGCATACGGAAGGCTTTGTAAACTTATAGTCAAGACATAATTCTAGCAGTAGTGGCCGTTGGATGTCCATCCAACGGCTATAGTGCTTCTTCAATCTCGGATATTCTTGCTTCAGCCGCCCAAACCACTGCCGGTGGTACCGCCTGCTACCGCCTCCCGTGGCCGGCTGTGCTACCGTGCAGGCTTCACCGGCCCACTCTAGTCCCAAACGCCGTCCAGGCCATTCCTTTACTCACCAACACCTCCTGTTCTTCACCGGCAATGGCAGCCTCACACCGCAGCCGAACCAGTGAACCCTTATATTCCCCTCCGCGTGGGCATCCACCGCTGTGTCTTCACCGGCTCCGGGTCGTTCCCTTTGTAATACTCGCAATCGTTCACTACGTTGGTTCCCTCGGCACGGCGTGGTCAACTTTGTCAACATACGACAGCCATCGGGGAAGGCACGGCGTAACTGGAGGCCAGCCAGCCGTTGGATCAGGGGGGCGGCTCAGATGAGGCTTGTACATGGATTGGCTGACAGTAGGGACGCACATGGCCCATGGCCACATGCAGCAAGTGCCCCCGTATTTTGCAAAAACAAATAATTTCTCCCCCTGACAGGTTTGACCCACCAGCTACATCTTCGCACGCAAGGAAGTGCTTCCTTTATTACACGAAAATAAAAAGTTTCCTCTCCGTGATAGCTGGGGCCCACAAGCTTTATTATGATCCTTTTCATGAAAATATAGATTGTACCGAAGATCTTAAATTGTTTTCTTTTTATTCTAACTCGAAAAAGAAGAAATAAAAAACCCAGAAAACATCTTCGCACGCAAGGAAGTGCCACCTTATTACGCGAAAAAATTGATTCCCCCTGCTAGCTGGGACCCACCAGATTTGTAGGCTGACTTGTGGGCCTACTAAGTTAACGCGTACACAGGGCTTTGTCAACTTAGTCAATAAACGATTCTAGCTGCACTAACCGTTCGATGTTAGTCCAATGGCCAAGCTGCGTCTTCAACCTCTGGTCTTGTTGCTCCACTGCGCCCAAACCTGCGCCCGCCGTACCGCCTGCTCCAGCCTCCCATGGCCGGCTGTGCTGCCGCGCAGGCCTCACTGCTCAACCATACTACTACTGGCCAGGCCTTCCTTCTGCTCACCCACACCCCCTGTTATTCTCCGGAGACGGCAACCTCAAACCGTAGCCGAAGCAGTCGACCCTCGTACTCCCCTCCGCATGGGCATCCACTGCTGCGTATTCCCTGGCTCCGGGTTGTTCCCTTCCTAGGTCGCACCATCGTCCACCACCTTGGTGCTCTCGGGCGGTACGGCGTCGTCAACGCGGTCAACAAACGACAACCATCAGAATAGGACTGTAAGTGGAGAGGCTGACAGCTCGGTCCATGGCCGCACGCAAGGAAGTGCCTCCTTATTACGTGCAAAATAATGATTCCTCCACCTGACACCTCGGACCTACCGGAAGGGCCTCTGTATTTCACGAAAAAAATGTTTCCTCCTGACAACTGGGACCCACCAGCTTTATCTTTGCACGGAAGGAACTGCCTTCTTACCCCCTGGTAGCTGGGACCCACCAGGTTGAAGCGAAGGTAGCGTTATGTGTCCGGCCACGAACGTGTACGTACATAGCGGTCGATCGGTGTCTCTGCAGCGACGTACCATGGTCGAGTAAGGAGTGAAATGTGTTGAAGTAGAGGCGCCGACGTAGCATGTCACGTAGTCCCATCTATATCGTGTACACGTACGTACGGCCACGCTGCAACATAGTAAATACGGCTACGTACGTACATATGGGCAGGGTCTCTAACGCGTACAGTGACTAATCTTGTTCATCGGAAGCCAACCGGCTGGGTCGGAACGGAGAAACTTCATCGTGTTCATGGGGAGGCAATGGAATGCGTCGTGTTCATCGGGAGGCAATGGAATACGTCGTGTTCATCGGGAGCCAACCGGCTTGGATGGAACAGCCGATCGAAACGAGGCTTCGCATACCACAGAATGGAGGAAACGTCCTTGTGTTCGACCGGCCATGGTCGAAACGAGATCCTATTCATCTGGAGGGGTCTGGCATACCGCAAAACAGAGGAAACGGACTTATCTTGGACCTCCTATGGTCGAAACCCGGTCCTGTTGATCGGGAGGGGTGTGGCGTACCGCAAAACGGAGGAAACAGACTTGTGTTGGAGCGCTACGGTCGAAGGGGGGTCCTGTTCATCAGGAGGGGTGCGGCTTACCGCAAAACGGGACTCCAAGGGATACTGTTCATCTCCACCGTCGACCTCCTCCAGCCTCCACGAGCTACTGTTCATCCACCGTCGACCTCCTCCAGCCTCCACCTGCGACCGTTCATCCACGGGCTCCTGTTCATCCAGCCTCCACCGCTCCTCCACCGTCTACTGTTCAACCAGCCCTCCCCACGGGGTCCTGTTCAACCACCCCTCCATGGGCTACTGTTCATCCAGCCCTCCACCGGCTACTGTTCAACCAACCCTCCACGGGGTCCTATTCATCCAGCCATCCACGGGGTCCTGTTCATCCACCCCCAACCGGCTCGATCGGGGTCTTGTTCATCCAGCGGCAACGGCCTCTACTACCACGGGGTCTTGTTCATCCAACCCCCCACCGGGAACTGTTAATCCAAACCCCCCAACAATGCTCACTGTTCATTCAGAGGCAGCATTGTTTGGCTTCAGTTAGCAGCAGTAGCGAAGGAATCGCTCGATTGGGTTCAGTTAACTGGATCGATCGCTCGGATTCAGTAACGTGTAGCCTACAGTGCAATCGCTCGGGCTCAGTAGGCGAACGCCTGGCTCGGGTTCAGTTAGAGCCCAATGCCTCGCACCCATGCGCGTACGTGTACGAGAGAAACGCGCATCGCTCGGCCCCCGACCACAGGCCATAACCAGAAATTCCCCGATATTTTCCTCGCCCTCACTTCTACCATGGTTTTTTCTGCCATGGACGGCCCAAAGAATGTCATGCAGCTGCTTCTCCGGCCCGCCCAGGATGAAAAGCCCATTTTCTGTCATGATTTTTTGTCATAGAAGTAGGAGCCCACCACATCTATGATGATACCGGGTTTTGTCACAATTATTGTCATAGAAGTGTCATAAGCATGACAGAAGTGTCATAAGCATGACATCCCGGTACACACATGACATTACCACACACCAAAGTAAACTATTACATGCATAATTAACAAGGATAAATGATCATCTAGTCATCATCTACTTCTTGTGACGCTTGCTGCCACTACTCTACTAGGATAAACTGTGAATAGTGTGCTTTGTTGGGCACACAAGTATATGGATCATAGCCTTGGGCAAGCAATGTGCCCGCACGCGTCGTGCTAGCTCGATGTTCCTTCTATGCTAAGTTTCCATTAATTGATGGCGTTTTATGAACATGCCACCGTTTCCCGCCGTTTCCTCACCGGTTTCCCGCCGCCACCTAGCGATATTCCGCATTAACCTAGGCGGCGCACGACGCACGGAGGCAACAAGCGTAGCCTGTAGCACATCCACCTTTTCCAAGCATGCCAACCCACCAAAGTGCCGCCTCTTCCCACGACCCGTCGAGGCTGAGGCGCTCCCCGACAACGCGAGGGACGACGTCGTGATGCGTGTCATCGCCAGGGTAGCGCAGACCCTTGGCGCATGGCGCTTCAGCGTCGTGGATCAAGATAGGCATGTCAGCGCCGAGAGGCTGCAGCTTGCCGCACAACATGATCGATGGCGCGCCTCAGAGCAAGCTAGGTGTGTCCATGCCGATAGGCTGCGGCTCACCGCACAACGAGACCGTTCGAGTGCCGCGGAGCGTTAGGCATGGTGCGCTGCACAACAATAGCGGATCCATCGGTGCTTGCATGCTGTCGACAGGACGTCGCAGCTAGGTACACGTTCCGTCAGTACCCCCATTCCATGCGGGGAGTGGGTAGAGGCTGCTTGCGCCATACTTGCACCAGAGGCTGGCCGTGCCGTACTTGCACCGAACGCCCGCCGCGCCGTTCGCATGGGTCGCGCCGTTCGCCTTGTCCGCGGCTCGCTCGATGCCAACACGCTGGTCGCTAGGCTCGACCGCTTCCTTGGCCCAGGTGTCCACCTGGGCACAGTAGAGTAACATGGTCGTCACATCCTCGAGCTGGTGATCTCCGATGAAATAGCCAACTTGGAGCTCGAGATCGCACTCCAGATGTACCACGAGCGGGTCGACCGCTTGGACGAACGCCTGCACAAGTTCAGGAAGAGCCAAGAGCTACCGTAGGCAAGGGCTGCTGGTCATGGTCTCATGGACGCGTTTTATTTTGTTGAGCTGTTTCGACGTGGATCGCTATGTATTCACAACAATAATAATATTGCTCCGTTTATTGCTCTATTACAATGTGTGCACTCTGTTTTCCGTTCTTATATGTTCTGTTTCAATGTGTGTATATATGCTTTCCATTTTGTATATGTGGATGATAACAACTATTTAAAAGTTAGTATACAAAAATAGATAGAAAGTGGAATTCATAATATCATATTAATTTTTCATTAGTTCATCACAGAATATATATAATACCACCACATATACGTGATGATACTTAACTACTAGGTACAATGCATAAAATTGAAAACGGACAATACTAAAACTAATAATCCCTCCTAGTGGCATTATTTCGACAGCCCCTCGCCAGCAGCTCCCTGGTGTGCGGCGTCTTCCCAGCGCGGAGGCAGTACTCTTCCTCCTCCGCCTCGCAGCGCTTGACGTACCGATCTGCCTCTTGCTGGCGGACGAGCATGAACGATCTTGCCATTTCATTGGGAGCCCACCGGAGCTCCTCGTCGGTGGCACGCTGGAGCTTATCGGCCCACCTCCACAACGATGAGGCACCTAGCACCTTTGACCTTCCTCGCGAAGTACCCGTCTTCGTACACCTCCTCCGCACGACGACACGCCCGCCCCCAAATCTCCACCGCCTCCTTTTTCCATGCGGCATCACGGGCTTCACAGGCCGCCTGGTACCTGCGTTCCTCCTCTGCCATCTCCTTCTTGAACGCCACTTGCGTGGCTTTCTTAGCCGGCGTCAATAACTTCCATAGACAAAGATTGTACTGGCCCCAAAAGCACTCCAAAGTCAGGGGTCCGACGCAACCTCATCTGGCGGCGCGTACGGGTCCTCCTCATCGCTGCTCTTGGACTGAGCGTCCTCGGGAGGCGGCGCCTCCTCGTCGGCGCATGGGCAGATCGGCGGCGCCATGGCAGAGACTTGAGAGAGAGAGGGCGAGTGAGGGGAGGATGTAGATGAGAATGAAGGCGCGACGATGTGAGCAAGGTATTATTTATTGGCAACCGGAATCTAGATCAACGGGAATAATACACACGCTGGTCGCCGGAATTTACGAGTACTGTAGTTTGAATTCCACACGATTCCTGCAGCAAAAGCCGTGTGTGAACTTAATAGCTGACGGTTTCTAATACAGAACCGTGTCCGATTAATAACCCACGCCACTCACCTTCGAAACCTCGAGGCGCGAAATAGAGTGCCAATCGTGTGGGGCCCGGTTGTCTTGCCAGATCTTTACATGTTCTTTTTTGAACACCAGATATTTACATCGTCTGATCATTTTTTATTTTTATTGGAATTTAAATGACATGGCACTCCATGCATGTGTCCAAGCCGTGACACCAATATGTTTGAAAATTCCTTCCAATTTACTGCACATGGAATTAACTCTCACACAAGTACACAAATATTTTTTCAAACCGTTATGGTTAGCCGCTCCATGTTGATGTAGCTCAAATTTGGATTACGGTCATTAAATGGCTAGAAAATCACTTAAATGTCTTAAAAGGTCAAATGACCCCTGAATTTTTCCAAATTTTGACATGACAGTTGTATTAGTGCACGGTAACTGTAGAAAACTTTTGAAGCCCATAAGAGGAAGCTATCGTCGATTCGTCATCAAACTTGCATTGTTCCCTCTCGGAACCACGAGCCTTCTACTGAGTTGCTCCGGTTTGTGAGGGGTGTGTGTCCAAACTTTCGTCAAACAGGCCAATTTTTTTACCACATCATCTTGGTGGCATGACATTACGTCAAGCAAGGTTTCATGTATTTCTGATCATTTTTTAATCTTTTGGAATTTAAATGGCATGGCACTCCATGCAAGTGTCCAGGCCGTGACACCAATATGTTTGAAAATTCCTTCCAATTTACTACACATGTAATTAACGCACACAAAAGTACACACATATGATTTTTCAAACCGTTATGGTTAGCCAATACATGTAGATGTAGTTCAAATTTGAATTACTGTCATTAAATGGCTAGAAAATCACTTAAATGTCTTTAAAAGGTCAAATGACCCCTAGAATTTCCAAAATTTTCACATGACAGTTGTATTAGTGCACGTAAATTGTAGAAAAAAATTGAAGGCCATAAGATGAAGCTATGTCCCGTTCGTCATCAAGCATGCATTGTTCCCTCTCGGAACCACGAGCCTTCTAGTGAGTTGCTCCGGTTTGTGAGGGTGTGTGTGTCAAAACTTTCCTCAAACAGGCCAATTTTTTACCACATCATATTGGTGGCATGACATTACGTCAAGCAAGGTCTCATGTTTTTCTGTTCATTTTTTAATTTTTTTGGAATTAAATGCCATGGCACTCCATGCATGTGTCCAGGCCGTGACGCCAATATGTTTGAAAATTCCTTCTAATTTACTACACATCGAGTTAACTCGCACACAAGTACACAAATATGATTTTTCAAACCGTTATGGTTAGCCGTTGCATGTAGATGTAGTTCAAATTTGAATTACAGTCATTAAATGGCTAGAAAATCATTTAATGTCTTTAAAAGGTCAAATGACCCCTAGAACTTTCCAAATTTTCACATGACAGTTGTATTAGTGAATGATAAATGTAGAAAAAAATTGAAGGTCGTAAGAGGATGCTATCTCCCATTCGTCATCAACTTGCATCGTTCCCTCTCGGAACCACGAGCCTTCTAGTGAGTTGCTCCGGTTTGTGAGGGGTGTGTGTCCAAACTTTCGTCAAACATGCAAAAAATTTACCACATCATCTTGGTGGCATGACATTACATCAAGCAATGTTTCATGTGTTTCTGATCTTATTTTAATTTTTTAGAATTTAAATGCCATGGCACTCCATGCATGTGTCCAGGCCATGACACCAATATGTTTGAAAATTACTTTCAATTTACTACACATGGAATTAACTCGCACACAAGTAAACAAATATGATTTTTGAAACCGTTGTAGTTAGCTGTTGCATGTAGATGTTGTTCAAATTTGAACAACAGTCATTAAATGGCTAAAAATCACTTAAATATCTTTAAAAGGTCAAATGATAGTTGTATTAGTGCATGTTAACTATAGAAAAGTGTGGAGGGCCGTAAGAGGAAGCTAGCGCCCGTTCGTCATCAAACATGCATTGTTCCCTCTTGGAACCACGAGCCTTCTAGTGAGTTGCTCCGGTTTGTGAGGGGTGTGTCCAAACTTTCGTCAAACATGCCAAATATTTTACCACATCATCTTGGTGGCATGACATTACGTCAAGCAATGTTTCATGTGTTTCTGATCTTTTTATTACTTTTTAGAATTTAAATGCCATGGCACTCCATGCTTTGTGTCATAGCCGTGAGACCAATATGTTTGAAAATTCCTTCCAATTTACTGCACATGGAATTAACTCGCACATAAGTACACAAATATGACTTTTCAAACCGTTACGATTGGCTGTTGCATGTACAGGTAGTTCAAATTTGAATTACAGTCATTAAATGGCTAGAAAATCACTTAAATATCTTAAAAGGTCAAATGACCCCTGAAATTTTCCAAATTTTGACATGACAGTTGTATTTGTACTACAAATTTTCACGTACATTTAAAACACCATCCGTTGTCACTTTACTACAAATTCGTCTTTCATGGCTAATAAAAAAATATTAACAACATCACACACAGTTTGTTTGTGGGAACCGTTTACGATGAAAATTTGTGGGTCTATTTAAGTCTTCCTCCTTAAGCTTCGCCGTCTTGTCTGCTCTAGTGCCGGCAACCCCCTAATCCATGAATCCCGATCCCCATTCCTGCAACCCCTTGTTGCAAAGATGATGCCATGGAAACAATTTGTGAGGGCCCGTACGGTGGCCGCGTCCTCCCCGAGCGCCGCCGCCTGCGCCGAGAGCGCGCCCCCCTACGCCGAGAGTGCCGCCACATCCGCATTGAGCGCAGCCGCATCCACTAAGAGGGCATCTGCGGCAGCCGACATGGCAGTTGTAGCAGCCGAGACAGCTGCAGCAGCTGCTACGACGACGGCTGCAAATGCCGGGAGCGCTCGAGTTGCCGTCCATGCCGCCGATGTCGCCCTGGCCCAGGTCGAGGCCATCCACCCCAAGATCGAGGACACACACACCAAGATATTCCAGGCCACCTCGGAATCCAGCATGCAACCCACGTCCGAAAAGGCGGCGGTGGCCATGGAGCACCTGCTTCCTCACGAGATCGCTGAGCGGGAGTTGGAGATGCAGGAGGCGGCGGAGATCGAGGAGCACCGGGAGGAGGAGTTGCGCGTGGCCGAGGTCGAGGTAGACAAGAGTCTGTCTGTCGAGGAATCGGCGGTGGAGTACCAACACGACCTCTAGCGCAGCCACTACTATGAGTCCTACAACCTTGAGGGCGGCGCCGAGGACGAGGACGCGGTCGACTTCAATAGGGGGGACGAGGAGTCCACCAATGGCGGCATGTCGCCAGGACAAGTCATCGGTGTCTCATCTCACACCGGGGATGCATAGGCCGGCGCGGCAACTTTGTTAAAATTATGTGTACTTAGGCTTTGTTTCTAATGCTGGTCTTTTGTTAGAGCAATGTTTAGGTCAACTGGCTCTGTTTAATTACTATAATGGCTCGATTCAGAGTGTGGTCTGTGTGCTGTACGCTCTTTTGTCCGCCCAAATTAGGAAGCGATATTAAATTATGCAATGACATGGATGAGGACAGTACCCAGGGAAATTTCCACCAAAATTTGAATTATCAAACTCATCCCATGCACGTAAAGCAAAAGAATCATTTGTGATGCACACAATTATTCAAAGCGAATAGTGTCCGGAGGCACCGCGCGCAAAGTTTCCCTCCGCATTTCAAATTTTTTGGCCTACCGCCAAAATATCTACCCCAACCCCTTCCCCACCCCCTTTTCTGAAGGAAATATGCCCTAGAGGCAATAATAAAGCTGTTATTTTATATTTCCTTATATCATGATAAATGTTTATTATTCATGCTAGAATTGTATTAACCGGAAACTTGATACATGTGTGAATACATAGACAAAACAAAGTGTCCCTAGTATGCCTCTACTTGACTAGCTCGTTAATTAAAGATGGTTAAGTTTCCTAACCATAGACATGTGTTGTCATTTGATGAACGGGGTCACATCATTGTGAGAATAATGTGATGGACAAGACCCATCCATTAGCTTAGCACAATGATCGTTAAGTTTTATTGCTATTAATTACTTTCTTCATGACTTATACATATTCCTCTAGCTATGAGATTAGGCAACTCCCGAATACTGGAGGAACACGTTGTGTGCTATCAAACATCACAACATAACTGGGTGATTATAAAGATGCTCTACAAGTGTCTCTGAAGGTGTTTGTTCGGTTGGCATAGATAAAGATTAGGATTTGTCACTCCTAGTATCGGAGAGGTATCTCTGGGCCCTCTCGGTAATGCACATCACTATAAGCCTTGCAAGCAATGTGACTAATGAGTTAGTTGCGGGATGATGCATTACGGAATGAGTAAAGAGACTTGCTAGTAACGAGATTGAACTAGGTATGATGATACCCACGATCGAATCTTGGGCAAGTAACATACCGATGACAAAGGGAATAACGTATGTTGTTATTCCAGTTTGACCGATAAAGATCTTCGTAGTATATGTAGGAACCAATATGAGCATCCAGGTTCCGCTATTGGTTATTGATCAAAGATGTGTCTTGGTCATGTCTACATAGTTCTCGAACCGGTAGGGTCCGCACGCTTAACGTTCGATGACGATTTGTATTATGAGTTATGTGTTTTGGTGACCGAAGTTTGTTCGGAATCCCGGATGAGATCACGGACATGACAAGGAGTCTCGAAATGGTCGAGAGGTAAAGATTGATATATTGGAAGGTAATATTCGGACACCGGAAGGGTTCCAGAGTGTATCGGGTACATACCGGAGTACCGGAGGGGTTACGGAACCCCCCGGGGAAAGATATGGGCAATATGGGCCATAGGAGGGAGGCTAACCAGCCCACAAGGGGCCGGTGCACCTCCCACAAGGGAGGAGGCCGAATTGGTTTAGGGAAGGGGGCGCCACCCCCTTTCCTTCTCCTAGTCCCTCTCCTTCCCCCTTTCCACCTCCATGAGAAGGAAAAGAGGGGGGGTCCTACTAGGATTAGGAGTCCTAGTAGGACTCCCCCCTTATGGTGCGCCCCTAGGGCCAACCTCCTCCCTCTCCCTCCTTTACATACGTGGGAAGGGCACCCCTTGGAGACACACCAATTGTTCCAAGCCGTGTGCGGCGTCTCCCTCCACGGTTTACTCCTCCGGTCATATTCACGTAGTGCTTAGGCGAAGCCCTGCGCGGATCACATCACCATCACCATCAGCACGCCGTCGTGCTGACAGAACTCGCCCTCGACCCTCTGCTGGATCAAGAGTTCGAGGGACGTCATCAAGCTGAACGTGTGCTGAACTTGGAGGTGTCGTACATTTGGTACTAGATCTGTTGGATCATGAAGACGTTCGACTACATCAACCGCGTTAACCTAACGCTTCCGCTTTCGCTCTACGAGGGTACGTGAACACACTCTCCCCCTCTCATTGCTATGCATCTCCTAGATAGATCTTGCGTGATCATAGGATTTTTTTGAAATTGAATGCTACCGTCCCCAACAGTGGCATCTGAACCAGGTCTTTGCGTAGATGATATGCACGAGTAGAACACAAAGAGTTGTGGGCGATAATAGTCATACTGATTAGCACCAATGTCTTTTTTTGATTCAGCGGTATTGTTGGATGAAGCGGCCCGGACCAACATTACATGACCACATTCATGAGACCGGTTCTACTGACGTGCTTTGCACACAGGTGGCTGGCGGGTGTCTGTTTCTCCAACTTTAATTGAATCGAATTTGACTACGGCCGGTCCTTGTTGAAGGTTAAAACAGCACACTTGACGAAAAATCATTGTGGTTTTGATGCGTAGGTAAGAACGGTTCTTGCAACAAGCCTGTAAAATCCATGTAAAACTTGCAACAACAAAGTAGAGGACGTCTAACTTGTTTTTGCAGGGCATGTTGTGATATGATATGGTCAAGGCGTCATGAGATATAAGTTGTTGTATGAGATGATCATGTTGTGTAAAAGTTATCGGCAACTGGCAGGAGCCTTATGGTTGTCGATTTATTGTATGAAATGCAATCGCCATGTAATTGCTTTACTTTATCACTAAGCGGTAGCGATAGTCGTAGAAGCAATAGTTGGCGAGACGACAACGCTACGATGGAGATCAAGGTGTCAAGCCGA
Organism: Triticum aestivum; assembly: GCF_018294505.1. Taxonomy (NCBI): domain Eukaryota; kingdom Viridiplantae; phylum Streptophyta; class Magnoliopsida; order Poales; family Poaceae; genus Triticum; species Triticum aestivum. The sequence goes on from NC_057805.1 coordinate 121,835,279, forward strand.
TGACGATGGAGATCATAATGGTGCTTTGGAGATGGAGATCAAAGGCACAATATGATGATGGCCATATCATGTCACGTATTTTGATTGCATGTGATGTTTATCTTTTATGCATCTTATTTTGCTTAGTACGGCAGTAGCATTATAAGATGATCCCTCACTAAATTTCAAGGTATAAGTGTTCTCCCTGAGTATGCACCGTTGCTACAGTTCGTCGTGCCGAGATACCACGTAATGATCGGGTGTGACAAGCTCTACGTTCACATACAACGGGTGTAAGACAGTTATGCATGTGTAGAATACTCGGGTTAAACTTGACGAGCCTACCATATGCAGATATGGCCTCGGAACATTGAGACCGAAAGGTCGAACGTGAATCATATAGTAGATATGATCAACATAGAGATGTTCACCATTGAAAACTACTCCATCTCACGTGATGATCGGACATGGTTTAGTTGATATGGATCACGTGATCATTTAGATGACTAGAGGGATGTCTATCTAAGTGGGAGTTCTTAAGTAATATGATTAATTGAACTTAATTTATCATGAACTTAGTCATGATAGTATTTCCATATCTATGTTGTAGATCAATAGCTTGCGATGTAGCTCCCCATTTATTTTGGATATGTTCCTAGAGAAAAATAAGTTGAAAGATGATAGTAGCAATGATGTGGACTAGGTCCGTGATCTGAGGATTATCCTCATTGTTGCATAGAAAAAATATGTCCTTGATGCACCGCTAGGTGACAGACCTATTGCAGGAGCAGATGCAAACGTTATGAACGTTTGGCAAGCTCGGTATGATGACTACTTGATAGTTTAGTGCGCCATGCTTTACGGCTTAGAGCCGGGACTTCAAAAACGTTTTGAATGCCACAGAACATATAAGATGTTCCAAGAGCTGAAATTGGTATTTCAGACTCATGCCCGAGTCAAGAAGTATGAGACCTCTGACAAGTACTTTGCCTACAAGATGGAGGAGAATAGCGCAACCAGTGAGCATGTGCTCAGAATGTCTGAGTACTACAATCGGTTGAATCAAGTGGGAGTTAATCTTCCAGATAAGATAGTGATTGACAGAGTTATCTAGCCACTATCACCAAGTTACTGGAACTTCGTGATGAACTATAATATACAAGGGATGACGAAAACGATTCCCGAGCTCTTCACGATGCTAAAATCAGCGAAGGTAGAAATCAAGAAAGAGCATGAAGTGTTGATGGTTAACAAGAGCACTAGTTTCAAGAAAAGGGGCGAAGGAAAAGAAAGGGAACTTCAAGAAAGAGTGGCAAGCAAGTTGCCACTCCTGTGAAGAAACCCAAAGCTAGACCTAAGCCTGAAACTGAGTGCTTCTACTGCAAAGGAAATGGTCACTGGAAGCAGAACTGCCCCAAAAAAACTTGGCGGATAAGAAGGATGTCAAAGTGAACAAAGGTATATTTGATATACATTTTATTGATGTGTACTTTACTAGTGTTCATAGTAGCCCCTGGGTATTTGATACCGGTTTAGTTGCTATGATCTGTAACTCGAAACATGAGTTGCAAAATGAACAGATACTAGTTAAGGGCAAGGTGACGATGTGTGTTGGAAGCGATTCCAAGGTTGATAAGATCACCATCGCACACTCCCTTTACCTTCGGGATTAGTGTTGAACCTAAAATAAATGTTATTTGGTGTTTGCATTGAGCATGAATATGATTGGATCATGTTTATTGCAATGCGATTATTCATTTAAGTCAAAGAATAAATGTTGTTCTGTTTACATGAATAAAACATTCTATGGTCATACACTCAAATATAAATGGTTTATTGAATCTCGATCATAGTGATACACATATTCATAATATTGATGCCAAAAGATACAAAGTTGATAATGATAGTGCAACATACTTGTGGCACTTCCATTTAGGTTATATTGGTGTAAAGTGCATGAAGAAACTCCATGCTGATGGGCTTTTGGAATCACTTGATTATGCATCACTTCATGCTTGTGAACCATGCCTCATGGGCAAGATGACTAAGACTCTGTTCTTCGGAACAATGGAGCGAGCCACTGACTTGTTGGAAATAATATATACTGATGTATGCGGTCCGATGAGGTTGAGGCTCACGGTGGGTATCGTTATTTTCTAACCTTCACAGATGATTTAAGCAGATATGGGTATATCTACTTAATGAAACACAAGTCTGAAACATTTGAAAAGTTCAAAGAATTTCAGAGTGAAGTGGAGAATCATCGTAACAAGAAAATAAAGTTTCTACGACCTGATCGCGGAGGCGAATATTTGAGTTACGAGTTTGGCCTTCATTTGAAACAATGTGGAATAGTTTCACAACTCACGCCACCTGGAACATCACAACATAACGGTATGTCCGAACGTCGTAACCGTACTTTATTATATATGGTGCGATCTATGATGTCTCTTACCAATTTACCACTATCGTTTTGGGGTTATGCATTAGAGATAGCTGCATTCATGTTAAATAGGGCACCGTCTAAATCCGTTGAGACGCCACCGTATGAACTGTGGTTTAGCAAGAAACCTAAGCTGCTGTTTCTTAAAGTTTGGGGTGGCGATGCTTATGTGAAAAAGCTTCAGCCAGATAAGCTCGAACCCAAATCAGAGAAGTGCGTCTTCATAAGATACCCAAAAGAAACTGTTGTGTACACCTTCTATCACAGATCCAAAGGCAAGATCTTTGTTGCTAAGAATGGATCCTTTCTAGAGAAGGAGTTTCTCTCGAAAGAAGTGAGTGGGAGGAAAGTATAATTTGATGAGGTAGTTGTACCTTCTCTCGAATTGGAAAATTGTTCATCACAGAAATCAGTTCCAGTGATGCCTACACCAATTAGTGAGGAAGTTACTGATGCTGATCATGGAACTTCAGATCAAGTTACTACCAAACATCATAGGTCAACCAAAGTACGTTCCGCACTAGAGTGGTACGGTAATCCTGTCCTGGAAGTCATGTTACTAGATCATGACGAACCTACGAACTATGAGGAAGCGATGATGAGCCTAGATTCCGATAAATGGCTTGAGGCCATGAAATCTGAGATAGGATCCATATATAAGAACAAAGTGTGGACTTTGGTGGACTTGGCCGATGATCGGCAAGCCATTGAGAATAAATGGATCTTCAAGAGGAAGATGGGCGCTGATAGTAGTGTTACTATCTACAAAGCTCGACTTGTCAAAAAAGGTTTTTTTTACAAGTTCAAGGTGTTGACTACGATGAGATTTTCTCACTCGTATCGATGCTCAAAGTCTGTCCGAATCATGTTAGCAATTGCCACATTTTATGAAATCTGGCAAATGGATGTCAAAACTGCATTCCTTAATGGATTTATTAAAGAAGAGTTGTATATGATGCAACCAGAAGGTTTTGTCAATCCTAAAGGTGCTGACAAAATGTGCAGGCTCCAGCAATCCATCTATGGACTGGTCAAGCATCTCGGAGTTGGAATATACGCTTTGATGAGTTGATCAAATCATATAGTTTTATACAGACTTGCGGTGAAGCCTGTATTTACAAGAAAGTGAGTGGGAGCACTACAGCCTTTCTGATAAGTATATGTGAATGACATATTGTTGATCGGAAATGATGTAGAATTTTCTAGAAAGCATGAAGGAGTTTTTCAAAGAAAGACCCCGGTGAAGCTGCTTACATATTGAGCATCAAGATCTAGATCAAGACGCTTGATAAGATTTTTCAATGAGTATATACCTTGACAAGATTTTGAAGTAGTTCAAAATGGAACAGTCAAAGAACGAGTTCTTGCCTGTGTTGCAAGGTGTGAAGTTGAGTAAGACTCAAAACCCGATCACGACAGAAAATAGAAAGAGAATGAAAGTCATTACCTATGCCTCAGTCATAGGTTCTATAAAGAATGCTATGCTATGTACCAGGCCTATTGTGTACCTTGACATGAGTTTGGCAAGGGGGTACGATAGTAACCCAGGAGTGGATCACTAGACAACGGTCAAAGTTATCCTCAGTTACCTAAGATGACTAAGGAAATATTTCTCGGTTATGGAGGTGATAAAGAGTTCGTCGTAAAGAGTTACGGATGCAAGAGTTTCCACCGATCCAGATGACTCTGAGTCTCAATCTGGATACATATTGAAAGTGGGAGCAATTAGCTAGAGTAGCTCCATGCAGAGCATTGTACACATAGAAAATTTGTAAAATACATACGGCTCTGAATGTGGCAGACCCGTTGACTAAACTTCTCTCACAAGCAAAACATGGTCACACCTTAGTACTCTTTGAGTGTCAATCACATGGCGATGTGAACTAGATTGCTGACTCTAGTAAACCCTTTGGGTATTAATCACATGGTTATGGGAACTATTGGTGTTAAATCACATGGCGATGTGAACTAGATTATTGACTCTAGTGCAACTGGGAGACTGAAAGAAATATGCCCTAGAGGAAATTAAAAGCTGTTAGTTATATTTCCTTATATCATGATAAATGTTTATTATTCATGCTAGAATTGTATTAACCGAAAACTTGATACATGTGTGAATACATGGATAAAACAAAGTGTCCCTAGTATGCCTCTACCTGACTAGCTCATTAATCAAAGATGGTTAAGTTTCCTAACAATAGACAGGTGTTGTCATTTGATGAACGGGATCACATCATTGTGAGAATGATGTGATGGACAAGACCCATCCGTTAGCTTAGCATAATGATCGTTAAGTTTTATTTCTATTGCTTTCTTCATGACTTATACATATTCCTCTAACTATGAGATTATGCAACTCCCGAATACCGGAGGAACACCTTGTGTGCTATCAAACGTCACAACGTAACTGAGTGGTTATAAATATGCTCTACAGGTGTCTCCGAAGGTGTTTGTTGGGTTGGCATAGATCAAGATTAGGATTTGTCACTCCGAGTATCGGAGAGGTATCTCTGGGCCCTCTCGGTAATGCACATCACTATAAGCCATGCAAGCAATGTGACTAATGAGTTACTTGCGGGATGATTCATTACAGAACGTGTAAAGAGACTTGCCGGTAAGGAGATTGAACTAGGTATGATGATACCGATGATCGAATCTCGGGCAAGTAACATACCGATGACAAAGGGAATAATGTATGTTGTTATTGCGGTTTGACTGATAAAGATCTTCTTTGAATATGTAGGAACCAATATGAGCATCCAGGTTCCGCTATTGGTTACTGATTGGAGATGTGTCTCGGTCATTTCTACATAGTTCTCGAACCCGTAGGGTCCGCACGCTTAACGTTCGATGACGATTTGTATTATGAGTTATGTGTTTTGGTGACCGAAGTTTGTTCGAAGTCCCGGATGAGAACACGGACATGACAAGGAGTCTCGAAATGGTCGAGAGGTAAAGATTGATATATTGGAAGGTAGTATTCGGACACCGGAAAGGTTCCGGAGTTTATCGGGTACATACCGGAGTACCGGATGGGTTACCGGAACCCCCTGGGAAAGATATGGGCCATATGGGCCATAGGAGGGAGGCTAACAAGCCCACAAGGGGCTGGTGCACCCCCCACAAGGGAGGAGGCCGAATTGGTTTAGGGAGGCACCACCCCCTTTCCTTCTCCTACTCCCTCTCCTTCCCCCTTTCCACCTCCATGAGAAGGAAAAGAGGGGGGGGCGAATCCTACTAGGACTAGGAGTCCTAGTAGGACTCCCCCTTATTGCGCGCCCCTAGGGCTGGCCTCCTCCCTCTCCCTCCTTTATATACGTGGGCAGGGCACCCCTTGGAGACACACCAATTGTTCCAAGCCGTGTGCAGTGTCTCCCTCCACGGTTTTCTCCTCCGGTCATATTCACATAGTGCTTAGGCAAAGCCCTGCGCGGATCACATCACCATCACCGTCACCACACCATCGTGCTGACGGAACTCTCCCTCGACCCTCTGCTGGATCAAGAGTTTGAGGGACGTCATCGAGCTGAACGTGTGCTGAACTTGGAGATGTCGTACGTTCGGTACTAGATCGGTTGGATCATGAAGATGTTCGACTACATTAACCGCGTTAACCTAACGCTTCCTCTTTTGGTCTACGAGGGTACGTGGACACACTCTCCCCCTCTCATTGCTATGCATCTCCTAGATAGATCTTGCATGATCGTAGGAATTTTTTTGAAATTGCATGCTACGTTCCCGAACATTTTCCCCTTGACCACAAATCACATTTCCCCTATTTCCTCCGTCCTTCCTTCCTTCCGAAGCTATAGCCGCTTCCTCACTTGCTTCCTCGCTCTCCCTGTCTCGCATCCTACCACCGGGGTCGCCATGGTCTTCTTCAATTACGTCTCTAGCGGTTCCTCCTCCAACGACGACTCCTTCACCACCCGGGTGTGCCTCTTGTCTCTCCCTCGGGTTATGACTTGGAATGAAGGATTTTAACCCGGCGGTCGATTTGAGTCATTTCTTCCTCTTGTTGCTCCCTAGGACCATCAGTTGCAATGAATGGAGTGGGGTGGTTGAAGATCTACCTTCTTGTTATCACCATCAACCTCGATGCGTAAAGTTAGTTACGTTTCGAATCTGTGGACAGTGGGAGGAAGTTTCTGGCATGTGCAGAGAAGGTTAGCCCCACTTTCGTTGTTACAAATCATTTGTTAGATGTGATTCAGACCCTGTCACTGTGCTATGTTATTCTGGATGTTAAGATAGTGTCACAACTTGTACCTAGTATCTAAAAATGTTGCCATCTCATCAACGGTGCCATTTAAAAATTATTTGGCACCGCTTCAGTAGTTTGTGCAGCCAAATTTGGTCCACACATCCGACAACCAAGCAGTAAAATACTAAATCTTTATGGCAGGAAGGAACTGGGCATGAGAGCAACTGGGTGCTCCGGAGTCCGGGTCCCTGGTTTTTTTTCGCTGCATCGGCTCGCCAATGCAGGGCACCGGTGCCAAATGTAGCAACAGTTGTCTTTACACCGGTTTTGGCATACATAGTGGATGACCTTAGTGCTATTAGTTCTATGTTTCTAAATTTGTGCATGTACACACCAGTTAGTATCAATTGGATGTCATCCAAACACTGTCGCTATGTTGTTGCCGTTATAATTAGCTTCCTCATAAAATGTTCAATTTGTTATTTATAGTACATGACTAAGAACTTGTAGCTTGTTGTAGTTAATTATAGCTTCTAATGTTTTAGAATTTCGTTGTTGTCTCAGTAGCAATTAATTCATTTGAAAATTGATCTTTTAGAGAAGATATGTCATAATTAACCTGTTTCTTCAGTTTTTCAAAATATGTATTTGGTGATTTCCTATGTTGCTAGAAACCCATTTGCCCTACAATTGTTACTGATCTAGTTTTAAATATTATAGGATGAACGAAAGTGTTCTTACCTAGAGTGGGTTGATCAAGAGTGGCCATGGTCTTTGAAGATGTGCCGAGCAAAGCTCTGGGGCATGTATGAGGAAGAGAATAGAGGTAGGCTTAGAGAAAGTGTTGTCAACGCTGAAGAATATTTGAAGATGCGGGATAAAAAGAGGAACATGGAGAATGAGCTCAGATTTTTTTTAAATTAGACATTGCGAAAATGGTGTTGGCGAAGGAGGAGGCACTTTCCGAGTTGTCTAGTGCAAAACAGGTTCTTAGTGAACTGAAAGCAGAGGTGGATAAGATGAGCCTGGATGATCCCAATTACGGAAATGAATATATTGTTCTAATATTGTTCTTATGAAGGTGAACTAGCTATATGTTGTATTGTGCTGTTTAAAGGTAGCTATCGTACTGTGATGTTAAAATATATTTATGTGCCAGATGTGAAACTGGCAAACGGTTGTTCGATATGAAATGTGAATTTGCGTAATACTTGAATTATTGATTGTAAACTAATAAACCTATTAAATGGGTCATGGAACTTTGCAAACTGTTCTAGCAGTAAAAGAGCTTGTGATGGATATCCCAATGTCATATAGCTTACTTCATCAAATCGTGTGTGATGTTGTTGAATAAAAGCAAACGGTTAACCAAGGCAGAGCATGTGTGATAGTTACACCTATCACACACGAGGCTATACATAAAACTGTGTGGGATGTATATACGAATGAAAACGTTTTCCCTGGATTGACTGTGTGGGATGTACATATGAACAGAAACGTTTTCCCTGGATTGACTATGTGGGACGTACATAAGAACGAAAACGTATTCCTTGGATTGACTGTGTGGAATGTACATAACAAACGGAAACGTTTCTTTGGGACTGACTATGTGGGATGTACTTATGACCGGAACCGGTTGGGCCTGTATAACCGTATTTGATCACTCGCCCGTCGCACACGACCTCATTTTGCCAAGCGTGTGTGACTGGAGGGCATATCCCCGACGGTTTTTAGGTCGTGTGGGAAGGACCCCCCCTATCGCCCACACTCACTTGGCGTCGGTTCAAAATGTCGTCAAGGAAAGGGGTTAAAAACCGTTTGTATAGCACCTCGATGTACCAGTGTTCATAACATACACCCACTATCATATACCGGTGAACAAAGATGGAACATCACAGCAAGTACAACAAAACAAGATAGAAGAGTTCAAAAGGAGTAAACAAACGGGGTAAACATATGCCAATATGATAACATATGTGTACACCAATCAGAGGTCACATGACCCAACATTACAACATGCAGCGGAAGAATAACAACACGGGTTGGAGTCCGGACAAGATCCAAGGTTGCCTAAAGAGGCTAGAACATAAGCAAAATGTCCCATAACCAATAGATTCCAAGCTGCCAGCCGGGATCCTAGTCTCTACAAGTCGTCATCGGAGGGCTCCACGTAAAACGTTCCATGCTCTCACCTTAGAGCACAACATTACCTAAACCTGTACCTTCACGTGAGGTTGTTGTGGCAAGGGTGAGTCTTTTGGACTCATCAAGTACATCACCAGGGGTACTAATACTAACAGTACTCATAGGTTGGATTTGGATAAGTGTTGAGGTCCCAGCAAGCATGTAAGCAATGTAAACCAACTAGTCCTATGAATACTTAGAACAAGAAGAAGAGATCAACCTACACAAAAGGGGTTGCAAGCTAATTGATCAGTAAGTGATCTTGAACACCTGCCTACATTTTGAAACATCACCCCACGGTGTTTTCTTCTTCCTTGCATATCCACAATAAGAGACAATCACAGTACACACACATTGATCAAGTTTTAGTCGTTAGTTTAATTTGTCTATGTGTGGCATTATAAATTTCCAAGTCGTCCATAACCGTAGACATGGCTTTCCAAAAGATTTAACCTGGAGGGGTGCTCCAGCTTTCCATTACAAATTCCACAAGCATACCTCATTGCAACCGGTACATGGCCCTTAGAACCACCATGTAAGCACAAAGATGATCTGGAAGTTCGGAGGTAAAAAGTTCTTCTAGCTAACATCGAACTAATCTAGAAGACCTCCCGGTGGGTTGACGGCTAAACCAAAGCCGACGTACCTCTCGACCCACCCCTAGCGGGAGGGGCAAAGGTTACAGTAGCAAAACCAGGTTTCCCATGGTGGCTCCACAAGCTACTTAGTGTGTACCAACGCATTCGGGGCACCAGCCCAAGTTATCTCGAAAATACCTCGGGTAATGATGTATGCTTGAGCTACGTCGGTATTTCCCCAAAGAGGAAGGGATGATGCAGCACATCAACGGTAGGTATTTCCCTTAGTGATGAGACCAAGGTTACCGAAGCAGTAGGAGAACCACGCAACACTACGTGAACGACACCTACACACAAATAACAAATACTCGCAACCCGATGTATTAAAGGGGTTGTCAATCCCTTTCGGGCAATGGCGCCAGAAATTGGCAAACGGACGTGAGGAAGTTGTAATCAATTGATAGATAGATCGCCAAATAAAATAAAGTGCGGCAAGGTATTTTTTTATTTTTGGTTTAATAGATCTGAAAATAAAAGCAAATAAAATAGATTGCAAAGGCAAATATAATAAAGAAGAGACTCGGGGACCGTAGGTTTCACTAGTGGCTTCTCTCGAGAAAAATAGCAAATGGTGGGTAAACGAATTACTGTTGGGCAATTGATAGAACTTCAAATAATCATGACGATATCTAGGAAATGATCATTATATAGGCATCACGTCCAAGATTAGTAGACCGACTCCTGCCTGCATCTACTACTATTACTCCACACATCGACCGCTATCCAGCATGCATCTAGTGTATTAAGTTCATGGAGAAACGGAGTAATGCAATAAGAACGATGACATGATGTAGACAAGATCTATTTATGTAGAAATAGACCCCATCTTGTTATCCTTAATGGCAAATATACATACGTGTCGGTTCCCCTTCTGTCACTGGGGTCAAGCACCGTAAGATCGAACCCATCACAAAGCATCTCTTCCCATTGCAAGATAAATAGATGAAGTTGGCCAAACAAAACCCAAATATCGGAGAAGAAATACGAGGCTATAAGCAATCATGCATATAAGAGATCAAAGAAGACTAAAATAACCTTCATGGATAAAAGGATAGATCTGATCATAAACTCAAGGTTCATCCGATCCCAACAAACACACCGAAAAAAGAGTTACATCATATGGATCTCCAAGAGACCATTGTATTGAGAATCAAAAGAAAGAGAGGAAGCCCTCTAGCTACTAACTACGGACCTGTAGGTCTACAATGTACTACTCACGCATCATCGAAGAGGCACCAATGGACATGATGAACCCCTTCGTGATGGTGTCTATATTGGATTTGGTGGTTCCGGAACTTGCGGCGGCTGGAATTGATTTTCGTCGACTCCCCTAGGGTTTCTGGAATATTGGGGTATTAAAAGAGCAAATATGCGGTTTAGGAGGTCACCAAGGTGGCCCATGCTCGCCCTGGTTTCTTGTGCTCACCTCGGGCTCCCTCTTCGGTACTTCTTTGGCCCACTAGATGTCTTCTGGTCCAAAAAAATTACACAAAAAGTTTCGCTGCCTTTGGACTCCGTTTGATATTGATTTCCTGCGATGTAAAAAACATGCAGAAAACAACAACCAGCACTGGGCACTATGTCAATAGGTTATGTGACAGCCTGGTCTTTGCCCCCTCTTCTTTTTCTGATTTTTATTTGACTTTTATTTGAACTTGGGTTTTTTGAATCATTTTAGTTGGACTTAAACACTTGGGCATAACCTTGATTTTCACCCAAGTGGCTCACCTCTCCCCAAGCCATCATTTCTTCTCTGGTTAATCCCAAAAATCTTAGGAATATTTTTCTTAAATGAAAAATATCCATTTCCTCCTCTAAAACCCTAATCAGCAACATGTGCTCCAAAGCAACCTCCATTTTCCTTGCCCAAAAAAACCTAAGAAAATTCCCAAATATTCTCTGAACCCTAGGGCACTTCCCTGAGCAAAAATATTGCATCACTTTTGGGAATATTTTTTCTACAGAAAATCTTTTCTGTTCTGGCCAGAAAAGGCAGTTTCTACAGCAAGTACAATTTTCCTTGATCCACAGTTGCTGAATTTTCTTGAGCATCACTACCTTCCTAAGTGATTGCTAAACCCCAAAGCTCAGCCCTCAACTCTTACTCGTTTGACCACAGTTAACTCCGAAAGTTACTGACTAGAAACTTACCAGGAAGTAAACCACTCACCTACAGCACCTGGGCTCGACTCAAAGCATTGGAATGACCCAAACCACTAAGGACTACACGCCAGACATGAATTTATGGCAAGCCATGGCTCTAAGCCAGAGTTCACGCGGTGATCACACGTGTGCATGATGCCAACATGCTAGTCGACGCGCTCTGGATGCCGCCGCGTGCTATATTAAGCGCGTGCTCGCTGCCCCGGCTGTCGCACCTTGCTGAACCACGCCACCATCGCCGTCTCGACCACTTAACTCCGCCCTGGCGCTCGCCGACACCGGAGCTCGCCGCAGTGAGCACGGGCGCGACCCAGCCAACCCAATAGTCTGCTGCGCCACTGTGCTCGTCGCCACCCCCGCTCCTGTGTCCGTCTCCGCCGTCCCACAGTGCCCGTGTGAGCTGCGTCGCCTTCTCCCCCTCTCAGTGACGCCGTTCGTCGCCGGGCGCCGTGTCCAGAAGCTCTCCGGCGGAGCCCGATCCCCTCACCTTGCTCGCCTATAAATACGGCCACCTCCAGCCCTCTCGAGCATCAACAACTCACCACACACACCCCATAACACAGTAGAAAGCCCAGCCTGGCTGGGCAGGCCTCGGGCCGCCGTCCCTGAGCTCGAGCTCACCGGCGATCCCCGTGGTTCGCCCCCACCATTCCAGCCCCTCCCGAGATCAAGCCACTCTTCCAGAGCCTCCGTGGTGCATCTCTGGTGCCGTCCAATCCTGTTGGAGCCCCTGGTGCAGCCTCCCGTCGCCGTCGTCTCCAACTCTGGCGACCTCTTCTCTCTGCCGCTGCTGGAGAAGCTTGTTCCGACCCCATCCAACAACTCCTAGCTATTCTACGGGTACAGGCAGGTGCGCCTGGACCTCCTCTCACGTCCTATCCCTCTGGATCTGGCCAAGGGGCCCTCCTCGCCGTGCTCTGTTTCTCTCTCTCCCCTCCAACCTGACCACTGGGGCCCGCTGTCAGCCACTCAGGCCGCGCCTGAAGCGGTATGAGTGGTGGCGCCCCGCGGGTTTACGTCTTCGATGTCACCCCCTCCCCTAGTTTCTGTTTTAGTTAAATTTAATTCAAATTATCCAAAGAACTTCAAACAACCACAACTCTTTAACCATAAGTCAAAATGAAGTGATTCTTTTTGCATTGTGTTCTTAATGAAAAGATCTAGCAGCTCACCAAAAATGAGATTTTTCTCTGCTACCTAGATTTTTTGGTGATTTTCAGAGTGTTTCTTGATACTTTCTTTGTTTTTTTTAATTATTTTCAGAAGGTGAAGCTTGTCTTGAGGATCACTAGGAGGAGTGTGAACCTCATCTGCACTAAGGCAAGCCACAGCAACATTTTCATGGTGCCATTTCAATATTTGTGATTTTTCCCACTTGAATAATGATTTAGTTCATGCATTTAAATCACTCAATTAAATATTTAGTTCTGATAAATGCTTGATTTACTTGGAATGTTTAGTTAACAGTAGTTTGAAACTAACTAAGTTAGTTTAAGTCAGTAGAAGTAACATTTGGTTATGTAGAAATAGAATGACTATGGAAAAAGGTTAGTTTGGTTAATATTTGCTTAAGTGAGAAAATGAATTATATTAAGTTAACATCATGGTTAAGTTTGCTGAATAATAATAACCAGAGAAGTGGTATGAGTTGTTGATGATTATGGTTAGTACTTGATGTGGTTGACCCATTTATTTCTGATGATATGTGATGCATATTGTAAGGTTGCATTTTCATGGCATGCCATGACACCGGTTAGTTTTACTTTGAGTTAAACCTGATAGTAACTCAACTTGAACATATCGTTGATCGGGTCATGGTGCCACTGAATCGACTTTTTCCCAGTGCAACAACATTTGCCTTTATGGGAAGGCCTTTATTCGGCCCGTTGTCATGCCTCTGGTCGGTGCCTCCAACGAGGGAAGGTTATGGGCATGCGTTACCCTGTCCCGGTAAGCAGACATAACCTTGTGTGCCCGTAGTTGTTATGGTACCTTGTCCCCGTTTGGGACCATTTATGTTTTGCCACAATGGTGGCCGTTTTGCCACGACGGTGGCTGTGATACCTTTGGTAGGCATGGGGCCACCCAGGACTTAGCCTAGTGGGGAGTAAGTCGGAGTGGCCAGGAGAGTGTCATGGCAATTGGGGGGGGTGTTCGTCGGAATGCCGTTGGTCCACCCGAATGGGAGTGCGAGGCCATGGATTCCGTGGTGTGGGTAAAGTGCGCTACCTCTGCAGAGTGTATTTAATCTATCGATAGCCCCATCCACGGTTGCGGACACAACTCGGAAGTAGGTCACACCATGGGTCAATGTTTAAATAATCATGCACACTAATGTTAATAACATGGCACTGCTGGAAAGATGATGGTTGAGAAACCATGTTGACGATGGAGACCAAAGTGTTGGTCCGTTTGTGATCAGAGAAGGATCACCGTTTGGTTACGAGGTAACCCGTTTGAAGACCAAAGTGATGGTCCGTTTGTGATCCGAGAAAGATCACCGTTTGGTTACGAGGTAACCCGTTTGAAGACCAAAGTGTTGGTCCATTTGTGATCCGAGAAAGATCACCATTTGGTTACGAGGTAACCCATTTGGTAAGAAAGTCCGAGGGACTTGAGGCACGAGATCTTGTTCACTTCATCCGTAGTATGATTTTGCATTGATGATAATTTGGTTAATATCATGATATTGTTTGTCATTATGTTTATGATTGTTGTGAGCTTGCAAGTACATTCAATGTACTGACCTGGCGTGTCATGCCAGATTTCAGGAAGGTCTCGTTAGATGAGAGTGCTGTCCGAGTCTAGATCATGTCCACATCGGTGTCCCTGTGTTATGGATTCCCGCTTCGTCGTCGTTCCGCTGCCGCTTAGTTGTCGTGATCAAGGCCCCTTATGTTCACTAAATAATGTACATCTTGTTCAGCCGCATCGTGTGTGCCGCTTGGCCTCGCAACTTGATGTAATGAGAACTATGTTCCGTTGGTATTAATAAAGCGGTTGTTTTCTGTACCAAGATGTTGTGTGTTGCCAAAAGACATGATCTTTGGGCTGGCAATGCAAGGTAAACCGGTCGCTCTGAGCCGGGGTGCCACAACGCTTGGTATCAGAGCCGCGCTGACTATTGGACAGGCTAGACTACCGACGTGTTAACTGGACGTTAGTTAGAGTAAAAGTTGAGTGCCGATAGTGTTTGTAGCTGATTGTTGCATTGCATGCACTCGTTTTATTTTTATTTCTAACCTACTAATGGTTGTGAGTGTAGATGGCTCCGGTGCCATATCCGTGCCAGTTGTAGCTGATGTTGTACACGTCGCCGCATCTCCTTCTTAACGTGTGGCGTCGACTGTACCCTCATGGCGACGACCCAGCATATTGGGTGTACTAGAGTGTCTAGCAGACTCAGTGTACGAGTATCATGCCGTGGTTAATTTGCGCACCAGTTCATCCTCCAGCACTTACATTCGTACCTCCAAGAGCAGTTTCGCTTCCACCGCTTCTCAGGCTGTCTAGTTTGCTGCATTTGAGGTCCTCGTCGAGCTACGCTATAACGAGGTCCGGATGTAGACCCACCCAGGTTTCCACTACTATCCATCCTTGCACGACAATGGTCGTGTCCGTTTTCCTATCATTGATCCGGAGTCTGATAGCGCTGCTAGCCACCTTTCTCACTATATCACTACTAGCTACCTTCTGATTCACGAGATGGCTCGAGAGCTGACTCGTGCTTGCACTGCTTTAGCCGCCGCTAGATCCTACACTACTCCACCGTCTATGGGATTTACTCCTTATATTCCACCCGGTTCTAGCTCTCCTGTTTCACCGGTTACTCCTTCGAGTAGCTCGGGCACCTCGACCGTGACTCCCCGCAGTGCTCCTGCTGAGTGGGTTTCCCTTCTCGCTACCCCCGTAGCCCCGATGCTCCAGCCTCATCCTGCACTTGCCCCTGAGGGAGAGCCCTCGAGGCAGTGTCGTCGTGTTACCTTTAACCTAGAGGTCTCGGTTAACATCGTCAGTTTAGGATCTGAGTCCGCTTCAGGAGAGGACCCGGCAGCACCAGCAGAGCACTAGAGCATTCGAGTATCCGTAGTTGTCATGTTGATGTACGGATGTAGTCGTACGAGTCATGATGTCACATTTCATGTATGAGAGTATTCGAACTTATCAATGGCGTTTATCTTTCATGTATGAGTCTATGTTGCAACTTTTTCTTATTCACCGTGTTTCCTTCGATATTCCTTTTTCGTTTCTTTCGGGTTTTGTCGCTGGCTTTTCCCCACTATTTTGGATGTTGCTCATCTCGGTTGCATTATCTTGGGAAAAAAAATAATAGGATGACGCGGGGAGGCAGCAGCAGTAACGCTTGTGAGGATGTCCCTGTTCGCCGTTCAGCACGACAAGCAGGGCACTCCCCCGTGCCGTATGATCCACCACCGCCTCCACTGCCAAATCCACCCTCCGCCGAGCAAATTTTACGCATGTTTGAGGAAAGAAGGAATAATGATATGGTTGAATTATTAAAAAGTGTACAAGCTATGGTTGGGCAGAATGGAAAGCAGAACAGTCACCACTCCAAACTGTCAGATTTTCAGAGAACCAAGCCTCCCAGTTTCAGTCAAGTTATTGATCCCTTGGAAGCAGACGATTGGTTACGAACTATTGAGAAAAAGCTTGAGATTGCTCGTACTGAAGAGGATGACAAGGTTCCGTTTGCTACGCATTATCTCGAAGGAGCTGCCGCTATATGGTGGGATAATGCGAAAGCCATGTGGCCTGCTGATGAAGAAATCACTTGGACAAAATTCAAGGATCATTTCCGCAAATACCATATTCCTGCTGGTATTATGAAGGTCAAGCAGCGTGAATTCCTCGCGCTCATCCAGGGAAGCCAGACTGTTAGTGAGTATCTGCATAAGTTCAATCACTTGGCCCGCTATTCCCTCTATGATGTGGCCACAGAAGAAAGAAAGATTGACAGATTTCTTGGAGGGTTAAACCAGCACCTCCGGTGCACACTCAGTATGTTTGATTTCCCAGACTTCCAAACTCTGGTAAACAAGGCCCTCATTGCTGAAAGAGAGCACAAGCTTATACATGACAACAAGCCTACCAATAATGATCACAAGCGCAAGTTCGAGGCTAGGAAGGATGGTCAGCCAGTGCAAAAGGCTCGTACTTGGCAGCACACTCAAGTAGAGTACAAGCCCAATTGGCAGCAGAATGTTAACAAAACCACTACCCAAGTCAAGAATGTCGTAACCAACCCAGTGCAAGAAGAATGCCGACGCAACAATTCCTGTTTCAGTTGTGGGCAAACCGGACATTATGCCAGACAGTGTCCCAAGAACGGCAAGGCAAATGCTTCATTAAGGCCACAAGTCAACCATACGGGGCCGTACCCTGTCCAGCAAACCATCAAAGGGCAAGTTCATCACCTCTCCGCAGACGAAGCCCAAGAGGATCCCGAAGTCGTCATTGGTATGTTTCCTGTTAATAACATACCTTCAATAATTTTATTTGACTCTGGGCTTCCCACTCTTTTATTTCACGGAGTTTTGTTTCCCAAAACAAATTTCCTTGTTCGCTTTTGAGAAAGAATATGCTGGTACAATCCCCGGGATCTTTGCTCAGAAGCAATCTGGTCTGCCGTACCTTGGAAATTGAGATCAACGGAGTCCGCTTTCCAACTTCCTTGATAGTCATCGAGTCTGCCAAGTTGGACATTATTTTGGGAATGAATTGGTTAACCCAATACCAAGTATGCATTAACTGCACGACCAGAGTAGTCACCTTGACAAGTCAGGAAGGGCAGACTACAAAATTCTATGCCCGCAGAAGCATGCCCAAGAAAGAAATAGTTTTCACTGCAGTAGCTGAAGAATTGGGATTAATTCCTGTGGTCAGTGAATTTACCGATGTATTCCCAGAGGAATTGCCAGGAATGCCGCCAGACCGAGAACTTGAATTTGCAATTGATCTTGTGCCCGGGACCGCACCGTTATACAAGAAGTATTTTCGGATGCCTTCGTCAGAATTAGTGGAGTTAAAGAAACAGCTTGATGAGATGATCCAGAAAGGTTATATGCATCCAAGCTCTTCCCCATGGGGATCACCCACAATATTCGTGGACAAGAAGGATGGTAGGCTCCGTATGTGTGTGGATTACCGTTAGTTGAATGATGTCACCATCAAAAACAAATATCCACTGCCCAGGATTGAAGATTTATTTGATCAACTCAGTGGGGCAAAAGTATTCTCCAAAATTGATTTAAGGACTGGATACCACCAACTCAAGATCAAAACGGAAGATATTCCTAAGACCGCGTTCACTACCCGATACGGTCTTTATGAATATACCGTTATGTTATGCGGCCTCACCAATGCCCCTGCTTTCTTCATGCACACGATGAACATAGTATTCATGGATTTCCTGGATAAATTTGTGGTGGTCTTCATCGATGATATCCTTATATACTCAAAAAGTGAAGAAGAGCACAAGGGACACCTCAGAGCTGTCTTACAAAGACTCCGTCACCATTAGCTATATGCCAAATTCAGTAAATGCGAGTTTTGGCTCATGCAAGTTGGATTTCTTGGGCATGTGCTGTCAGCAGAAGGTATAACCGTGGATCCAAGTAAGGTGAAGGACATGCTTGATTGGCTGGCACCCATGACAGTATCCCAAATCCGGAGTTTCCTTGGATTAGCCGGATACTACCGTCGTTTCATTGAAGGTTTCTCTAAGATTGCCAAGCCAATGAGAGAGCTTCTCAAGAAAGATAAGAAATTTGAATGGACTGAGGACTGTGAGAAAAGTTTCAATGAGCCAAAAATCAGACTGACAACAGCACATGTGTTGACTCTTCCGGACATCCACCGCAGCTTTGATGTGTATTGTGACACTTCCAGACAAGGTCTTGGATGCGTACATATGCAAGATGGCAAGGTGGTAGCATATGCATCTCGATAGCTATGACCCCACGAAGGGAACTATCCTACCCATGATCTGGGATTGGCCGTGGTGATTCATGCTCTAAAAACTTGGAGACACTACCTTATTGGAAAAAGGTGTCAAATGTTTATCGACCACAAGAGTCTCAAGTACATATTTACTCAGCCAGACATAAACCTCCGCCAACGGAGATGGCTTGAGTTAGTCAAGGATTATGATCTTGGAATTAATTATCACCCGGGTAAGGCCAACGTGGTCGCCGATGCACTCAGCCGGAAGCCTGCTAGTCTGAATACCATGATGGATTCCTTGCCTCCCAAACTTCAGGAAGAGATTACTCAGCTCAATCTGGTCATTATTGATACTGGTCTTGCTAATGTGATGGAAGTTACTACTACCCTCGAGGATGAGATTCACAAAGATCAGTCAGATGACCCAGTGCTACAAAAACATGCCAAGCGTATGTTAGAAGGCCAGACACAAGATTTCTCTAAGGATCAACAACGTACACTAAGTTTCCGTGGAAGGATTTGTGTACCGAATCAAGCAGATTTAAGAAAGAGGATACTAGCAGAAGCACACGAATCTTCGTATTCCATTCACCCCGGAGGTACTAAAATGTACGAAGACCTTCGGCAGATATTATGGTGGGATGGGATGAAGAAAGACATCGCCTATTTTGTGGCTTGTTGCGACATATGCAACAAAGTGAAGGCAGAACACCAGAAACCCGCCGGGCTCCTCCAACCGTTGCCCGTTCCACAATGGAAGTGGGATGATGTCTGTATGGATTTTATCATGGGACTACCAAAGACTCATCGAGTAAATGATGCAGTATGGGTCGTGGTGGACACATTGACCAACGTAGCTCACTTTATTCCCATCAGAACCACATACCGAGCCGATCAGCTCGCACAATTCTATGTGTCTAGAATAGTCAGTCTGCATGGAGTACCACGAACAATCACTTCCGACAGAGGGTCACTTTTTACCTCCACTTTCTGGTCACGTCCCCATCAAGCTTTGGGGACCGCGCTAAAGTACAGTACAACTTATCATCCTTAGACAGACGGGCAGACTGAGCGTGTAAACCAAATACTCGAAGATATGCCTCAAGCATGTGCCTTGGCCCAAGGACCTAAATGGGAAGATTGTCTGCCGTATGCCAAGTTCTCCTACAACAACAGTTTCCAGACCAGTCTAAAGATGTCACCCTATGAAGCTCTGTATGGTCGTAAGTGCCGCACTTCGTTAAATTGGTCTCAAACTGGAGATAGCCGCATTTTCAGAACGGATCTCATGATGGAAGCTGAAAAGCAAGTCAAGGAAATCCGAGACAGATTGCAATTGGCTAAATCGCCACAGAAGTTATTATGATGCTAAGCACCGATAGATCAGTTTTGAACCCGGAGAGCATGTATTCCTCCGAGTCACTCCTATGAAAGGAGTCAAGAGATTTCAGACTCGCGGAAAATTGGCACCCAGGTATATTGGTCCGTTCCCAGTTATGTCCAGAGTGGGTACTGTTGCATATCAGTTGGAATTGCCCCCGGAAGAAGTGCACAATGTGTTCCATGTCTCATAGCTAAGACGATGTATATCGCCTCCCGAGAAAAAGGCTGATATGTCAGAATTAGAGCTGGCTAAGGATTTAATGTATGAGGAGAAACTGTTCAGAATCTTGGATGAGATGGAAAGGGACACTCGTAGTAAAGCAAGAAAATTTTATAAGGTTCAGTGGGAGCATCACACAGAGGAAGAGGCAACTTGGGAATGAGAGCAATTTCTAAAGGCAACCTATCCAGAATTGTTTTCCCGAGCAACCGAATCTCGAGGACGAGATTCATCCTAAGTGGGGGAGGTTTGTGACAGCCTGGTTTTTGCCCCCTCTTCTTTTTCTGATTTTTATTTGCCTTTTATTTGAACTTGGATTTTTTGAATCATTTCAGTTGGACTTAAACACTTGGGCATAACCTTGATTTTCCCCCAAGTGGGTCACCTCTCCCCAAGCCATCATTTCTTCTCTGGTTAATCCCAAAATAATCTTAGGAATATTTTTCTTAAATGAAAAATATCCATTTCCTCCTCTAAAACCCTAATCAGCAACATGTGCTCGAAAGCAACGTCCATTTTCCTTGCCCACAAAAATATGAGAAAATTCCCAAATATTCACTGAACCCTAGGGCACTTCCCTGAGCAAAAATATTGCATCACTTTTTGGAATGTTTTTGCTACAGAAAATCTTTTCTGTTCTGGCCAGAAAAGGCAGTTTCTACAGCAAGTACCATTTTCCTTGATCCAATGCTGCTGAATTTTCTTGAGCATCACTACCTTCCTAAGTGATTGCTAAACCCCAAAGCTCAGACCTCAACTCTTACTGGTTTGACCATAGTTAACCCCCAATGTTAATGACTAGAAACTTACCAGGAAGTAAACCACTCACCTACAGCACCTGGGCTCGACTCAAAGCATTGGAACGACCCAAACCCCTAAGGACTACATGCCAAACACGAATTTATGGCAAGCCGTGGCTCTATGCCAGAGTTCGCATGATGACCACGCGTGTGCACTATGCCAACGTGCTAGTCGACGCGCTCTGGATGCCGCCACAAGCTCTGTTCAGCGTGTGCTCGCTGCCCCGGCTGCCGTACCTTGCCAAACCACGCCAGAGCTCGCCGCAGCGAGCACGGGCGTGACCCAGCCAACCCAATAGTGCACCGCGCCACTGTGCTCGTCACCACCCCCGCTCCTGTGTTCGTCTTCGCCCTCCCACAGTGCCCGCGTGAGCTGCGTCGCCTTCTCCCCCTCTCACTGACCCGCTCGTCGCCGGGCGCCGTGTCCAGAAGCTCTCCGACGGACCCCGATCCCCTCACCTCACTCGCCTATAAATACGGCCACCTCCAGCCCTCTCGAGCATCACCAACTCACCACACACACTCCACAACGCAGTAAAAAGCCGCAGCCCGGCCGGGCAGGCCTCGGGCCGCCGTCCCCGAGCTTGAGCTCGCCGGCGATCCCCGCGGTTCGCCCCCACCGTTCCAGCCCCTCCCGAGCTCAAGCCACTCTTCCAGAGCCTCCGTGGTGCATCTCTGGTGTCGTCCAACCCTGTTGGAGCCCTTGGTGTAGCCTCCCGTCGTCGTCGTCTCTAACTCCGACGACCTCTGCTCTCTGCCGTCGCTGGAGACGCTCGTCCCGACGCCGTCCAACCACCCCCAGCTATTCTACGGGTACGGGAAAGTGCGCCTCGACCTCCTCTCGCGTCCTATCCCTCTGGATCTAGCCAAGGAGCCCTCCTCGCCGGTGTGGGCTCCAGCGAAGCCTCGCCATGCTCTGTTTCTCTCTCTCTCCCCCTCCAATTTGACCACTGGGGCCTGCTGTCAGCCACTCAGGCCACGCCCGAAACACTATGAGTGGTGGCGCCCCGCGGGTTTACGTGTTCGACGTCACCCCCTCCCCTAGTTTCTGTTTTATTTAAATTTAATTCAAATTATCCAGTGAACTTCAAACAGCCACAACTCTTTAAGCATAAGTCCAAATGAAGTGATTCTCTCTGCATTGTGTTCTTAATGAAAAGATCTAGCAGCTCACCAAAAATGAGATATTTCTCTGCTGCCTAGATTTTCTGGTTATTTTCAGAGTGCTTCTTGATACTTTCTTTCTCTGTTTTTAATTATTTTCAGAAGGTGAAGCTTGTCTTGAGGATCACTAGGAGGAGTGTGAACCTCATCTGCACTAAGGCAAGCCACAACAACATTTTCATGGTGCCATTTCAATATTTGTGATTTTTCCCACTTGAATAATGATTTAGTCAATGCATTTAAATCACTCAATTAAATATTTAGTTCTGTTGAATGCTTGATTTACTTGGAATGTTTAGTTTATAGTAGTTTGAAACTAACTAAGTTAGTTTAAGTCAGCAGAAGTAATATTTGGTTATGTAGAAATAGAATGACTATGGAAAAAGGTTAGTTTGGTTAATATTTTCTTAAGTGAGAAAATGAATTATATTAAGTTAACATCATGGTTAAGTTTGCTGAATAATAATAACCAGAGAAGTGGTATGAGTTGTTGATGATTATGGTTAGTACTTGATGTGGTTGACCCATTTATTTCTGATGATATGTGATGCATATTGTAAGGTTGCATTTTCATGTCATATCATGACACCGGTTAGTTTTACTTTGAATTAAACCTAATAATAACTCAACTTGAACATATCGTTGATCGGGTCATGGTGCCGCTGAATTGAGTTTTTCCCAGTGCAACCACATTTTTCTTTATGGGAAGGCCTTTATTCGGCCCGTTGTCATGCCTCTGGTTGGTTCCTCCAACGAGGGAAGGTTATGGGCGTGCGTTACCCTGGCCCAGTAAGCAGACATAACCTTGTGTGCCCGTAGTTGTTATGGTACCTTGTCCCCGTTTGGGACTATTTATGTTTTGCCACAAGGGACAATTCCATTTCTCCCCCTAACTTGAGCCACCACCTGGCATTTGCCCCTAATTTTCTGGTATGCTCAAAAATACCCCTCTGCCATCAAGTCACCTTACAGAAATGCCCTTCTGTGCCGTTACCATCCGGTCAAAGGGGTTTGACCATCTGGTGAACAGTAACATGGTGAACAATAAAATTCAAAAAATAGCACGAAAAATCAAAAAAATCTTAAATTTTGTGGGGTCGAAGATACTCAAGGGAGCAAGGTGCGTGCAAATTTTCGCGTAGTTTGGACATTCCAGTAGCTCGTGTCAAAGGAAAAAAACTTTAAAATGTACACTGTGAACACTAAATTAAAAAATAGCAATAAAATTCAAAAAAATATGAAATTTTTTGGCATCAAAGAGGCTGGGGTGCGCAAGGTGTGTGCAAATTTTTGTTGTGTTTCGACACTGTAGGAGCTCGTGGAGAAAAAAACAAAATTTGGCGCAGAAAAAAACTTTGAAAAGATGCACTATTTTGTTTTTTTGCTAGAGCACCTCGCATGTCACTTGATCACAAAAATTTGCAAGCGCCTTGCGCACCCAAGCCTCTTTGATGCCAAAAAAAATAATATTTTTTAAAATTTTCTTGCTATTTTTTTAATTTACTATTCACAGCGTATAGATTTACATTTTTTCCTTTGCCACGAGTTCCTAGAATGTCCAAACAGCGCAAAAATTTGCACGCACCTTGCGCCCTTGAGTATCTTCGATCCCACAAAATTTTAGTTTTTTTTATTTTTTTTGCTATTTTTTCAAATTTACTGTTCACCATGTTACTATTCACCAGACGGTCAAAGCCCTTTGACCGGACGGCAAGGGCATTTCTATAAGGGGACTTGACGGAAAAAGGGTATTTTTGAGCATACCTGAAAATTAGGGGCAAATGCCAGGTGGTGGCTCAAGTTAGGGGGAGAAATGGAATTGTCCCTTGCCACAATGGTGGACGTTTTGCCACTACGGTGGCCGTGATGCCTTTGGTAGGCACGGGGCCACCCAAGACTTAGCTGCGTCCACGGTTACGGACACCCAGGACATTGCCGGGAGAGTGTCATGGCAATGGGGGGGTTTCGTCGGAATACCGTTGGTCCACCCGAATGGGAGTGCGAGGCCATGGATTCCGTGGTGTGGGTAAAGTGCGCTACCTCTACAGAGTGTATTTAATCTATCGATAGCCGCGTCCACGGTTACCGACACAACTCGGAAGTAAGTCACACCATGGGTCGACGTTTAAATAATCATGCACAGTAATGCTAATAACATGGCACTATTGGAAAGATGATGGTTGAGAAACCATGTTGATGATGGAGACCAAAGTGTTGGTCCATTTGTGATCAGAGAAAGATCACCGTCTGGTTACGAGGTAACCCGTTTGAAGACCAAAGTGATGGTCCGTTTGTGATCCGAGAAAGATCACCGTTTGGTTACGAGGTAACCCGTTTGAAGACCAAAGTGTTGGTCCATTTGTGATCCGAGAAAGATCACCATTTGGTTACGAGGTAACCCATTTGGTAAGAAAGTCCGAGGGACTTGAGGCACGAGATCTTGTTCACTTCATCCGTAGTATGATTTTGCATTGATGATAATTTGGTTAATATCATGATATTGTTTGTCATTATGTTTATGATTGTTGTGAGCTTGCAAGTACATTCAATGTACTGACCTGGCGTGTCATGCCAGATTTCAGGAAGGTCTCGTTAGATGAGAGTGCTGTCCGAGTCTAGATCATGTCCACATCGGTGTCCCTGTGTTATGGATTCCCGCTTCGTCGTCGTTCCGCTGCCGCTTAGTTGTCGTGATCAAGGCCCCTTATGTTCACTAAATAATGTACATCTTGTTCAGCCGCATCGTGTGTGCCGCTTGGCCTCGCAACTTGATGTAATGAGAACTATGTTCCGTTGGTATTAATAAAGCGGTTGTTTTCTGTACCAAGATGTTGTGTGTTGCCAAAAGACATGATCTTTGGGCTGGCAATGCAAGGTAAACCGGTCGCTCTGAGCCGGGGTGCCACAACGCTTGGTATCAGAGCCGCGCTGACTATTGGACAGGCTAGACTACCGACGTGTTAACTGGACGTTTGCGATCCGAGAAAGATCACAGTTTGGTTACGAGGTAACCCGTTTGAAGACCAAAGTGTTGGTTCGTTTGTGATCCGAGAAAGATTGTCGTTTGGTTACGAGGTAACCCGTTTGGTAAGCAAGTCTGAGGGACTTGAGGCACGAGATCTTGTTCACTGCATCCCTAGTATGATTTTGCGTTGATGATAATTTGGTTAATATCATGATATTGTTTGTCATTATGTTTATGATTGTTGTGAGCTTGCAAGTACATTCAATGTACTGACCTGGCGTGTGATGCTAGATTTCAGGAAAGTCTCGTTGGATCGGAGTGCTGTCCGAGTCTAGATCGTGTCCACATCGGTGTCCTTGTGCTATCGAGTCCTGCTTCGTCGTCGTTCCGCTGTCGCGTAGTTGTCGTGATCGAGGCCCCTTATGTTCACTAAATAATGTACATCTTGTTCAGCCGCACCGTGTGTGTCGCTTGGCCTCGCAACTTGATGTAATGAGAACTATGTTCCGCTAGTATCAATATAGCGGTTGTTTTTTGTACCAAGATGTTGTGTGTTGCCAGAAGACATGATCTCCGGGCTGGCAATGCAAGGTAAACCGGTCGCTCTGAGCCGCGGTGCCACAGGTTAGTACCAAAAAATGGTATAAATGACTATAAAATGATTGTAAAACATCCAACAATGATAATATAACAACATGGAACAATAAAAAATTATAGATACGTTTGAGACGTATCAGCATCCCCAAGCTTAATTAATGCTTGTCCTCGAGTAGGTAAATGATAAAAACAGAATTTTTGATGTTGAATGCTGCCTAACATGCTCATCACATATTCTCTTCTTTGTAGCATGGACATTTGGACTTTTATATGGGTCAAAGCAATAGTCTAGTTTTGACATGAGACTTAAATACTCAAGCATACCAACAAGCAACCATGTCTTTCAAACTATCAACGCTAAAATAAGTTATCACTAGCCCATTATGCTCAATCATTGAAACATTCATGAAACACACTCGCATATTAGCTACACCTAGTGCTCAAGTACGATCATAGTGCCCCTTAGCTGGTGCTTTATAAGAGAAGATGGAGACTCAAATTAAAATAAAAATTGCATAAAGTAAAAGAAAGGCCCTTCGCGAAAGGAAGTAGGGATTTGTAGAGGTGCCAGAGCTCAAATTGAAAAAGATAGAGATAAAAACATTTTGGGAGGCATGCTTTTCCTGGCAACGAGAACGATCGAGTAGTTCCCAATACTTTCCATGCTAGATATACCATAGGCGGTTCCCAAACAGAAATTAAAGTTTATTCCTTTTTCAACCATACTTTCACATTCCATGGCTAGCCGTATCAACGGATGCCTTCCATACCAACACTTTCCAAGGAATTTATTATTTGACAACATAAAGTAAATTCATTTTTTATTTCGGGACTGGGCATCCCTAATACCTTTGCCCTACTCTCGTGCAATGTTAAGTGTATAAACATTCATCGTGAGAATAACGTATCTTGCATGGAAATATATTAGCCACCCCCTACCGTTTCATGAGCGGTACGAGCACACAAAAGAGATGTTTATTTTGAAAATTAGAGATGGAACATACAAATTTGCTTAGAATAGCAGAAGAATACCGCATATAGGTAGGTATGGTGGACTCTTGTGGCAAAACTGGTTTAAAGGATTTCGGATGCACAAGTAGTGATCATAGTTAGTGCAAAATGAAGGCTAGCAAAGATTGAGAAGCGACCAACCAAGAAATGAAAAATCTCATAAGCAAGCATTAAGCATAATTAACAACGAATAATGCA
This sequence comes from Triticum aestivum, assembly GCF_018294505.1. Taxonomy (NCBI): domain Eukaryota; kingdom Viridiplantae; phylum Streptophyta; class Magnoliopsida; order Poales; family Poaceae; genus Triticum; species Triticum aestivum. Next base: position 121,862,191 of record NC_057805.1, read on the forward strand.
CCACAAGTAGGATGTAATTTCATTGCATAACTATTTACTTTCGTGCTTGCATAGGGAATCACAAACCTTAACACCAATATTCTCATTAAAGCATAATTACTCATCAACACGACTCACATATCACATCAACATATCTCAAAACTATTACAAGGAATCAAGTTTATTTTGTCCAATGATCTTCATGAAAGTTTTTATTATATCTTCCTTGGATATCTATCACTTTGGAACTAATTTTCATGTGTTGCTTTTGATAAGCTCAAACAAATATAAGTGAAGATCATGAGCATAATATTTTTTCTCCCAAATTAATTTAAGTGAAGCAAGAGAGAATTTCTTAAAAAAATTACTAACTCTCAAATAAATCTAAGTGAAGCGTGCGAGCATTTATTCAAAAATACTATAGCACACCATGCTCAAAAAGATATAAGTCAAGCACTAGAGCAATTCCATAGCTCATAAAGATTTAAGTGAAGCATAGAGAGCAATTCTAACAAGTCATGACATAATTTTGGCTCTCTCAAATAGGTGTGTCCAGCAAGGATTCAAGACTTAAAACAAAAAGCAAAACAAGCAAAGACTCATATCATACAAGATGTGTCGGCGTTCTGGGAACGGGGGTCCCTAGACTTGCCTGCCTGCGGCCCACGGCGTGGCTTTCCTAGCAGGCCCGTACGTCCCATCTTCATCAACAAGGCATTCAAGACTCTCGTGAGGAGCCAAGCCTCGCGAGGCAGGCGACACAAGACCTCCTCAGGAGCGGCCTCACCAGGTTGGCTTGCGAGGAGCGAAGAGATCAAGGCAGGGCAAACCTCGCGAGGTTCTCGTGATGTAAGCCATAACGATCAAGATCAGGCGGGCGCCAGCACGCGCAGTGTCCTTGTTTCCCCTTTGGTGCTAAGGAAGCAAGCGCAGGCGCGGAGTACCAAGGTGTCAAGCAAAGGTTTCCATATTGGTGCAACGAGATCAAGACCAGCCGGACGGCAAGACGGAGGTCACCATGGAGCCCAAGGCGGCGTCACCACCAGAGCCTTTTGCAGGCGAAGACCGCTTTTGTCAGGATAAGCTGTACTAGCTGTCCCCTTTCAAATTGGCTGTTGTTGGCTCCCTTCCCGCTCGATATTTGGGGAGAGGACCAAGGCCTATATAAGTAGAACTAGCCACCACCGTAGAAGGCATCTCATCTGGATCCGAACTCATTCGGAGGCATCTCATTTGATCTTTAGTTGATCCTTAGCCACACACCAAGCATAAGAACACCTCAACCTCAGGAGGCTGTTCTTCCCCTTGTACTATTCATCATCAGCCCAAGAGGCAATCCACCACCACCACACTGGAGTAGGGTATTACACCACAACGGTGGCCCGAACCAGTATAAACCTTGTGTCTCTTGTATTGTGAGTTCGTTGAGTTCGTCCACGAGATCTTAGCAAGCTAGGGCGTGGATCGGTAGGGGGGAAAGAACTTCACGCGCACCCCAGTATTCGAACCTTAAGGATTTTGTCGGAACCCGTGATCCGGCATTTGGCGCGCCAGGTAGTGGTGCGCCGAAGCTTCCCTTCCGTCGCTCCGCGTCACGTCGCTTCATCTTCTCCATGGAGGACACACGCCGCGCCCGCGCCGAGTGCCGGGCTGCCCTCGCCACCTGCGTTGCTCAGATGACCCTGTCCGCGGGCCACCCCGTCGTTCTCCATCGCCTGCCACCAACACCGCCACCGGCCTGGTGGGGAACGAGCAGCAAGCGTCCTCGTTGCACCCCTTGGTGCGACAGGACGGCCGCACCGGCACTCCATCGCTGACTCCCGCTGGTTCGTCGGCCCACGCTCGTCGCGCTCCCACGGACGCGCGGGCCGCGCTCCTCATGGCACACGAGCTCCTGCGCTACCGTCCGGTCGACGACCTCTACGAGGACTGGCTCGACCACATCGCCGAGCTCGTCAGCGCCGCAGGGGGCTCCGCCACGCCGTCCCTCTCACTGCCTCGCCCTCCGCCAGCTACGGGTGACGTAGCTCACGGAGTGCCTCCACCACCTCTGCACCAAGACGGCGCCCTGGCACCAAGGCGCGCGGCTCCGTGGCGCGACCCACCGCGTCCGGTGCTCGCGCGTGAAGAAAGAAGCTGTCAAGAAGTCCCTCGACCGCAAGAAAACACTCTACCACTCCTCGCACCGCCGCACCAGGATCGTCTGCCACGGCAGGGCCCCACGCCGCTTGCCGTAGCGGCGCGTGGGCGCCAAGACCAAGCTCCACCTCCCAGACGGGCCCCAGTGACCACGGCCAGTTGCCGCGCCTTCACCCCCGAGCTGCGTAGCGTCGCCTGGCCGGGCAAGTTCAAGCCAGATCTGCCTCCTCACTACGACGGCACCCCCGACCCCGCGGAGTTCCTGCAGCTCTACGAGCTGAGCATCGAGGCGGCCAACGGCGACGAGAAAGTCATGGCGAACTGGTTTCCCATGGCTCTCAAAGACGGCGCCCATTCGTGGCTCCTGAACCTGCCTCCGGGCTCAATCTCTTCCTGGGATGAGATGTGCGACCGCGTCGTCGCCAACTTCCAGGGCACTCGCGACCGCCCACCGGCCGCGGGTGACCTGCGCCGCGTCAAGCAACAACCAGGAGAGACCCTCCAGAAGTACATCCAGCACTTCAACTACGTTCGTCTCAAGACCCCCAAGGTGATGGACGAGGCCATCATCTCCGCGTTCTTCGATGGCGTCCGTGACGTCAAGATGAAGGAGGAGCTCACTATCCACGAGGAGCTGTGCACATCCCTGGAGCTGTTCAACCTGGTGACCAAGTGCGCAAGAGGTGAGGAAGGGCGCCTCTCCCTCCTTGAGCTCCCGGCTATGGACCCGGAGGAGAAGAAAGCCAAGGCCAAGGATGTGAAGCGCAAGGGAGCAGCCGTGCTCGCGGCGGAGCCGGACACCAAGTGCGGCAGAGATCAGCCCGAGTCATCCAAGAGTAGCCGACCGTTCTGCGCCTTCCATAACCTGCATACCCACAACACCAGCGACTGTCAAGAGCTCAGAGCCATTTGAGAAGGACGCTTTGGTCGATGCCCCGAGCGCAACGACCAGGGCTACGGCCGAGAAGGCGGACGCTGGGACGACCGTGGCCCGCGCCAGGAGTGGCGCGACCGGCCTCGTCAGGACCGCTGGCAGGATCAGCCTCGCGAGGGCGCCTGGAGGGTCCAGCCTCGTGAGGATCGTCCTCAGGGCAATGCTGGCCTTCCTCCACTACCGCCACCACCCAGAAGGAATGATGACCACCATCAAGACGAGGGGGCTGGGGGCTTCCAGGAGCCACGTGCTATCGCCTGCATCTTGAGCGGAGCTCATGCCCCAGCCTCGCAGCGTATCTTTAAACAGTTTGCTCATGAAGTGAATGCAGTCCTCCCCAAGCTTGAGGCCACACGCCCGCTCAGGTGGTCCAAGTGCGCCATCACCTTCAGTTTGGCGGATCAGCTCAAGTGCGCGGCTACCGCAGGCGCCCTCCCGATGCTTTGCTCCCCAGTCATCAGCAACGTGCAAGTCACCAAGACCCTCATCGACGGTGGCGCAAGGCTTAACGTCCTGTCCGTCAACACGTTCGACAATCTCCAAGTGCTATATGATCAGCTTCAGCCCACCAAACCTTTCTCAGGAGTGACCGACGGTTCCACCACACCGATAGGGCAGGTCCGCCTCCCTGTCACCTTTGGAGAACGCAACAACTATCGCACCGAACTCATCGACTTCGACGTCGCGCACATCCGTCTGCCGTACAATGCCATCCTCGGGTACCCAGCCCTGGCCAAGTTCATGGCGGTGACCCATCACGGTTACAATGTCCTCAAGATGCCGGGAAGCGGCGGAATCATCACGGTCCCATGCGAAGAAAGAGATGCGGTGTGCTCCCTTGAGCGTGCCTTTCAAGCTGCAGCAATCGATGACCCCAACAGCAAGGGCGTGTGCTCTCCTGAGGCCACCTCCAAGAAGAAGAAGCATCTGTACCGTGCAGGACCTCGGGAGGGTGGCGTCACAACTGGAACCTCGTCAGGATCAGCGCCCGCGCCAGGGGCGCCTCCCTCCATCGCATAGGAAGGCGCGCCAGGCGCCCTTCTCGGGCAGGGCTCGGGGGATCTCTTCTGGAGGGCCTCAGACGTTTCCAGCATCACGAGGGAGGCGCTCGGGCACCACTTGGAGGCGTGCTGCACGGCACGTTTCCCTCAGGAGGGCACAAGGCAAGGAGTGCCCACTGTTCAGGAGTTCATCACCAAGACCACTCAGGAACTACAAGAGGCAAGGGCCATGCGCGGTGACCGCCGCTCGCGAGGCGCAGCTCCCCATTCAGGCGAGGATGCTGGGCTGCGCATCTGCATCGACGTCCCAGGACTCAACAGGGCCGCATCTCAGGAGCCCTTCTGGCCTTCGCGCGTGGGCCGCTACGAGGGTCCACCGCACAGCTACATTCGCATGCCTTTTGGCCTGCCGAGCGTGTCGTCCCCTTATCAGCGCAGCCTGCGGAGCATCCTGGCGGCTTAGGAGGCCAGGCACCAAGCTGTGCTGACGGAGATGGAGATGGTTCTCAAGGAACCACCTGGACCCCAGAGCCTCCCGAGGCTCAGGGCCCCGGTGGCTCGTGAGGAGCAATACCTTCGCCGCGTACCTTCAGCTGCCTCGACACCCCTTCATCGACAGAATCAGGTGACATTTTCCAAGTTTATTTAGCTGGGAGCGCCCCTCGGGCTGCATCATTCCCAGGCCGTGTGGGTCCGTCTCTGTGGCATGTATCCCTTTTTTATGTCTTTATCTTACCTTGCTGGGGGCGCCCCTCGGGCTGCATCATCCCCAAGCCGCTCGGGCCGGACCCGGTGGCATGTATCTTCTCTGCATTTACCTAAGCCAGTATGCTTTCCATGCCTAACCTGCCTGTGACTATCACCTGTTTGACTCTCACCTCCCACGGGGGCTGCTCACGCTGGCACGGCGCTTGTGCACGGGTCCGTCCCTGCAACGTCGACAAATCTGAGCGGTCGAGCTCTGGCTCGAGGCACGCCCCGTGCACGTCACCTCACCAGGGCCTCAGTGCCCTCGTCTCCTCGCGAAGCAACCGGGCGGACTGACAACCATAATGGCAAACCGTGTTTCTCCTTGTGCGGGCTCGCACGAATCTCATGAGAGTGACAGCAGGCAGCACCGCGAGCTCCCTCTTCTCCCATGCAATCCGCTTGCGCGTTAAAAGGGGGGCTCCTGAGCATCGTGACTCAGGAGCTCCTACTGGCTCTCCAACCCTCACCCCCTGGCCTTGACCACGGCACGCGACCTGGCATACCAGCGGCGGCTGAGCTCGCTCGAGGGCCGGGACCCGAGGACGCAGAGCATGAAGGAGAGCGTGGAGAAGAGGGGGAGGCTCGCATGGGCCTGGCCTAGCTACGCATTAACACAGCGCATCGCAAGGAATCAACCCCAAACCGCCAAGATAAGTCTCACGCTCAGATTGGCTAATCGTTGGAGCCTAAGGGTCACGCTCGCCGCAGTCCTGTTGCGGCAACGTCACCTCCCTTTCTTACATTACCCCGGCTGCTTGAGCGCTAAAGGGGACCTCCTAAGCATCGCGCCTCAGGGGCTCTTACTGGACCTCGGGCCGCTCACCTACTGGCCTTGACCACGGCACGCGACCTGGCATACCAGCGACGGCTGCAGCTTGCCTCGGGACCGGGACCTGTCAGCGTAGAGCAACGAGCCGTCGCGAGGTTGGAAAGGGGAGACCGAGCCTAAACAGGACATGCATTCGCAACTCTTCTTAACAAGGATAGTATCAACAAAAGACATTACAGGCCCTTTACACACCCTCACGCGGTACTTCTTGATTCCTCGCAGGGAACAAAAGACGAGAACTTAGGGGAACCCTATCTACATCCTCCCGTGGCCGACGCCGTCATCAACAGTGGGCCGTGGGAGGCCGGCGCCAACCCCGCCCAAATTAGCGACGACGGCGGCTGGATGCCGCAGCCCTGCTCTGGGCGCGGCGAGAGCTCGAGGGCACGTAGCTGACGTCGCTCGTCTCCGGAGTCTCGTAGAGCTCAGGAGAACCACTGGATGCCCAAGAGTCGCTGCTGCTAGAGGAGCTGCAGGCCGGGTGCGCATCGTCCTGGCGCACCCCTTCAGGGCAGCACTCCAGGCGGCGGCCCTCCCATCGAAGACCTTGAAGAACAGCGTGGAGGCGCTGTCATAATCAAAGTGGATCGCGAGGGCGCCCTCAGCACGTCAAACCCGCACAACCTCACCCCAGCCGCTGGTCATGAGGATCTTGCTGGAGGAGACCACTTCAACCTCTGCTCCGGTCGCCGGGGCGTCGCAGTCAGCATGCTACAGCCAGAGCTCGAGGGGTCCCTCGGTGGCATCACGTCGAAGAAGAACCGCGGGAAGCGGATCCAGGTGCTTGGGGCATCGCCGCCCACAGCACAAGCTCGCGAGAGGAGTCCGCAGCATGGGTTCCAGGGCGACGGCACGTGTTGCCATGGCGTGGCGGCCGCGGACGCGGCGCGGGTGGCGCCGCTCGTCACTCCTTCCTCCTGAGCCCACGGCTTGGGCGTATAAGGGCAGCGGATACCCTAGAGGTGGCCGTTCGCACCAGGGCCTCGTCACTTCCGCCCTCACGACAATGTCACGACGGTGGGCTGGCCTCTTCTTCGGCGGAAGCAGCCCTGGCTCGTCGCGGGGAGCCTTTCCTTTCTCCTCGGCGAAGAACCTTCGGATAGGCACCATGGGAATTGCTACTAGCAAAGGAACAAGGAGGAAGAAGCAAGCGGACTGGGAAGAGATGGGCGACGGGGGCTCTGCCCCCGCCCCATTTATAGCAAGAGAAGGCCAATCGGCGCCTCCCAAGATCACAGGTAATGATGGTTTTCCCTTGCATGTCGCAGGGACTTGTCAAGTCGGGCAGTTGCCGAGGTAGCATGGGGAAGCGGAGACGCCCACGTCCAATCAGCCACCATGCGTCGACCAAGGCCGTAGGCTTTTGGGACCCACGGCGCTCCGTACTTGACCTTTGGCTTCGCCTCGAAGCCAAGCCGGAGCATGCCTTGGGCCCGGGGCTACTGTCGGCGTTCTGGGAATGGGGGTCCCCAGACTTGCCTGCCTGCGGCCCACGGCGTGGCTTTGCAAGCAGGCCCGTACGGCCCATCTTCATCAACAAGGCGTTCAAGACCCTCCCGAGGGGCCAAGCCTCGCGAGGCGGGCGACACAAGACCTCCTCAGGAGCGGCCTCACCAGGTTGGCGTGCGAGGAGCGGAGAGATCAAGGCAGGGCAAACCTCGCGAGGTTCTTGAGACGTAAGCCATGACGATCAAGATCAAGCGGGCGCCAGCACGCGCAGTGTCCTTGTTTCCCCTTTGGTGCTAAGGAAGCAAGCGCAGGCGCGGAGTACCGATGCGTCAAGCAAAGGTTTCCATATCGGTGCAACAAGATCAAGACCAGCCGGACGGCAAGACGGAGGTCACCATGGAGCCCAAGGCGGCGTCACCACCAAAGCCTTTTGCAGGCGAAGACCGCTTTTGTCAGGATAAGCTGTACTAGCTGTCCCCTTTCAAATTGTCCGTTGTTGGCTCCCTTCCCGCTCGATATTTGGGGAGAGGACCAAGGCCTATATAAGTAGAACTAGCCACCACCGTAGAAGGCATCTCATCTGGATCCGAACTCATTCGGAGGCATCTCATCTGATCTTTAGCTGATCCTTAGCCACACACCAAGCACAAAAACACCTCAACCTCAGGAGGCTGTTCTTCCCCTTGTACTGTTCATCATCAGCCCAAGAGGCAATCCACCACCACCACACTGGAGTAGGTTATTACACCACAACGGTGGCCCGAACCAGTATAAACCTTGTGTCTCTTGTGTTGTGAGTTCATTGAGTTCGTCCGCGAGATCTTAGCAAGCTAGGGCGTGGATCGGTAGGGGGGAAAGAACTTCGCGCGCACCCCAGAGTTTGAACCTTAAGGGTTTTGCCGGAACCCGTGATCCGACAAGATGCTCCAAGCAAAACTCATAGTATGTGATGAATAAAAATATAGTTCCGAGTAAAATACCGATGGTCGTTAGAAGAAAGAGGGGATGCCACTCGGGCATCATTAAGGTTAGTTGCTTGCTTATCTTTGGATAATAGCTTGGGATGCCATGGGCATCCCCAAGCTTAGGATCTTCTTACTCCTTATTCCTTCATCCATCGTAATATCACCCAAAACATGAAAACTTCGATCACACAAAAACTCAACAAAAGCTTTGTGAGATCCGTTAGTATAAGAAAACAAATCACTACTATAAGTATTGTTGCAAACCCATTCATATTTTATTTTTGCATTATATCTACTTTATTCCAACTTTTCTATGGCAAAAACTCTTCAAAGAAAATGATAGAATCATCAAAACAAGCACACAATGCAAAGAAAACAGAATCTGTCAAAAACAGAACAGTCTGTAGCAATCTGGATATTTCGAATACTTTTGAAACTCCAAAAATTCTAAAAAATTAGGAACACGTGAATTTTTTATTTATTAATCTTCTTCAAAAATAATTGGTATTTTATCCCGCTTTTGTTAAAAAGGAGAATTATTTTCGTGAGCGTAAAAGTTTCTGTTTTTCAGCAAGATCAAATCAACTATCACCCAACATGATCCCAAAGGCTCTGCTTGGCACAAACACTAATTAAAACACATAAAACACAATCATAACAGTAGCATAATTGTGCAAACATTCAATAACATAAAGCAAAAGACACAAATAAATTTTATTCATTGGGTTTCCTCCCAACAAGCGCTATCGTTTTACGCCCCTAGCTAGGCATAAAGCAAGGGTCTAAGTATTGTCATCTTTGTTTCTAGATCCATAAGATGCCCTCATGATTGATTCATATGGTGGCCTAATTCTTGTTCTAGGGAAGTGTTCCATACCCCTCCTTAGTGGAAATTGAAATTTAATATTGCCTTCTTTCATATCAATCACGGCACCAATAGTACGTAAATACAGTCTACCAAGAATAATTGGACAAGACAGAATGCAATCAATATCAAGAACAATAAAATCTATGGGCATATAATTCCTATTTGCAAGGATAATAACATCATTAATTCTTCCCATAGGCTTTTTAATAGTAGAATCTGCCAAGTGCAAATTTATAGAACACTCTTCAATATCGGTAAGACCAAGCACATCACATAAAGATTTCGGAATTGTAGAAACACTAGCACCCAAGTCACATAAAGCAAAACACTCATTATTTTTAATCTTGACTTTGATAGTAGGTTCCCACTCATCATGTAATTTTCTAGGAGTTGAAACTTCTAATTCCATTTTTTCTTCCAAAGCTTTCATCAAAGAATCAACAATATGTTTAGTAAAAGCTTTATTTTGTTCTTAAGCATGGGATGAATTTATCATGGATTGCAACAAAGAAATACAATCAATCAAAGATCAAATATCATAATTAAAGTCTTTGTAATCCAAAAGAGTGGGCACATCACTAGTTAAAGTTTTGACCTCTTCAAACCCACTTTTATCAATTTTCTCAACAAGATTTTCACCCTCCGAATTATCGGGACGCCTTCTAGATAAAGTTGACTCTTCTCCAGTCCCTTTATTATCAATCTTAATTTTACTAAATAAGGAATCAATAGAAGAAACACCAATCATTTTAAGATCTTCATCATTTTTATGAAAGCAATCACTACAAAATGCTTTTTCTGAAAATTCTCTTCTAGCTCTAAGCATAGCGGTTCTTTTCTTACTTTCATCCATAGAAACATAAAGAGATTTAATTGATTCCTCAACTTTAGGCACAAAAAATTTCATCTTGAGATTTTCCACATCATGAGAAATTCTATCAACACTTCTAGACAAATCATCAATCTTATTCAACTTTTCTTCCATTGTAGCATTGAAAACCTTTTTGAGTGTTGATAAATTCTTTAATATTATTCTCAAGATCATAGGTGTTCCTATTATTATAAGAGATATTACCATAGGAATTACCATAATTACTAGAGGAATTACTAGGAAAAGGCCTAGGATTAAAATTACCTCTATAAGCATTGTTATTGAAATTGTTTCGCGAGATAAAATTCACATCTATGGCATCACTATTTTTCTCAATCAAAGTAGACAAAGGCACATCATTAAAATTAATAGGAGCACTTTTATTAGCAACCATTTTCATAAGAGCATCAACTTTTTCACTCAAAGAAGAAATTTCTTCAACCAAATTAATTTTTTACTAGTAGGAGCTCTTTCGGTATGCCATTGTGAACAATTTGCCATGATACTATCAACCAATTTGGTGGCTTCACCCAAAGTAATTTCCATAAAAGTACCCCCCGTGGCGGATCTAAAAGATTACGAGAAACAAAATTCAAGCCCGCGTAAAAAATTTGTATGATCATTCAAAGATTTAACCCATGAGTTGGGCAATTCCTTAGCATCAATTTCATCCTTTCCCAAGATTGTGCAACATGCTCATGTTCAATTTGCTTGAAATTCATGATCTGGGTTCTAAGGGAAATAATTTTCGCGGGCGGAAAATACTGAGTAATAAAAGCATCCTTGCACTTATCCCAAGAATCGATACTATTGCGAGGCAAATAAGACAAACCAAATTTTTGCACGATCTCGCAAAGACGAGAAACAAAATTCAACGCCGCGTAAAAAATTTGTATGATCATCCAAAGATTTAACCCATGAGTTGGGCAATTCCTTAGCATCAATTTCATCCTTTCCCAAGATTGTGTAACATGCTCATGTTCAAGTTGCTTGAAATTCATGATCTGGGTTCTAAGGGAAATAATTTTCGTGGGCGGAAAATAATTAGTAATAAAAGCATCCTTGCACTTATCCCAAGAATCGATACTATTGCAAGGCAAAGAAGACAAACCAAATTTTTGCACGATCTCGCAAAGAAAACGGAAATAATTTCAACTTCACAACATCATTGTCCATGTCCTTTTGCTTTTGCATATCGTATAATTCCACGAATGTGTTAAGATGGGCCGCGGCATCTTCATTAGGAGTACTGGAAAATTGATCTTTCATAACAAGATTCAGCAAAGCAGTATTAATATCACAAGACTCCGCACTAGTGGCGGGAGGAGCAATCGGAGTGCTAACAAAATCATTGTTGTTGGTATTGGAGAAATCACACATCTTGGTGTTCTCTTGAGTCATGGTGACTACGCGACAAGATTGCACTCAGAAACAGATATGACGAGAAAACGGCGAACGAAAAAGAGGGCGAATAAAATGGCAAATTTTTGTGAAGTGGGGGAAAGGAAAAGGAGAGGCAAATGGCAAATAATGTAAATTGCAAGGAGATGAGATTTGTGATTTGGAACCTGGTAGATGTTGATGATGTCTCCCTGACAACGGTACCAGAAATTCCTTTTGATGTCTGCTTGAACTATGTCGGTACTTCCCCAAAGAGGAAGGGATGATGCAGAACAACAACGGTAGGTATTTCCCTTAGTGATGAGACCAATGTTATCGAACCAGTAGGAGAACCACGCAACACTACGTGAATGGCACATGCACACAAATAACAAATACTCGCAACCCGACGTATTGAAGGGCTTGTCAATCCCTTTCGGGCAACGGCGCCAGAAATTGGCGAACGGACATGAGAAAGTTGTAATAAATTGATAGATAGATCGCCAAAATAAAATAAAGTGCAGCAGGGTATTTTTCGAATTTTGGTTTAATAGATCTGAAAATAAAAGAAAATAAAATATATCGCATAGGCAAATATAATAAAGAAGAGACCTGGGGGCCTTAGGTTTCACTAGTGGCTTCTCTCGAGAAAAATAGCAAACGGTGGGTAAATGAATTACTGTTGGGAAATTGATAGAACTTCAAATAATCATGACGATATCCAGGCAATGATCATTAATTATATAGGCATCGCGTCCAAGATTAGTAGACCGACTCCTGCCTGGATCTACTACTATTACTCCACACATCGACCGCTATCCAGCATGCATCTAGTGTATTAAGTTCATGGAGAAACGGAGTAATGCAATAAGAACGATCACATGATGTAGACAAGATCTATTTGTGTAGAAATAGACCCCATCTTATTATCCTTTATGGCAACAATACATACGTGTCGGTTCCCCTTCTGTCACTGGGATCAAGCACCGTAAGATCGTACCCATCACAAAGCACCTCTTCCCATTGCAAGATAAATAGATCAAGTTGGCCAAACAAACCCAAATATCAGAGAAGAAATACGAGGCTATAAGCAATCATGCATATAAGAGATCAAATAAGACTGAGATAGCTTTCATGAATAAAAAGATAGATCTTATCATAAACTCAAGGTTCATCGGATCCCAACAAACACACCGCAAAAAGAGTTACATCATATGGATCTCCCAGAGACCATTGTATTGAGAATCAAAAGAAAGACATGAAGCCATCTAGATACTAACTACGGACCCATAGGTCTACAAAGAACTACTCACGCATCATTGGAGAGGCACCAATGGACATGATGAACCCCTCCGTGATGGTGTCTAGATTGGATCTGGTGGTTCTGGAACTTGTGGCAGCTGGAATTTATTTTCATCGACTCCCCTAGGGTTTCTGGAATATTGTGGTATTTATAGAGCAAAGAGGCGGTTCGGGAGGCCACCGAGGCCCAGGCGCGCCCTGGTGTCTTGTGCTCACCTCAGGCTCCCTCTTTGGTACTTCTTTGGCCCACTGGATGTCTTCTGGTCCAAAAAAATCCACAAAAAGTTTCGCTGCGTTTGGACTCTGTTTGATATTTATTTCTGCGATGTAAAAAACATGCAGAAAACAGCAACTGGCACAAGGCGCTATGCCAATAGGTTAGTACCAAAAATGACATAAAATGACTGTAAAATGATTGAAAAACATCCAAGAATGATAATACAACAGCATGGAACAATCAAAAATTATAGATATGTTGGAGACGTATCAGGTAATGTTACCTATGCATCCCTAAATCTGCAGCGATCTGTTTCCAATTAGGACCACTGAAATACGTGTGGTGAGCCTTGATGTCTGCTTGAACTACGTCGGTATTTCCCCAAAGCGGAAGGGATGATGCAGCACATCAACAGTAGGTATTTCCCTCAGTGATGAGACCAAGGTTACCAAACCAGTAGAGAACCATGCAACACCACGTAAACAGCTCCTGCACACAAAGAACAAATACTTGCAACCCGACGTGTTAAAGGGATTGTCAATCCCTTTCGGGTAACGGTGCCAGAAATTGGCACGTGGACGGGATAAAATTGTAGTAGATTGATAGATGCAAATAAAAGCAAATAAAATTTAGCGAGGTATTTTTGGGTTTTTGGATTAATAGATATGAAAAGAAAAGTGAATAAAAAAATCTCAAAGGCAAATATAATAAAGAAGAGACCCGGGGGCCGTAGATTTCACTAGTGGCTTCTCTCAAGAAAAATAGCATACGGTGGGTAAACAAATTACTGTTGGGCAATTGACAGAATTTCAAATAATCATGACGATATCCAGGCAATGACCATTATATAGGCATCACGTCCAAGATTAGTAGACCCACTCCTGCCTGCATCTACTACTATTACTCCACACATCGACTGCTATCCAGCATGCATCTAGTGTATTAAGTTCATGGAGAAACGGAGTAATGCAATAAGAATGATGACATGATGTAGACAAGATCTATTTATGTATAAATAGACCCCATCTTGTTATCCTTAATAGCAACGACACATACGTGTCGGTTCCCTTCTGTCACTGGGATCAAGCATCGTAAGATCGAACCCATCACAAAGCACCTTTTCCCATGGCAAGAAAAATCGATCTAGTCGGCCTAACTAAACCAAAGATTCGAAGAAGAAATACGAGGCTATAAGTAATCATGCATATAAGAGATCAAAAGACTCAAATAACTTTCATGGAAAAACATAGATCTGATCATAAACTCAAAGTTCATCGGAACCCAACAAACACACCGCAAAAGGAGTTACATCAAATAGATCTCCAAGAGACATTGTATTGAGAATCAAATGAGAGAGAGGAAGCCATCTAGCTACTAACTATGGACCCGAAGGTCTACAATGAACTACTCACGCATCACCGGAGAGGCACCAATGAGGAAGATGAACCCCTCCACGATGGTGTCTAGATTGGATCTGTGGTTTCTGGAACTTGAGGCGGCTGGAATTGATTTTCGTCGACTCCCGTATGGTTTCTGGAATATTGGGGTATTTATAGAGAAAAGAGGCGGTGCGGGAGGCGGCCGAGGTGGGCACAACCCACCTGGTCGCGCCTGGGCCCCCCAAGCACGCCCTGGTGGGTTGTGCTCCCCTCGGAGCACCCCTCAGGTACTTTCTTGGCCCATCATGTGTTTTCTGGTCCAGAAAAAATCACCAAAAAGTTTCGCTGCATTTGGACTCCGTTTGTTATTGATTTCCTGCGAAGTAAAAAACAAGCAAAAAACAGCAACTAGCACTGGGCACTATGTCAATAGGTTAATCCCAAAAAATGATATAAAGTTAATATAAAATGATTGTAAAACTTCCAAGAATGATAATATAACAACATGGAATAATCAAAAATTATAGATACGTTGGAGACGTATCAGCATCCCCAAGCTTAATTCCTGCTCGTCCTCGAGTACGTAAATGATAAAAACAGAATTTTTGATGTGGAATGCTGCCTAACATGTTCATCCCATATTCTTTTCTTTGTATAGCATGGACATTTGGACTTTTATATGATTCAAAGCAATAGTCTAGTTTTGACATGAAGATTTTAATACTCAAGCATATCAACAAGCAACCATGTCTTTCAAAATATCAACACTAAAGCAAGTTATCCCTAGCCTATTATGCTCAATCATTGATCCATTCATGAAACACACTTGCATATTAGCTACACCCAATGCTCAAGTACGATCATAGTGCTCCTTAGTTGGTGCTTTATAAGAGAAGATGGAGACTCAAAATAAAAATAAAAATTGCATAAAGTAAAAGAAAGGCCCTTCGCAGAGGGAAGTAGGGATTTCTAGAGGTGCCAGAGCTCAAAGCGAAAAAGGTAGAGATAAAACATTTTGGGTGGCATGCTTTTCCTGTCAACGAAAACAATCAAGCAGTTTCCAATACTGTCCATGCTAGATATATTATAGGAGGTTCTCAAACAAAAAATAAAGTTTATTCCTTTTCCCACCATACTTTCACATTCCACGGCTAACCGAATCCATGGGTACCGTCCATACCAACATTTTCCAAGGAATTTATTATTTGACAACATCAAGTAAATTCATTTTTCATTTCGGGACTAGGCATCCCTAATACGTTTGTCGTACTCTCATGCAATCACTCATCTTGAGAATAACACATCTAGCATGGAAAAATATCAGCCACCCCCTACCGTTTCATGAGCGGTACAAGCACACAAAAGAGAAATTTATTTTGAAAATTAGAGATGGCACATACAAATTTTCTCGGAAATACAGCATATAGGTAGGTATAGTGGACTCATGTTGCAAAACTGGTTTAAGGATTTTGGATGTACAAGTAGTGATCATACTTAGTGCAAATGAAGGCTAGCAAAAGATTGAGAAGCATCCAACCAAGAAACAAAAAATCTCATAAGCGAGCATTAAGCATAACTAACACCGAATAATGCACCATGAGTAGGATGTAATTTCATTGCATAACTATTGACTTTCGTGCTTGCATAGGGAATCACAAACCTTAACACCAATATTCTTACTAAAGCATAATTACTCATCAACATGACTCACATATTATATCAACATATCACAAAACTATTACAAAGAATAAAGTTTATTTTATCCGGTGATCTTCATGAAAGTTTTTATTATATCCCTCTTGAATATCTATCACTTTGGGACTAATTTCATATGTTGCTTTTGATAGCTCAAACAAATCTAAGTGAAGAACATGAGCATAAAATTTTCTTCTCTCAAAATAATTTAAGTGAAGCAAGAGAGAATTTCTTCAAATATTCTAAAGCACACCGTGCTCTAAAAGATATAAGTGAAGCACTAGAGCAATTCCATAGCTCATAAAAATTTAAGTGAAGCATAGAGAACAACTCTAACAAGTCATAGCATATTTTTCGCTCCCTCACATAGGTG
Organism: Triticum aestivum; assembly: GCF_018294505.1. Lineage (NCBI taxonomy): Eukaryota > Viridiplantae > Streptophyta > Magnoliopsida > Poales > Poaceae > Triticum > Triticum aestivum. Next base: position 121,878,322 of record NC_057805.1, read on the forward strand.
TCTCCAGCAAGGAGAGATGACTTATAATACAAAGCAAAACAAGCAAAGACTCATATCATGCAAGACGCTCCAAGCAAAACTCATGATATGTGACGAATAAAAATATAGCTCCAAGTAAAATACCGATGGTCGTTAGAAGAAAGAGGGGATGCCACTCGAGGCATCCCCAAGATTAGTTGCTTGCTTCTCTTTTTAGATAATAGCTTGGGATGCCATGAGGCATCCCCAAGCTTAGGCTCTTCTTACTCCTTGTTCCTTCATCCATCATGATCTCACCCAAAACTTGAAAACTTCAATCACACAAAACTCAACAAAACCTTCATGAGATCCGTTAGTATAACAAAGCAAATCACCACTCTAAGTATTCTTGCAAACCAATTCATATTTTATTTTTGCATTATATCTACTGTATTCCAACTTTTCTATGGCAAAAACTCTTCAAAGGAAACCATAGAATCATCAAAACAAGCACACAACGCAAAGAAAACAGAACTATCAAAAACAGAACAGTCTTTAGTAATCAGGGAACTTCGTATACTTCTGTGACTCCAAAAATTCTGAAAAATTAGGACAACATGGGAAATTTGTATATAAATCTTGTGAAAAAAATTCAGAGCAAAAGCATGTTTCTGTGATTATGAAAATTATTTTTCTGAGCATAAAAGTTTCTGTTTTTCAACAAGATCAAATCAATTATCACCAACATGATCCGAAAGGCTTTTCTTGGCACAAACACTAATTAAAACATAAAAACACATCTAATCAGAGGCATAATTGTGCAGACACCAAAGAATAGAAAATACAAATTAAAAATTTATTTTATTCATTGGGTTGCCTCCCAACAAGCGCTATCGTTTTATGCCCCTTGCTAGGCATTGAGATTTTAATGATGCTCACATGAAAGATAGTAATTGAAACACAAAGAGAGCATCATGAAACATGTGACAAACACCTTTTAGTCTAACATATTTCCCATGCATAGGCATTTTATAAGCAGACAAATTATCAAGGCAAGCAAAAAACTAGCATATGCAAGGAAGACGAAAGAAACAATAGCAATCTTAACATAACGAGAGGTAAATTAGTAACATGAAAATTCCTACAACCATATTTTCCTCTCTCATAATAATTACATGTAGGATCATAATCAAATTCAACAATATAGCTATCACATAACATATTCTCTATATGATCCATATGCATGCAAAGTTGACACTCTTCCAAAATAGTGGGATTATCATGAAATAAAGTCATGACCTCTCCAAACCCACTTTTATGAAAAATTTCATAAGATTGATAATTATCCAAAGTATTGGGGTCATTATTACCTGGAGTTGACACTCTTCCAAACCCACTTTCAATATTATTGCAAACATATTCATCATGAGGCTTAAATAAATTTTTTAAGATCATAAGAAGAATCACCCCGATCATGATCCTTGCAATAAGTAGTAGACAAAGCAAAATTAGCATCCCCAAGCTTGGGGTTTTGCATATTATTAGCACAATTGACATTAATAGAGTTTATAATAATACCATTACAATCATGCTTTTCATTCAAGGAGCTAACGTGAATCACTTTATAAATTTCTTCGTTTAACACTTCATCACAATTTTCAGATTCACGAATTTCAAGCAAAACCTCATAAAGATAATCTAGTGCACTCAACTCACTAGCAATTGATCCATCATAATTGGATCTTTTAAAAAGATTAGCAAGTGGATGAGGATCCATAAGCTTTTTGTTTCTGTTTTTGAATAAACATACAAAGATGCCAAACAAGCAAGCAAACAAAGGAAGTAAGACATAAGAGCACACGAAAAAGGCAAACGGAAAAGAGGGCGAATAAAATGACAATTTTTTATGAAGTGGGGGAGATGAAAACGAGAGGTAAATAGAAAATAATGTAAATTGCAAGGAGATGAGATTTGTGATTAGGAACCTGGTATATGTTGATGATGTCTCCCTGGCAACGGCGCCAGAAATTAATTTTGATGTCTACTTGAACTACGTCGGTATTTCCCCAAAGAGGAAGGGATGATGCAGCACATCAATGGTAGGTATTTCCCTCAGTGATGAGATCAAGGTTATCGAACCAGTAGGAGAACCACGCAACACCACGTGAACAGCTCCTGCACACAAAGAACAAATACTTGCAACCCGACATGTTAAAGGGGTTGTCAATCCCTTTCGGGTAACGGCACCAGAAATTGGCACGTGGACGGGATAAAATTGTAGTAGATTGACAGATGCAAATAAAATCAAATAAAATTCAGCGAGGTATTTTTGGGTTTTTGGATTAGTAGATCTGAAAATAAAAGTGAATAAAAATAGATCTCGAAGGCAAATATAATAAAGAAGAGACCCGGGGGCCATAGATTTCACTAGTGGCTTCTCTCAAGAAAAATAGCATATGGTGGGTAAACAAATTAATGTTGGGCAATTGATAGAACTTCAAATAATCATGACGATATCCAGGCAATGATCATTATAAAGGCATCACGTCCAAGATTAGTAGACCGACTCCTTCCTACATCTACTACTATTACTCCACACATCGACCGCTATCCAGCATGCGTCTAGTGTATTAAGTTCATGGAGAAACAAAGTAATGCAATAAGAACGATGACATGATGTAGACAAGATCTATTTATGTAGAAATAGACCCCATCTTGTTATCCTTACTAGCAACGATACATACGTGTAGGTTCCTGTCGGGGTTCAAGAACGACACCTATGGGATCACGGGGAATCCCTACTACGGTTGCCGGGGCGCAGGGCTGTAAAAAGAGCGGGTTTAGAAGAGAAGATCAACACGGGGGAGTTTTATCCAGGTTCGGGCAGCAAGCGATGTGTAATACCGTAGTCCTGCTTTGGTGTATATTTGGTGTTCTTGAGATCATGAACTAGCTATGGTGCATGCCTAGCCCAAAAAGTCTGAATCCCTCCTCAGTACGCATTCGGGCCTTCTTTTATATGTCAAAGGGGTCGCCACAGTGGCACACAGGAGGTGGAAAGTATGTACTATGTACAAGTCTATCCCTGACGTCGTGGGACAAAACACATTTAATGCGCTGCCGACGTGTCCTCTTGCTTTATTGGGAACGGCAAGAAAGCTTGCCCCATCCGTCGCCGCTTCGGCTTGCTCCGACGCGCGTCCATGCTGACAAGGCATGCAGCACCATGCTGGCTAGCTGGCTGCTGAGCTGGTGCGGTGGCAGAGTCTTCATGAAGATCTACATGGCACCACGCAGGCGCTTGCCTGGTTGGCCTAGAAGCTTCATGCTGCCACCTAGGTGCGTGCCTAGTTGACAGGCTGGCTGCTGTGTCGGGATGGCTATGGGGCAACGAAGCTTTGGAAAGTGCGGGCCTGGTTGTGACCCCGCAGATGTCCCCGGCAAGGGTCTTGCCGGGGTCTTGTGGGCGTCCCCGGCAAGGGTCTTGCCAGGGGCCTTCGTCTTCTGGTTCTCATCTAGTCTTGCAGGCCTTCAGTCCCTACAAAGATCTGCATGCCACCATGTAGGGACCTCCCGAGCCTTGGTTCCAGTGTTGTCGATTGTGTCGGAACTCTCAGACTCAAGGGTGGCGGCCTTGTTGGTGTTGGGTAAGTTGCCCCGGCAAGGCCCTTGCCGGGGTAGCGTAGGTCGTCCCCGGCAAGGCTCTTGCCGGGGGAAACCCACCTTGCTCCTTCGCTCTTCGCGCCTCTCGTCTCAGCGCAGCTCTAGTAGTCTTGTTCCTTGCTTCCTCTGCCCCGCCAAGCGTGGCTGCAGGTGTGGCTACAACTGCTCATGCACAAGTAAAGGGGTACAGAAGGCCCCTACTTTTGTACACCGACAGGAGCCCCGGGCCTGGGCCACACATAAGCGTAGAGTGTTGTTGGGCCAAGCCCAGAACGGTGCGCGGGCACGCATGGCAGAGTTTTACTGCAGTAACTCCCTCGCCGGTTGCACTTCCCCACGGCCCATGTTGAATGCGTGACGTGGGGGTCGTGCGTGGGATGACCGCAGCATGCTCGCGTCATCCCGTGGTGAATAGTAAAGAGGCGGCTTGCGTCTTCCCTAAATGAAGGGAAAACTACCGGGCCGCTGCTCATTTTCTCTCCCAGCCTGGGAACCGCCGTTCCACATTTCCCACAACGCCTGCCCCTTTCGCCACGTACGCCGCATGCACGGCGCGGGGTAGGTGACGGACGCGCGGGATATGGGAAGGCATGGCTGGCGCTTATGCACCTTTGATTGGGCGGGGAGGGCGGTTGATGACCTCGCTTGTAACTTAATGAGCCTGACTTGAGCAAGCTCTTCAGGGGCGTAGATTCGGTCTTTAGCCTTCCCCGCCCGGCTATATAAAAATGGACTTCAGGAGGAGGAGGGGAGGCATCTTCTCGCGTCTTCCCTTCGCCTCCATTCTCCATCCACTGCCATGGCGAGAGGGCGTGGCCGTTCTTCCGCGGAGGCGACCAGGTCTTCCTCCTGCCAGAGAGCCACGACGGTCAAGGAAGAGCCAGCCGCCCAAGGCGAAGGTCACGCTCGAGGTGGAAGTGCCAGATGGGGCCACGGTCGGCGAGGCGGTCGAGGAAGAGGCAGGCGCGGCAGGGGGACACATGCGTCATCGCCATCTCCGTCACCATCTCCACCACCGTCTCCTTCTGCTTCGTCGAGCGGCCATGTCGGGGACACGTCGCTGGAGTTCATCCTGCAACTGCGCGAGCTGCCGCGTAGCTGCCTCCGCCTTCCCGAGGCGTTCGCGAGGGTGCTGGAGATCGACCAGCCGCCGAGGCTGAGGCTTCACATGAAGGGGTGTTGCAATGGCGACATGTGGGTGAACACAGGGTTCCCCGCCCCTCATGTAATGCTCCTTCGCCAGGGCTGGAAAACCTTCGCACACGCCCACTGCCTGATGAAGGGGCATGTTCTCCTTTTCAAGTTAGTGGAGAGCAACCTCCTCTCCGTCAAGGTCTTCGGGCGCTCGGGACACAGGATAGGGTGCTGCGCGGAGAGCTCGACTGACGACAAGAGCTCCTCGTCGAGCGATGACGACGGGGAGGGGGCCAGCGGGGATGATGACGTGGACGGGTCCGACTAGGCATCGAACGGCCCTTCCCTAGGCAACGGCGGCAGCAGCACCATCAGCACCTGGCCTTCTCCCCGGCAGGATGATCTGCCGGGGGCGGGGAAGTTCTTGGCGGCGGCTCCTCGAGCCAGCTCCTTGAACTTCTCGGGGCCGCTGCTTCGGGCGGCTGGCGCTGGAAGGCCAGAGAAGACGAAGAAGGTGGGTGGCGGGCGTCAACTCGGAGTACGATGGCACCAACGCCTTCGTCGCGTATTGCCGGCCCGCTGCCTCATCTTTTGGCTTCTTCCCCGGCACCGTCATCACCAGCCTTCTCTTGAGCTGCTGCCGGGACGTCCTCTTGGTGTCTTCTGCTGCTCGTGCCTCACCTAGGCACTTCTTTTGCCCTCCTGCTTATCCTGATCCGCTTCCTCAGGAGAGGGACAAGAAAGGGATTACGGGCATCTTATCTTTTTTTAGATCTTAAGCCTGCGGGCACTTGTCAAATTTAGACCTTGTAACCCCTTGCTCATGTTTTACATTCCGTATGAATTGTACTTGCTTGAGAAATGTATTAATGAAAAGGGGGTTTTCCAGGATTTTTTGTGCGTGAGCGAGGCCCACACCAAGCAGCGAGTCCTTGTTCTTTTTAAGTAAACAACGTCACCCGGCAACAAGCCTTGCCGTCCTCCCACTTTAAAGCCCGACCACACTCACGCCCTTGGCGGAGGTAGGGGCAAATCAGGATTAGGCCCCTCGCTCATTTCCCTTCCACCACAACTACAACCAGATTCTGGCCTGAAAGAGTTTTTAGGTATAGGAAAGAGGGAGCACGGCGGTATAGGAATGATCGAAGTCTCGTACGTTCAAGTTTCATATGGAAACACATGGCGGGGGAAATAAAACTTATCTGAATTCGCAGCCCCCGGCAACCTTGGCTTGTCGGGGTCGGGGGTGTCGATCCGCCTTCTTTCCTCCAAACGGCTCTGCAGAAACGCCTGTGCAGCCTGCGAACCAAGAACAGACTGGAAGAGACAGAAAGACATGACTCGACCTCTATGCTAGGGGTTAGCCGCCGCCAAGCACTATCAACCCTAACACAGAGAGAGACTCAACCTAGCATGCATGCTAATTCTAGGGCGCCAGCGCTTCATTTATTTATCTGTTGCTCGGGGTCTGTGCCTGGCTATGTACAAAGGGTTACATGCCTTGCCGGCAAGGCTTGTACAAAAAGTGGTCTACCGGGAGGCCCGGCAACCACGCCTTATGGGTAAAACTTGCGAAGATGTTTGATGTTCCAGGAGTTGCTCACTGGAATCCCATCTTCGGTCTCCAGGCGGACTGCGCAGGGCTTGGTGACTCGTATGACGCGGTAAGGGCCTTCCCACTTCAGCGTCAACTTGTTGGAATTCTTGGCGGATTGAACTCGCCGAAGAACAAGGTCGCCTTCCTCAAGGCTTCGGGTATGAACCTTGCGGCTATGGCAGCGGCGCAAGGCTTGCTGGTAGCGAGCAGCTCACATAGCGGCCCGAAGACGATCTTCCTCGAGGAGCATCGCATCATCTTTGCGCAACTGCTCTTGCTCAAGCTCATCAGAAGCAAGCACTCGAGGTGACTCGTATATGAGTTCCATGGGGAGAACTGCTTCTGCCCCGTATACCAGGGCAAAGGGTGTCTGGCCAGTGGCTCGATTTGGCGTCGTTCTGATCGACCAAAGAACCGTTGGCAACTCATCAATCCAGCGCCTTCCGCACTTATGCAACCTGTCAAAAGTCCTAGTCTTGAGGCCTCGCAACACCACTGTGTTTGCCCTCTCAGCCTGGCCGTTACATCTGGGGTGAGCCACAGAAGCAAAACAAACCTTGCCGCTGAGGTCTTGGATATACCGCATGAAGGTGCGGCTCGTGTACTGCGTGCCGTTGTCGGTGATGACTCTGTTCGGTACACCAAAACGGAAAACTAGCCCCTTGAAGAACTTGACGGCTGATTGTGTTGTTACCTTTCTCACTGGTTCTACTTCCGGCCAGTTCGTGAACTTGTCGATCGCGACGTACAAGTACTCAAAGCCCCCGACTGCATTGGGAAAGGGGCACAGTATGTCGAGCCCCCATAACGAAAATGGCCAGGAAAGAGGGATTGTCTGAAGAGCTTGGGCGGGTTGATGAAGCTTCTTGGAATGGAACTGGCACGCTTCACACTTGTTCTCTAGTGCTGTTGCATCTTGGAGAGCGGTGGGCCAGAAGAAACCTTGCCGGAATGCTTTGTCGGCAAGGGCCCTTGACCCTATGTGGGAGCCACACATGCCTCCATGTATCTCTGCCAACTGCTCCAGTCCGTCCTCCCGAGGAATGCACTTCAATTTCACACTGTTCAGTCTCCTCCTATCTAGGGCATCATCCACAAACTGGTACATGTTGGACCGACAGGGTACTTTCTCTGCTTCTTCCTGCTCCTCAGGAAGCTCCCCTGTGGACGGTGTGCTACGCCCATGCTGGAGCCTGGGGCTCAACGGCAAGGACCGAAGGCTCATCTTCGGCTGTGGTGGTAGTTGCCTCTACGGCCAGGGCTTGGGGTCCTACCGGAGGTTGCTGCCCTTCGGCAAGCTTGGGGCACCCGGCAACGTCCTTGCGGGCGGCTCCTGGGAGCTCAGCGGGGAAGTACTTGCCGGGGCCTGCTTTCCTCTGCTTGTTCTGCCCTGCTGATGGCTCAACGGATGGCTGAGTTAATTGAAGCACGAAGGTACCTAGTTCCACGAGCAACTTGAGGGCAGCGCGTTTTGACAGGTCGTCGGCAATGCTGTTCTCTGCTCGGGGAACATGCTCTGCTTGCAGCCTGTCAAAACGCTCTTCCAACTTCCTCACTTCATCCACGTAGGCATCCATCAGTGGGCTCTGGTAATCCTTGTTAACCTGCTTGACGACGAGCCGCGAATCACCTCTGATGATGAGCTTCCTGATTCCGAGGTCCGCCGCGATCCTGAGACCGGCAAGCAATCCCTCATACTCCGTCATGTTGTTCGTCGATTTTTCCCGGGGAAAGTGCATCTGGACCACGTACTTGAGGCGCTCTCCGGTGGGTGCGACAAGTAGCACGCCGGCACCAGCACCTTGTAGTGAGAAAGCTCCATCAAATTACAGGATCCAATCGCGGTACGTCTCCTTGCCGGGAAGGGTGGTCTCTTGAATCCCTTCGTCGGGCATTGCGGTACATTCTGCTATGAACTCTACCAAGGCTCGACTCTTGATCGTTGAATTACTTTCAAACTTGAGGCCAAAGCTCGACAGTTCCAACGCCCACTCCACAATCCTCCCACTCGCATCTGGGTTGTGCAAGATTTGCTGCAAATGGAGGTGGGTGACGACGGTGATCTCGTGTGCTTAAAAGTAGTGGCATAGGTTTCTCGAGGCCATGAGGAGGCCTAAAAGTAGCTTCTGCAAGCCAGAATATCTTGATCTAGCCCCCTACAAGAGGGAACTGACAAAATAAACTAGATGCTGCACCATCTTCTTCTTCTGTTCAACTTCGCCCATCTGCGCAGACTCCGTCTTGCTAGGACCGTGCCTAGCCGGGGGGAGCTCTGACCCATCATCCGATGGCTCCGCTGCTACTGCTGCTTATTCCTCAAGTTCCCTCTATGCTACTAGCGCAGCACTGACTGTCGGTGTCAAAACCGGCAGATCTCGACTAGGGGGTCCCGAACTGTGCATCTAAGGTTGATGGTACAGGACACGGGGGACACGATGTTTACCCAGGTTCAGGCCCTCTTGATGGAGGTAATACCCTACTTCCTGCTTGATTGATCTTGATGAATATGAGGATTACAAGAGTTGATCTACCACGAGATCGTGATGGCTAAACCCTAGAAGTCTAGCATGTATGATTATGATTGCCTCTACGGACTAAACCCTCCGGATTATATAGACACCGGAGGGGCCTAGGGTTGTACAGAGTCGGGTTACACAGGAAGGAATCTTCATATCCAAACGCCAAGCTTGCCTTCCACGCAAAGGAGAGCCCCATCCGGACACGGGAGGAAGTCTTCTATCTTGTATCTTTATGGCCCATCAGTCCGGCCCACGTCACATAGGCCGGACGCCCGAGGACTCCTTAATCCAGGACTCCCTCACTAGCCCCTAAACCAGGCTTCAATGATGATGTGTCCGGCGCGCAGACTGTCTTCGGCATTGCAAGGCGGGTTCCTCCTCCGAATACTTAAAAATAGTCCTCGAACACAGAGAACGTGTCTGGCTCTGCAAAACAAGCTCCGCAAAGAGTGTAATATTTAACAAGTCCCATCTACTGACATTTTTTGTAGTGAGATGCCACGTCTGTGCGCGGTCATTATTTCGAACCGCTTTTTAGCCTCCCGCTCCATGTTTCGAGATGCGTTTCTATTGGCACGTCTTGTCGAAGCAGAGATCGTGTCCCCTTATCACGGGATTCTCATCAATACGGGCGTGGGTAATCCCACCATGTCGTCCGCACGACCCTTGGGGAATAGGCGAGTGGGGAGGCGCTTGATATTCATTGCCTTTATAAAGGGATAAGGATTCATCCTTTCACCCATGCCTTCCTTCTCTCTACCCATCCATTCTCGAGCTCCAGTGCCCAAGCTTCCATCCTTTCCACCTCAAAGAAGCACTCCAGCCATGTCCAGATCTGGAGCGCAGGGCAAGTGGATGGCCTCCTTCGTCATGGAGAAGGACATTACAAAGCTCCAGGAGGCAGGGTACTTGGCTCGGGAAATCGCCCACCGGCTTCTGGCCAAGGGGCAGATCGTCCCCACCACGAAGCCCCGTGAGAGGGTAGTGTTCATTCCCCACTTCGTCCACGGGTTGGGAATTCCCCTCCACCCGTTCGTCCGCGGACTCATGTTCTACTACGGGCTAGATTTCCATGATCTGGCCCCAAACTCCTTCCTCAACATCTTGGCATTCATTGTCGTGTGCGAGGCCTTCCTCCGCATCCCACCCCACTTCGGATTGTGGCTGAAGACCTTCAATGTGAAGCCGAAGGTGGTGGGTGGTCAACACGCATAGTGCGGAGGCGCTATGGTGAGCAAGATGTCCAACTCACGTGGCCCAAAGGCACCTTCGTGGAGACTGTCAAAGGGTGGCAGCAGCAGTGGTTCTACGTCACAGAGCCCTGCGACACCACCTGGGCCGCGGCTCCAGAATTCAAGTCTGGGGCCGCAATGCGGCTCGCCTCCTCGCTAGAGAAGGGCCTGGACAGGGCTTCATCGGACGAGCTTACAGCGCTGCAGACGCGCATCAAGAGCATGGTGGACAAGAACATCAAGCTTGTCAATGTGATCCAGGTGATGCTTTTTTGCCGGATCCTTCCTTGCCAAAGCCAGACTTGCAATTTGTGGGAGTTCGATCCGGCCAAGCACCAGACCTTGCAACAGTTCTTCGGTGCTACGCACGAAGGCATCTGGAAGGTGCTTTTCAAGGCCAATGAGACATGGCCGGAGATGACCGAGGACCGTGGGTACAACCTGACCCATCCCGCCAGTCCGGTATGTTTTTCGCATTCCAAGGTGTATCCTTCGCCTGTACATTCAAGGAAGATGTCTAAGCTTCCCTATCTATCTTTTCAGGGCTGGACAACGAAGGCGGAGCGGATCCAGTGTCCGGCTCCGCTGCCCGGAAACCCAGCAATCCCACTTCTGACGAAGATGCTGGTTCCGGCGCCCTACCAGGCGCCGGAGAAGAAGGCCAAGGAGACCAGAAGTGGCCTCCGCCGTAAAGGCACTTCGGACGTGACGTCCGAAGACGCCGAAACCCACTCCTCCCCCGCCATCGAGGATGACGAGGAGGAGGAAAGCAACTCTCCCCCCGAGGGGGAAGGAAGAAAAGGGCGGCCTCCATGGATCTGGAGGCAGAGGCGCCCGAGAAGGGGAAGGTCTCCCTCGCGGAAAACTCTGCGTTGGACACCAATAGCAGCTCCGAGTGGCGCCCTAGGGAGAAGCCCCTGGCCGAATCGTAAGTACTCAAAGGCACTTATACACACATATATCCAACTTCTTTACTTCTTGGTTTCAATATGTCGAATCATGCGCTGCAGTCCGGCCCACGCCCGCCCCCAGCGATCCTTATCTTCGGGGAATTCGCTGGATCCAAATGTGATGGACAACGAGTCGCTTCCGGCGGCCTCCTCTCCCAAGGCCATGGACGACGCCGAGGTGCTGTCCTGAAGGACCTTCCCGGGCCAGGGATAGGTACAGGAGGCTGTCAGGGTGGCGCTAGAGGGTGATACCCCGGCCGCCGGGCACATGGGGGAGCGAATCCCCCTGCAGACTGGCGATGGGGGCCATATCCAACTCGGCCCCTGGCCGAATACTATTCCGGAGGCCCATACGGCTCCGGAATCAGGTAAGCGGCCTCCTTTGAAAGAAGGAGCTGCGCCTATCCCGCCGGTGACCTATGTCCATCCAGAGGAACCGGATACTCTATTGGAAGCGCTGCAGAGTGCTTCCATTGTTGAGGAACACCGTATCCTTATGGGTACGGTGATTGAGAGGGTTCACTCCACTAAGAGCGGACTGGCCGAAGCCTGCGCCAGCCTTCTAACAGGCTTTGACGTGTGCGACGTAATTTATGCAGAAAAGAATATCATAGTATAGACAGTAGCCCCTGAGAAACTGTCCGGTGCTCGAAAAGAGAAGCCGGACAGAGGATCAAATAATTTTCGCAGGAGACTAACCATACATGTCTATGTGAATAAGCAGGCGTCTATGCTGGTTGCGACCTCCCATTCTGCCGAAGTATCCAAACTGAAGCAGAATCTGGAGCAGGTCGAGGAAGAGCTCGGCCATATGAAAAAACAACTCGAGGACCAGCAAGGTATGCAATGGCCCATTCAAATGTAGAAAGATATGAATTGTATGTGTTGATCATGCTATCATGATATTTCGTAGGAGCTGCGACCGAGGTGGAGACCCTCAAGAAGGCGCTAGCCGAGGCCCAGAAGAGGGCGGCGAAGGAACAAGCCGCCCACGAAAAACATGAGGCAAGGGTCGGGGAGGTCCAGCAGGAGCTCCAAGACACCGTGAAGAAATGTGAGTCCTTGGAGCGCAAGAATGCGGACCAAGAGTCCGAACTTTCTAAGCCCAGGGCGCCCTCCAGGAAATCCAGGAGGCCAAGAAATCGCGGTGGTTAAGGACTTTATTATGTCGAGAAAATATGTGAAGAGAAGGTACCTCTTACTGACCCGGATTTGGAGTTCTCTAATAGCGTTTTCGGATCTGCCGCGCAGTGTTGCTGATGCTACGGAGTTCTTCCGAGCCGAAGAGGGGAGCTCAACGGAGAAGCTGTTCTGGTCGTAATACCTTGCGCCAGAGCATCCAGTGCCCTTTAGCGATCAGCTGAAACAGCTGACCGAACTGCATAGGGTGGCCGAATTAGCCATGAAGGATTTGATAATCCGTCGATGGCCCGCCGAAGCCATACCCAGCAGCTACTTCGGGCTCGTGAAGCGGCTGGTCGATGCCTGCCCTCGGCTTGATGCCATCAAGCGGTCGGTCTGCATCGAAGGTGCGCGGATGGCCTTCGCCCGTGTCAAGGTGCAGTGGGTGAAGATGAACGCCGTCAAGCTCGTGACCGAGGGACTGCCCGCGGGTAAGGAGCACAGAACGCCCGAGTGGTATTTTGATGATGTCCTGGAGGGATCCCGCATTGTAGAGGGCCAGTGCGCAAAAGACATTATCTTTGAATGAATACATTCATGTTATCCCGTCCTGTATTATGAAACAAGGCCGATATGTAATATAATGCTCGTTGTTTATTTAAAATTTTGCCTCCTATGCGGACGTTTTATTAAATCTGAGAGTTGGCCAGTCGTCAGCTTCAACCCCCACGTAGGTAGTACGGGGGTGTTCGGGTTGAAACCTAAATACTCTTGATCCTAGAGTTTGGTCCTTGAAGGAGGTGTTTAGCGCAGCGAACCAGGCAATCGGACTATGCGGCTTTATCACCCTCACTTAGCCATAGGAGTTTGACAATAGAAATGTAGGCGCGGCCCCTAGTTAGTATTTGTTAATCTGAACTAGGGTGTTGTAGACACCTGATCGGGTGGAGGCCGATCCTTCGCATAATGCGGGGGGAAATCGCAAGAGATTTTAACCTCCGAATAGCTGACCAGCTCTCGCCGCATTATGATAGTCAGTTTTCGGCTTTCTCTACTGAGGTGTTCATCCGGATAAACCAGGTACACAATCGCAGTAGTTCTCCCTTTACTACCCTAGCCAATAGGAAGGAACGTAAGGTAGTAGGCACAGGAGCCGGGCAACCCAACTATTAACCAAAGACATGATTCGGAGCCGATGCATATAACGCTAAATTCGGGGTGCCGAACTATACTATAAAAAGTATTCGGACTTGTTGCCGTAGTATGGAGCGCAATGAAGCCCCTGGGGAATTAAGGCGTACCAAAGTGTACGGGTGCAATCGGCAAGAATAGTGAAGTAAAATGAAGTAGTAAGCCATTGCCACATAAGTTGGGCCACAAACTATTTCCATTATAATTTGATTAATACGTCAAAGCATATTTGTACAAATAGTGCGATAAGCAATAGGGCTATTTGACATGCCGAGACCAAGGGAGAGCTTCATGCGGGTCCTGAAAACAGGTAGAGTGATCATCAAGAAGACCACCTAGAGGTTCCCCCATACGTCGATGCTACTTGCCGCCTTGGTATATCCATCCTTCGAAAGGATCGATGATCAGGCCGTCGTGAGGGGCCTGTGGAAAAGAAACCTGAAAAGGATAGAAAGAAAAGGGAAAATATGTGTGCCCAGGGAAGGTCGAGCCGTATTATGGACCACAATCGAGTTACGCCTCCGTCTTTGCCCATGGTATTTTGAGTGCGTAGTTATGTACGCGCGGTACGTATGCCGCCATTTGGTCGGGACTGAGACAGAGGCCGAATTGCTACTCGAACTCCTGACGAGCTGGACTGTCCTGCTGCAGAGTAGTCCGGACTCGTTTGACTGTGTTCGGGAGCTTGGGGCCGAATTAAAATTCTGCTTGATAAGGCTGCTCTGTACTTTCGTTGCCAGGGCCGCGGTGTGCTCCATGGTACGGAGGGAGCATTCCGTGTTTCCATTGACCGTTATGACACCGCGTGGTCCGGGCATCTTGAGTTTGAGATAAGCATAGTGTGGCACCGCATTGAATCGAGCAAATGCCATTCGTCCGAGTAGTGTGTGATAGCCACTGCGGAAGGGGACTATATCGAAGATCAAGTCCTCGCTTTGAAAGTTGTCCGGGGATCCGAAGACGACTTCCAATGTGATTGAGCCCGTGCACCGGGCCTCTACACCTGGTATTACTCCTTTAAAGGTAGTTTTTGTGGGTTTGATCCTTGATGGATCGATGCCCATCTTGCGGACTGTATCCTGATAGAGCAGGTTGAGGCTACTGCTACCGTCCATGAGGACTATCGTGAGGTGGAATCCATCAATGATTGGGTCGAGGACCAGTGCGGCTGAACCACCATGACGGATACTGGTCGGATGGTCCCTGCGATCGAAGGTGATCGGGCAGGACGACCATGGGTTGAATTTTGGTGCGACTGGCTCTATCGCGTAGACGTCGTGTAACATCCCAAATTTTCAATTTGGAATGTTTTACAATTATTAGCTAAGCATCTATGCATTTTGTTTAAATTGAGTGGCATTTGAAATTTCAGAGGCATTTGAGTTTTATTTGAATTGGCAATTGAAATTTATTTCAAAAATACCAGACAAATACTTGTGCAAAAGTACGAGAGGAGCAAACATGACACTCCAAAAAAAACTGTCAGAAGAAAATATTGCCAAAAGGTTTGAATTCAAATTTGAATTATTTGGAATTTGCAGAAAATGTTTTTGTTTTGTTTCTGTTTTGCCTCTGGAAAAAATGTTCACGTTGTAGGATTTAATTTTCTGATTTTATTGATATATATATGTCCTATATAAAAATATTATAAATTTCTCTATATTGTATTTTCCTCTCTGTTTAATTCATAAAAAAGCCCCAGCGAGCGACCAGGCCAACAGGCCCAGCAACGCCACAGCCCAGCTCCGCGCCACACGCCAGAAGCCGCTCCCGCTTCGGTCGCCCGACCGAACCCTCCTCTCCCTCTCTCACCGACACCCTGACCCCACCTCATCTCCAACCTCTCGATGCTCCCGCGCCAGGATCTCGCTCGCGCCCGACGCTCTCGACGTCCACGCTCTCCCAAAACCCTACCCCGAGCCTTCCCCTCACGTAAGAAACCTGCCCTATATAAACCCCTCGGCCTCCTCTTCCGACCCCCCCCCCAAAACCCTACCCCAACTCCCACCATAGCTCACACCCTCCTCCTTTGGATCTCGCCGCAGACGCCTCAGTTCATCGCCGCCTCCACCGCCGGTGAGCAGCAGCACGACTCCCTCTTCCACCTATGAGCTTCCCCCGATGTTGCGCATCGTTTTGACATGGTTTCGATCTCCTTCTCCCACCACAGGATCGACCCCAAGCTCGTTCGCCCCTCGCCGGAGTTGCAGCTCACCAGGGCGTTGTCTCCGTCGTCCCAATCGCCTCCGTCGTGCTCGAGCTCCACTGACTCCATCCCCGACCTCCCCTCGAGGTGCCGCACCCGCCCGACGACTCCGCCGCCGCCCCAGACTCCCAGAGCACCCCCGCCACCAACGCCCGAGCCCACCTCGCCATCGTCGCCACTGTAAGCCACCGGACCCCCCTCCACCGTTCGATCTGCAATCTACGGCGTAGATTAGAAGTAGTGAAGGGTTAGGTTTTTTAGATTAGATCGGTTTTAGTTTCGGTTTTATTCCAGTTTAGTTCCTGGTCTAGTTAGACCGGCCCGATCGGTTTATTTCTGTTAGCCCGTGGATGTAGTGGTCTATAAACGCTTAGGCGCTGTTTAGTTTTAGAACACTCACTATTTCGGCCCATTAGCGCGTTAGTATTTTTAGTTTTATTTCAGTTTCTGTTTTTAGCAGAATAGTTCTGTTTTTGTAAAATCTATAACTTTTAGGTTATTTAATATTTTTAGTTGATTCTTTTTGCCCTAGTTTGAAAATTTCCTATAGTTTCTGTAGAAAATAGTATCGGCCATGTTTAAGTTTTAAAATTTGTTTTATATTAGTTTTAGTCAAATTAGTATTTCTGCTATAAATTGAGCTAGGATTATTCCTTTTTAGTGATTCTTTTTGTGACTACTTTGTTTGGACCTTGCCTAGCAGTAGGAATTTATTTGGGTTTTTATAGTCTTTATTAAAAATAGTTTTTACACGAAAACAAGCTTTTCTAGTTCTTTTAGCTTGCTGCTGTTTCCTACTGTTCTAGTTATTTTAAAATTTGATTTTTCCTCTGTTATAATTTATTTTAGAAGTTTCTTTAGTTACAGAGGGTGAACTTTTATTTACAGAAAAATAAAATGTTTATTTATTTTCTTCTCTTGCTATTTGTTGGCTTGGAGTTCAATTGGTTTTCTTTGGTTTTGGTTTGATTGCTTAGGTGTGATTTACGTTAGCTTGCTGCTATGTTAATATAGTTGTATGCTTATGTATTCATTGTTTACTTCAATAGAATTCCCGGAGTGCGAGGCCTGCTATTACGAGTCGCTAGCTTTCGAAGACCGTCAGTCAGGCAAGTCATTTGATCATGTTTTACAATTCCTATGATTTATTGCATTAGTAGTATTTCCTCCCCACCATGCATGCAGTAGGAGAAAATTGAAAGTCTTGAGTAGTATCATGTGGTAGGTTCACCCAAAATCCCTATGTTACCATTGCCCGGGACGATGTAGTTTATTTTGCTATGCTCGTAGACGGGGTTGGTTGAGTGATTCATATGGGAGATGTGAGAGTCAAGATGATGACAACCCCATGAATCAAGCTCACGATGGACTTCAAATTCACTACTGGATGGAGGACGGTTGACGGGCACCCTGGAGCAACCAGCAGATGGCCGGGATGCATGGAGAAGCGCCATGACATCTTGCGGAACGCTTCACCCAGCCACGAAGAGACGGATGGATACACCTTGACCGGAAGCTTACCTGTGTAGCCGCAAGCCATTACAGGCTCTGGCTTGGTCGACCCTAGGCGTGACTCTGGCCGGAAGGTGCTACGAGATGTAGAAGAACGGTAGGATTGGATGGGCACCGGCAGTGGCCCAGAGGAACTCTACGGAAGACCCTATTTCGTTCGTCCCGTCTTCAAACACCAGGCAGTGCGAGGATATAAAGGAGGGAACGATTCTTGCGGGTAAAGTGCACAAGACTCTGCAGAGTAACAACCTAATCGATTAGCCGTGTCCCCGGTTACGGACAAATGAGCCTCTGGAATTGGAGTATTTCGGAAATCTCAACACTGAACATAATTAATTAATTGAGGGGTTATTTTAATAATTGGGAATGAGACATTGGTTGGCGGAACCATCTCATTAACAACCAACATTTTGTAGTAATTGCAAGCAAGTCCTTTGTTGTAGGGAAAAATTGGCTTTTTCGCAAAAACATAAAACTTAGAGCCCCACAGCCAAATTGCATATAGTGTTAGAATTATTATTGTTGTTGTCTCTATGACTTGCCAGCATATTCAAAATGCTGACCTACACGGCTGCAATGTCTCATGTTGCAAAGGAGTTTTCCGACCAGGAGTGAGGCTACGATCTACGCTTGGTGATTGCCCTATGGAGTCGGATGGACTCGCTTATCGTCTATACTTCCGCAGCTTAATTTAGTTTATTTCTCATGAGTTGGCCTATGGCCGAATTTATTATGATGTAATAAAGACTCGATATGAGAATTGTGTAATAAATTCAGGTGTGATTGAACTTTGAATCTTTTCATCAATGTACTATGTGTGCCAGCATGATCTTGGGATGGTACAGCTACACAGAGACTTGACCGATTTCGGGTCGGGTCGCTACACGTCCCTGAGCGCACGTTTGCGCTCCCTCTTGGGGATATGGGTAACATATACCATTTTCACCGTTTTAACCTGGGGGGACTTCTTCTGTCCCCCTGTGTTCGGCGGACGGGGCTCCTCGTCGTCGTCCTTGCTTTGCGACCCCTTCTCCTTGTTCTCGGTATTTAACTTGCTGGCCTGTTTAAAGACCCAACAGCTTCTGTTGGTATGATTGGCTGGTTTATCTGGGGTGCCGTGGATCTGACATGGACGATTGAGTATGCGGTCCAAGCTGGATGAGCCCGAATTGTTTCTTTTAAATGGCTTCTTCCGCTGGCCAGACTTGGAGCCACTAAATCCGGCGTTGACCGCCGTGTCAACGGTATTGTCACCGTTGATTTGACGCTTGTGCCTATTGCATCGGGGCTTGCCGTTGCTATTTCTGGCTTCAGAGGTGCCAGGTTTGCTTGCAGTGTTATTGTTATGGGCTAGCCAACTATCTTCGCCCGCACAAAAGCGGGTCATAAGTGTCGTGAGGGCTGCAATGTACTTTGACTTTTCTTGGCCGAGGTGTCGGGCGAGCCATCCGTCGCGGATGCTATGCTTAAAGGCCGCTAAGGCTTCGGCATCCGGATAGTCGACAATCTAGTTCTTTTTGGTTAGGAACCTGGTCCAGAATTTCCTAGCTAACTCTCCGGGCTGTTGAACTATGTGACTTAAGTCATCGGCATGTGGAGGTCGGACGTATGTACATTGGAAGTTGTCACGGAAGGCGTCTTCCAAGTCGTCCCAGCAGCCAATAGAGTTTTCTGGCAGGCTGTTTAACCAGTGCCGAGCTGGTCCCTTGAGTTTAAGCGGGAGGTATTTGATGGCATGGAGATCATCACCGCGGGCCATATGAATATGGAGAAGAAAGTCCTCGATCCATACCGCGGGATCTGTTGTTCCATCATTACTTCATTAGTGAAGCATAGGGGGTGTGCGACGCCTCTATATCGGGCCAAGTCGCGACGTAGCTCGGATGGAGTCCGTCTGCGGTTTTCGGCCCGGACGTGGTTATACTTATCACGTCCGGCTAGATATCCGTCGTCGCGCGTCGGGGAACGCCCCCGCGATCCGTAGATCGATCTGGTTTGACCTGCCCTATTTTCCAGGTCCTGCCGCAGGTCATATGTATATCCCCATGCTGTTGTGTCTCTACCTTTACGGCGAGGTGGTATGGGCTGGTGTTCGGCTTGAGTTGCCGTTTTGTCCCGGCCACGTGGTGGTCGGTCAACCGTGTTATGTGATATGTCTCCAACGTATCTATAATTTTTATTATTATTCCATGCTATTATATATTCTGTTTTGGATGTTTAATGGGCTTATTTATACACTTTTATATTATTTTGGGACTAACCTATTAACCGGAGGCCCAGCCCGAATTGCTGTTTTTTTGCCTATTTCAGTGTTTCGCAGAAAAAGAATATCAAACGGAATGAAACCTTCGGGAACGTGATTTTTGGAACAAACGTGATCCAGAGGACTTGGAGTGGACGTCAAGCAACCGACGAGGAGGCCACGAGGCTGGGGGCGCACCTACCCCCCTGGGCGCGCCCTCCACCCTCCTGGGCCCCTCATGGCTCCACCGACCTACTTCTTCCTCCTATATATACCTACATACCCCCAAACCATCGTAGAGCACCACGAAAACCTAATTCCACCGCCACAACCTTCTGAACCCGTCAGATCCCATCTTGGGGCCTTTTCTGGCATCCTGCCGGAGGGGGCATCGATCACAGAGGGCTTCTACATCAACACCATAGCCTCTCCGATGATGTGTGAGTAGTTTACCTCAGACCTTCGGGTCCATAGTTATTAGCTAGATGGCTTCTTCTCTCTCTTTGGATCTCACTACAAAGTTCTCCTCGATTCTCTGGGAGATCTATTTGATGTAATCTTCTTTTGCGGTGTGTTTGTCGAGATCCGATGAATTGTGGGTTTATGATCAAGATTATCTATGAACAATATTTGAATCTTCTCTGAATTCTTTTATGTATGATTGGTTATCTTTGCAAGTCTCTTCGAATTATCAGTTTGGTTTGGCCTACTAGATTGATCTTTCTTGCAATGGGAGAAGTGCTTAGCTTTGGGTTCAATCTTGCGGTGCTCGATCCCAGTGACAGTAGGGGAAACGACACGTATTGTATTGTTGCCATCGAGGATAAAAAGATGGGGTTTATATCATATTGCATGAGTTTATCCCTCTACATCATGTCATCTTGCTTAAAGCATTACTCCGTTCTTATGAACTTAATACTCTAGATGCATGCTGGATAGCGGTTGATGTGTGGAGTAATAGTAGTAGATGTAGGCAGGAGTCGGTCTACTTGTCACGGACGTGATGCCTATATACATGATCATACCTAGATATTCTCATAACTATGCTCAATTCTATCAATTGCTCGATAGTAATTTGTTCACCCACCGTAATACTTATGCTCTTGAGAGAAGCCACTAGTGAAACCTATGGCTCCGAGTCTATTTTCCATCATATTAATCTCCCGACAACAAGCTATTTCTGGCGCCGTTTATTTTGCAATCCTTACTTTTTATCTTTATCATAAAAATACCAAAAATATTTATCTTATTATCTCTACCAGATCTCACTTTTGCAAGTGGCCGTGAAGGGATCGACAACCCCTTTATCGCGTTGGTTGCAAGGTTCTTATTTGTTTGTGTAGGTGCGAGGGACTTGAGCATGGCCTCCTACTGGATTGATACCTTGGTTCTCAAAAACTGAGGGAAATACTTACGCTAATTTACTCCATCACCCTTTCCTCTTCAAGGGAAAACCAACGCAGTGCTCAAGAGGTAGCAAGAAGGATTTCTGGCACCATTGCCGGGGAGACTACGCACAAGTCAACATACCAAGTACCCATCACAAACCTCTTATCCCTCGCATTACATTATTTTCCATTTGCCTCTCGTTTTCCTCTCCCCCACTTCAACCTTGCCATTTTATTCACCCTCTCTTTCCGTCCGCCTCTTTTTCGCTTGGTTCTTGTTTGCTTGTGGGTTGGATTGCTTGCTTGTCACAATGGCTCAAGATAATACTAAATTGTGTGACTTTGCAATATACCAACAACAATGATTTTCTTAGCACTCCGATTGCTCCTCTTACCGATGCTGAATCTTGTGAAATTAATGCTGCTTTGCTGAATCTTGTCATGAAAGATCAATTCGCCGGCCTTCCTAGTGAAGATGCCGCTACCCATCTAAATAGCTTTGTTGATTTGTGTGATATGCAAAAGAATAAAGATGTGGATAATGATATTGTTAAATTAAAGCTATTTCCGTTTTCTCTTAGAGATCGTGCTAAAACTTGGTTTTCATCTTTGCCTAAAAATAGTATTGATTCTTGGAATAAGTGCAAAGATGCTTTTATCTCTAAGTATTTTCCTCCCGCTAAGATCATCTCTCTTAGAAACGATATTATGAATTTTAAGCAACTTGATCATGAACATGTTGCACAAGCTTGGCAGAGGATGAAATTAATGATACATAATTGCCCTACTCATGGTTTGAATTTGTGGATGATTATACAAAAATTTTATGCCGGATTAAATTTTGCTTCTAGAAATCTTTTAGATTCGGCCGCGGGAGGCACTTTTATGGAAATCACTTTAGGAGAAGCTACTAAACTCCTAGATAATATTATGGTTAATTATTCTCAATGGCACACTGAAAGATCTACTAGTAAAAAGGTGCATGCGATAGAAGAAATTAATGTTTTGAGTGGAAAGATGGATGAACTTATGAAATTGTTTGCTAATAAGAGTGTTTCTTCTGATCCTAATGATATGCCTTTGTCTACTTCGATTGAGAATAATAATGAATCTATGGATGTGAATTTTGTTGGTAGGGATAATTTTGGAAACAACGCGTATAGAGGAAACTTTAATCCTAGGCCGTTCCCTAGTAATTCCTCTAATAATTATGGTAATTCCTACAACAATTCTTATGGAAATTTTAATAAGATGCCCTCTGAATTTGAGACTAGTGTTAAAGAGTTTATGAATTCACAAAAGAATTTCAATGCTTTGCTTGAAGAAAAATTGCTTAAAGTTGACGAATTGTCTAGGAACGTGGATAGAATTTCTCTAGATCTATTCCACCTAAGCATGATATCAATGAGTCTCTCAAAGCTATGAGAATTTCCATTGATGAGTGCAAAGAAAGAACCGCTAGGATGCCTGCTAAGAAAGATTGCTTTTGTGAAGGCGTGTTCTTCAAGTTTTTATGAGAATAAAGATGAAGATCTAAAAGTTATTGATGTGTCCCCTATTAAATCTTTGTTTTTCAATATGAATCTTGATAATGATGGGACTGGAGATGAGTCAACTTTAGTTAGAAGGCGTCCCGAAAATTCGGAGTTTTTAGATCTTGATGCAAAAATTGATAAAAGTGGGATTGAAGAGGTTAAAACTTTACATAGCAATGAACCCACTATATTGGATTTCAAGGAATTGAATTATGATAATTTCTCTTTGGTAGATTGTATTTCCTTGTTGCAATCCGTGCTAAATTCTCCTCATGCTTATAGTCAAAATAAGGCTTTTACCAAACATATCGTTGATGCATTAATGCAATCTTATGAAGAAAAAATTGAGTTGGAAGTTTCTATCCCTAGAAAACTTTATGATGAGTGGGAACCTACAATTAAAATTAAAATTAAAGATCATGAATGCTATGCTTTGTGTGATTTGGGTGCTAGTGTTTCCACGATCCCAAAAACTTTGTGTGATTTGCTAGGTTTCCGCGAATTTGATGATTGTTCTTTAAACTTGCACCTTGCAGATTCCACCATTAAGAAACCTATGGGAAGAATTAATGATTTATTATTGTTGCAAATAGGAACTATGTGCCCGTAGATTTCATTGTTCTTGATATAGACTGCAATCCTTCATGTCCTATTATTCTTTGTAGACCTTTCCTTAGAACGATTGGTGCAATTATTGATATGAAGGAAGGAAATATTAGATTCCAATTTCCATTAAGGAATGGCATGGAACAATTCCATAGAAAGAAAATTAAATTACCATATTAATCTATTATGAGAGCCACTTATGGATTGCCTACCAAAGATGGCAATACCTAGATCTATCCTCGCTTTTATGCCTAGCTAGGGGCGTTAAACGATAGCGCTTGTTGGGAGGCAACCCAATTTTTATTTTAGTTTTTTGCGTTTTGGTTCTGTTTAGGAAAAAATAATCCATCTAGCCTCTGGCTAGATTTGTTTTTATGTTTTAATTAGTATTTGTGCCAAGTTAAACCTATAGGATTTTCTTGGATGATAGTTATTTGAAATTGCTGAAAATTCCAGAAACTTTCTGTTAACGAAAACAATTGTTAAAAATCACCAGAACGTGATAAAATACTGATTATAATTGCAGTAGATCAATAAACAAATTATCTAGGCCTTCCTATTTTGGTAGATTTTTCTGAGTTCCAGAAGTTTACATTAGTTACAGATTACTACAGACTGTTCTGTTTTTGACAGATTCTGTTTTTCGCGTGTTGTTTGCTTATTTTGATGAATCTATGGCTAGTAAAAGATCTTATAAACCATAGAGAAGTTGGAATACAGTAGGTTTAACACCAGTATAAATAAATAATGAGTTCATTACAGTACCTTGAAGTGGTGTTTTGTTTTCTTTCGCTAACGGAGCTCACGAGATTTTCTGTTAAGTTTTGTGTTGTGAAGTTTTCAAGTTTTGGGTATAGATTTGATAAATTATGGAACAGGGATTGGCAAGAGCCTAAGCTTGGGGATGCCTAAGGCACCCCAAATAAAATCCAAGGACAACCAAAAGCCTAAGCTTGGGGATGCCCCGGAAGGCATCCCCTCTTTCGTCTTCGTCTATCGGTAACTTTACTTGGGGCTATATTTTTATTCACCACATGATATGTGTTTTGCTTGGAGCGTCTTGTATGATTTGATTCTTTGATTTTTAGTTTACCACAATCATCCTTGCTTTAAACACCTTTTGAGAGAGACACACATGATTCGGAATTTGTTAGAATACTCTATGTGCTTCACTTATATCTTTTGAGCTATATAGTTTTTGCTCTAGTGCTTCACTTATATCTTTTAGAGCACAGCGGTGGTTTTATTTTACAGAAATTATTGATCTCTCATGCTTCACTTATATTATTTTGAGACTCTTTTAGAACAGCATGGTAGTTTGCTTTGGTCAAAATTTTAGTCCTAAAGTGATGAGCATCCAAGATAGGTATAATAAAATCTATCATATAGAGTCAATTGAATATTATGAGAAGTTTGATACTTGGTAATTGTTTTGAGATATGAAGATGGTGATATTAGAGTCATGCTAGTTGAGTAGCTGTGAATTTGAGAAATACTTGTGTTAAAGTTTGTGATTCCCGTAGCATGCACGTATGGTGAACCGTTATGTGATGAAGTCGGAGCATGATTTATTTATTGATTGTCTTCCTTATGAGTGGCGGTCGGGGAGGAGCGATGGTCTTTTCCTACCAATCTATCCCCTAGGAGCATGCGCGTAGTACTTCGTTTCGATTACTAATAGATTTTTTGCAATAAGTATGTGAGTTCTTTATGACTAATGTTGAGTCCATGGATTATACGCACTCTCACCCTTCCACCATTGCTAGCCTCTCTAATACCGCGCAACTTTCGCCGGTACCATACACCCACCATTACCTTCCTAAAAACAGCCACCATACCTACCTATCAGGGCATTTCCATAGCCATTCCGAGATATATTGCTATGCAACTTACCACCGTTCCGTTTACTATGACACGCTCCATCATTGTCATATTGCTTTGCATGATCATGTAGTTGACATCGTATTTGTGGCAAAGCCACCTTCATAATTCTTTCATACATGTCACTCTTGATTCATCGCATATCCCGGTACCCCGCCGGAGGCATTCACATAGAGTCATATTTTGTTCTAAGTATTGAGTTGTAATACTTGAGTTGTAAGTAAATAAAAGTGTGATGATCATCATTATTAGAGCATTGTCCCAAGTGAGTAAAGGATGATGGAGACTATGATTCCCCCACAAGTTGGGATGAGACTACGGACTAAAATTAAAAAATAACAAAAAAAGAGGCCATATAAAATAAAGAGAAAAGGCCCAAATAAAAATAAAAAAATGAGAGAAAAAGAGAGAAGGGACAATGCTACTATCGTTTTACCACACTTGTGCTTCAAAGTAGCACCATGATCTTCATGATAGAGAGTCTCCTTTGTTGTCACTTTCATATGCTAGTGGGAATTACATTATAGAACTTGGCTTGTATATTCCAATGATGGGCTTCCTCAAAAAAATGCCCTAGGTCTTCGTGAGCAAGCAAGTTGGATGCACACCCACTTAGTTTCTTTTGTTGAGCTTTCATACACCTATAGCTCTAGTGCATCCGTTGCATGGCAATCCCTACTCACTCACATTGATATCTATTAATGGGCATCTCCATAGCCCATTGATACGCCTAGTTGATGTGAGACTATCTTCTCCTTTTTGTCTTCTCCACAACCACCATTCTATTCCACCTATAGTGCTATATCCATGGCTCACGCTCATGTATTGTGTGATGATTGAAAAGTTTGAGAACATCAAAAGTATGAAACAATTGCTTGGCTTGTCATTGGGGTTGTGCATGATTAAATAATTTGTGTGATGAAGATAGAGCATAGCCAGACTATATGATTTTGTAGGGATAACTTTCTTTGGCCATGTTATTTTGAGAAGACATGATTGCTTTATTAGTATGCTTGAAGTATTATTGTTTTTATGTCAATATTAAATTTTTATCTTGAATCTTTCGGATCTGAACATTCATGCCACAATAGAGAAAATTACATTAAGGAATATGCTAGGTAGCATTCCACATCAAAAATTCTGTTTTTATCATTTACCTACTCGAGCACGAGCAGGAATTAAGCTTGGGGATGCTTGATACGTCTCCAACGTATCTATATTTTTTGATTGTTCCATGCTATTATATATTCTGTTTTGGATGTTTAATGGGCTTATTTATACACTTTTATATTATTTTTGGGACTAACCTATTAACCGGAGGCCCAGCCCAAATTGCTGTTTTTTTGCCTATTTCAGTGTTTCGCAGAAAAAGAATATCAAACGGAGTCCAAACGGAATGAAACCTCCGGCAACGTGATTTTTGGAACAAACGTGATCCAGAGGACCTGGAGTGGACGTCAAGCAACCGACGAGGAGGCCACGAGGCAGGGGGGCGCGCCCTCCACCCTCGTTGGCCCCTCGTGGCTCCACCAACCTACTTCTTCCTCCTATACATACCTACGTACAACCAAACCATCGAAGAGCACCATGAAAACCTAATTCCACCGCCGCAACCTTCTGTACCCGTGAGATCCCATCTTGGGGCCTTTTCCGGCGTCCTGCCGGAGGGAGGATCGATCACGGAGGGCTTCTACATCAACACCATAGCCTCTCCGATGATGTGTGAGTAGTTTACCTCAGACCTTCGGGTCCATAGTTATTAGCTAGATGGCTACTTCTCTCTCTTTGGATCTCAATACAAAGTTCTCCTCAATTCTCTAGGAGATCTATTCGATGTAATCTTCCTTTGCGGTGTGCTTGTCGAGATCCGATGAATTGTGGGTTTATGATCAAGATTATCTATGAACAATATTTGAATCTTCTCTGAATTCTTTTATGTATGATTGGCTATCTTTGCAAGTCTCTTCGAATTATCAGTTTGGTTTGGCCTACTAGATTGATCTTTCTTGCAATGGGAGAAGTGCTTAGGTTTGGGTTCAATCTTGCGGTGCTCGATCCCAGTGACAGTAGGGGAAATGACACGTATTGTATTGTTGCCATCGAGGATAAAAAGATGGGTTTATATCATATTGCATGAGTTTATCCCTCTACATCATGTCATCTTGCTTAAAGCATTACTCCGTTCTTATGAACTTAATAATCTAGATGCATGCTGGATAGCGGTCGATGTGTGGAGTAATAGTAGTAGATGCAGGCAGGAGTCGGTCTACTTGTCACGGACATGATAAATATATACATGTTCATACCTAGATATTATCATAACTATGCTCAATTCTATCAATTGCTTGACACTAATTTGTTCACCCACCGTAATACTTATGCTCTTGAGAGAAGCCACTAGTGAAACCTATGGCCCCCGGGTCTATTTTCCATCATATTAATCTCCCGACAACAAGCTATTTCTGGCGCCGTTTATTTTGCAATCCTTACTTTTTATCTTTATCATAAAAATACCAAAAATATTTATCTTATTATGTCTACCAGATCTCACTTTTGCAAGTGGCCGTGAAGGGATTGACAACCCCTTTATCATGTTGGTTGCAAGGTTCTTATTTGTTTGTGTAGGTGCAAGGGACTTGAGCGTGGCCTCCTACTGGATTGATACCTTGGTTCTCAAAAACTGAGGGAAATACTTACGCTACTTTACTGCATCACCCTTTCCTCTTCAAGGGAAAACCAACGCAGTGCTCAAGAGGTAGCATTCTGCGCTGATGGTATGGGCTCCGGTGCCTCGTCATCAAATTGAGGTAGCAGTTTACGCTTCAGGTAACTTTTGGTTGGGCGCTTGAGGCCGTATTCCTCGGCTGCCAGGACATTTTTCCACCTGTCGTTGAGTAGGTCTTGATCAGCTTGCAGTGGCTATTAGCCGGCGCTTAAAGCGCTCCTTCTCGAGAGGTTCCTCAGGCACGATAAAGTCTTCGTCGCCGAGGCTCACCTCGTCTTCGGAGGGTGGAAGATAATTACTGTCCTCTGAGTCTTCGTTTACGGCCTGTTCATCAGGGCTAACTTGCCCATCTTCCCGATCACCCTGTTCGGAGGTTGGCTCGACGGGGTTTTCTTGGTCTTCGCATCGTCCGAAGTATTGTTGTCTCTTGTGCCGGTATTGCTGTCTTTTCCACGGCATGATTTAGAGCGGCGTCACTGACGTCGGCGCTTTGGCTGTATCTCAGGAGGTTCATCCTCAACTGTATTTTTTTCGTTATCGTCGTTACCCTCTTTGGGTGTATCCACCATGTACACGTCATACGACGAGGTGGCCGTCCAGCGTTCGGTAAACGATGGATTTTTGGCCTGCTCCTCTCCGGCATCGTCGTCCATACCGTCGATGTCTTCGGAGATGTAATCGAGCATGTCAGTTAAGTCCTCGATAGTGGCTATGAAGTGGGTGGTGGGTGGGACGTGAAATTCCCTGCTCTCAGCCCCTAGTTCGGGCTGGGAGTAGTTCGGACGTTGCTCCTCTGTAAAGACAAGGGATCGCATCAAGTCCAGAGCCTCACTTAAAGGCGAGGTTTGGCCGGGGAGAAGAGAGTCCGAGGAGTACGGCGGGAAGGAGACTTCTTTGCCGAGCTCACACGATACTGACTCCGAGGGTTCGGAGCCAGTGTCCGGAGAAGAGTCTGACATCCTGATGGTTGCCAGCGACACTACTTCCTCCGGTCCTCCTGTACTGGGCTCAGTGGCCGCAGATAGTCCGGCGGGCTCAGGAATCCCGTCTTCGGACCTGGCAATGCGCCCCGGATCTAAGGCCAGAGCAGAGGTTGGGGTCGTGAACCCTTGGAAGATCAAGTCTCCTCGGATATCAGCGACATAGTCCAGATTTTCAAAACTAATCTGGTGACCTGGGGCGTAGCTGTCAATCTGCTCTAGATGGCCAAGCGAGTTGGCCCGCAGTGCGAAGCCGCCGAACACAAAGATCTAACCGGGGAGAAAGACCTTCCTCAGGGCAGTATTGTTGTAGATGATAGATGGAGCCATCGAACCTTCTGGTGACGACACATCGGAACTCTCAATGAAAGCACCAATGTCGGTGTCAAAACCGGCGGATCTCGGGTAGGGGGTCCCGAACTGTGCGTCTAAGGTTGATGGTAACAGGACACGGGGGACACGATGTTTACCCAGGTTTGGGCCCTCTTGATGTAGGTAATACCCTACTTCCTGCTTGATTGATCTTGATGAATATGAGGATTACACGAGTTGATCTACCACGAGATCATAATGGCTAAACCCTAGAAGTCTAGCCTGTATGATTATGATTGCCTCTACGGACTAAACCCTCCGGTTTATATAGACACCGAGGGGCCTAGGGTTGTATAGAGTCGGTTTATAGAGGAAGGAACCTTCATATCCGAACGCCAAGCTTGCCTTCCATGCAAAGGAGAGTCCCATCCGGACACGGGAGGAAGTCTTCTATCTTGTATCTTTATGGCCCATCAGTCCGGCCCACGTCACATAGGCCGGACACCCAAGGACCCCTTAATCCAGGACTCCCTCACTGACCACTTGATTCGTCGCCGCTAGATATAGCAGCAACGGCTCTTGTGGTTTAGGTGTGACTAGTATTGGCATGGAGGAGAGGTACTTCTTCAAATCTTGCAGCGCCGCCTCTGCCTCCGGAGTCCATTTCATTGGACCCGCCTTTTTCAAAACTTTGAAAAGGGGGAGGGCGCGCTCGGCAGACTTGGAGATGAACCTACTTAGAGCAGCAACGCAGCCGGCAAGCCTACGAACGTCTTTGACCCATCTTGGCGCCTCAATTTGTTCAATTGCTTTGATCTTGTCGGGATTTGCTTCGATTCTGCGCTGAGACACAAAGAACCCAAGAAGTTTGCCGGATGGGACACCGAACACGCACTTCTCTGGGTTGAGCTTGAGGTTGTTCTTTCGCAGGTTTGCAAATGTTTCTTCTAGGTCTTGCACGAGTGTGGCCCTGTCCTTGGTTTTGACCACTATATCATCCATATAAGCCTCCATATTTCTATGCAGCTGGGGCTCAAAACCGATCTGGACCACCCGTGCAAACGTTGAACCAGCGCTCTTCAACCTGAAAGGCATCCGTACAAAACAGTACGTACCACATGGGGTGATGAACGCGGTCTTTTGTTCGTATTCCTTCATCATGAAGATCTGGTGGTATCCTGAATAGGCGTCGAGGAATGAAAGCAGGTCACACCTGGCAGTGGAGTCCACAATCTGGTCGATGCGTGGCAGAGGGAAAGGATCCTTTGGACAGGCTTTATTGATATCTGTGGTAGTCAATACACAGTCTCCATTTCCCATTCACCTTACGCACCACCACTAGATTGGCCAACCACGTGGGGTCGATTACTGGTCTAACCAGGCCTGCCGCCTCCAACTTCCTGATCTCCTCGATGATGAACTCTTGTCGCTCCAAAGCTTGCTTCCTGACCTTCTGCTTGACGGGCCGTGCATGAGGACAGACAGCAAGATGGTGCTCAATCACCTCCCTGGGAACGCCGGGGATGTCGGATGCATGCCATGCAAACACATCGACATTTTCCCGCAGGAAGGTGACGAACGCGCTTTCCTATTTGCTGTCAAGGGTGGAGCTTATAGTAAAAGCCCCGCCCGTGCCGTCCTCCTTGACGGGCTCCTTCTTGGTCTCTGGTGGCACTGCCTTGGATTTCTTGCTCTTGCCGGTGGAGCTCTCTGTCACGTCCTCGATGGGCGCGCTGCACTCCGAAGAGGCGCGCTTGCCGGAGTGGGTGCTGCCCTTACGCTTACTATTGCAGCGTTGGCCCTTCTTTGCTGGGGCAGCGGCATCTTCGTCTGTGGAGTCGGTTTTCGCGCCGGCATCTTCGTCGGGGCACTTCCTTCCTTCTTCAGCCCGAGCACATCTGTCAGCCAGAACATAAAGCTCGGCTACATCCTTGACCTTGTTCATCGCCAGCTCTTCACGCATCTTGCGGTTGCGCACATTCTGAAGAAATGCACCGATGACGGCGGCGGGGTGAACATCTGGGATGTTATACTGCACACGGCGAACCTTTCGATGTACTTGCGCAGGTTCTCGCCATCCTTCTGGGGGATGACATGCAAATCACTCGCCTGGCCAGGAGCTTGGTGGCCTCCGGTAAAGGCGCCACCGAACTCGTGGCACAGATCCGACCAAGAAGAGATGGAATCCACTGGCAAGTGCATCAACCATGACATGACGTTGGGCAATTGATAGAACTTCAAATAATCATGACGATATCCAGGCAATGATCATTATATAGGCATCACATCCATCACATCCAAGATTAGTAGACCGACTCCTGCCTGCATCTACTACTATTACTCCACACATCGACCGCTATCCAGCATGCATCTAGTGTATTAAGTTCATGGAGAAACAAAGTAATGCAATAAGAACGATGAAATGATGTACACAAGATCTATTTATGTAGAAATAGACCCCATCTTGTTATCCTTACTAGCAATGATACATACGTGTCGGTTCCTGTCGGGGTTCAAGAACGACACCTATGGGATCACGGGGAATCCCTACTGCGGTTGCCGGGGCGCGGGGCTGTAAAAAGAGCGGGTTTAGAAGATTAACGCGGGGGAGTTTTATCAAGGTTCGGGCCGCAAGCGATGCGTAATAGCCTAGTCTTGCTTTGGTGTATATTTGGTGTTCTTGAGATCGTGAACTAGTTGCGGTGCATGCCTAGCCCAAAAAGTCAGAATCCCTCCTCGGTACGCCTCGGGCCTCCTTTTATATGTCAAAGGGGTCGCCACAGTGGCACACATGAGGTGGAAAGTATGTACTGTGTACAAGTCTATCCCTGACGTCGTGGAACAAAATGCATTTAATGCGCTGCCAACGTGTCCTCTTGCTTTATCGGGGGCGGCAAGGAAGCTCGTCCCATCCATCGCCGCTTCGCCTTGCTCCGAAGCGCGTCCATGTTGATGAGGCGTGCAGCGCCACGCTAGCTGGCTGGCTGGCTGCTGAGCTGGTGTGGTGGCAGAGTCTTCACGAACATCTACATGCCACCACGCAGGCGCTTGCCTGGTTGGCCTAGAAGTTGCATGCCGCCACATAGGTGCATGCCTAGTTGACAGGCTGGCTGCTGCGTCGGGACGACCATGGGGCAGCGAAGCTTTGGTAAGTGCGGGCCTGGTTGTGGCCCCACAGATGGCCCCGGCAAGGGTCTTGCCGGGGCCCCGACAAGGGTCTTGTCGGGGTCTTGTGGGCATCCCCGACAAGGGTCTTGCCGGGGGCCTTCGTCTTCTGGTTCTCATCTAGTCTTGCAGGCCTTTAGTCTCTACAAGGATCTGCATGCCACCATGCAGGCGCCTCCCGAGCCTTGGTTCCAGTGTTTTCGATGGTGTCGGCCTTGCTGGTGTTGGGTAAGTTGCCCCGGCAAGGCCCTTGCCAGGGCAGCGTAGGTCATCCCCGGCAAGGCTCTTGCCGAGGGAAACCCACCTTGCTCCTTTGCTCTTCGCGCCTTTGGTCTCAGCGCAGCTCTGGTAGTCTTGTTCCTTGCTTCCTCTGCCCCGCCAAGTGTGCCCGCAGGTGTGGCTACAACTGCCCTTGCACAAGTAAAGGGGTACAGAAGGCCCCTACTTTTGTACACCGACAGTTCCCCTTCTTTCACTGGGATCAAGCACCGTAAGATCGAACCCATCGCAAAGCACCTCTTCCCATGGCAAGAAAAATCAATCTAGTCGGCCTAACTAAACCAAATATTCGAAGAAAAATGCGAGGCTATAAGTAATCATGCATATAAGAGATCAAAAGACTAAAATAACTTTCATGGATAAAAACATAGATCTGATCATAAACTCAAAGTTCATCGGATCCCAACAAACACACCGCAAAAAGATTTACATCACATAGATCTCCAGGACACCATTGCATTGAGAATCAAATGAGAGAGAGGAAGCCATCTAGCTACTTACTACGGACCCGAAGGTCTACAATGAACTACTCACGCATCATCGGAGAGGCACCAATGAGGATGATGAACCCCTCCGTCACGGTGTCTAGATTGGATCTGTGGTTTCTGGACCTTGCGGCGGCTGGAATTGATTTTCTTCGACTCCGCTAGGGTTTCTAGAATATTGGGGTATTTAAAGAGCAAAGAGGCAGTGTGGGAGGCAGCCGAGGTGGGCACAACCCACCAGGGCGCGCATGGGGGCCCAGGCGCGCCCTGGTTGGTTGTGCTCCCCTTGGAGCGCCCCTCAGGTACTTTCTTGGCCCATCATGTGTCTTCTGGTCCAGAAAAAATCACGAAAAAGTTTCGCTGCGTTTGGACTCCGTTTGGTATTGATTTCCCGCGAAGTAAACAACAACTGGCACTGGGCACTATGTCAATAGGTTAGTCTCAAAAAATGATATAAAGTTGCTATAGATGATTGTAAAACATCCAAGAATGATAATATAACAGCATGGAACAATCAAAAATTATACATACGTTGGACTCATATCATGCCTTGTCGGTGATATTAAGGGTCAAGAGTATGACATTTTCTAACAAGGCCATATTGAACACCAGCCATGGCCTTGCGCCAATGCACATCGGGGCCGTCCCTTTGTTAACATAGGGGCTAATCACCAACTAAAACAAGCCCCTTTGTTAGAATAATTTGTCGGTGGAAACGACACCTATGGGATCACTGGGATCCCTTCTACGGTTGGCGGGCGCGGGATTGTGCAAAGAGCGGGTCTGGCAGGAAGCACAAAGATTGTTTACCCAGGTTCGGGCCGCGAGGATGCGTAATACCCTAGTCCTGCTTTGGTGTATGTATTTGAGTGTTCTTAAGTTCTTGAGCTAGCTATGGTGCGTGCGTAGCCCAAAAGATCCGAATCCTTCTCCTAGACGCCTCGGGCCTCCTTTTATAGACAAAAGGGGTCGCCATAGTGGCACACAGGAGGTGGAAAGGTGTACAGTGCGCAAGCTTATCGCTTTTCATTACGGGACAAGACGCATTAAATGCGCTTGCTTTACTGGGGATGGCAACGAGGCACGTCCCGCCCGTCGCCGCTCCGTCTCGCTCCGACATGCGTCCAGGCCAACAAGGCATGCAACACCATGTAGGCTGGTAGGCTGCTGAGACGGCGTGGTGGTAGGGTCTTCACGAAGATCTGCATGCCACCATGCAGGTGCTTGCTGAGCTGGTCTGGAAGCCGCATGTTGCCACGCAGGTGCCTGCCCAGCTGGTTGGGCTGGCAGCTGCATGGGAACGGCAGTGGAGTCTTGGCAGACACGGGTCTGGTTGTGGCCTCGCAGGTGTCTTCGGCAAGGGGCTTGCCGGGGCCCCCGCAAGGGCCTTGCCGCGACATTGTGGTCGTCCCCGCCAAGGATCTTGCCGGGGGTCTCGTGGATTTCCTCGGCTAGGATCCCACCGAGGATCATCGTCTTCTGGTCCTCATCTGATCTTGTATGCTTCTGATCTTCACAAAGATCTACATGCCACCACGGAGGTGCCTCCCGAGCCCTGGTCCCAATGTGGTTGATGGCATTGGAGCCCTCGGCCCAAGGGTGGCGCGCTCCGCTGGCATCGGGCAAGTTGCCCCGGCAAGGTTCTTGCTGGGGCTGCGGAGGCCGCCCTGGCAAGGGCCTTGCCGGGGGAGACCACCTCGCCCTTCGGCTCCTTGTGTCTCTGGTATTGGCGCTGCTCTGGATGTCTTGTGCCTCCGGCTTCCCTCCTCTGCCCTCCTTAGTGTGGCCGTGGGCGTGGCTCCGACTGCCCGTGCACAAGTAAAGGGGTAAAAAGGAGAGCCCCTACTTTTGTACACCGACAGGAGCCCCCGGGCCTGGGCCACACATAAGTGTAACACGTTGTTGGGCCGGGCCCAGAACGGTGCGCGGGCAGGCGGGACGGGATTTTACCGCAGTAATTTCTTCGCTCGCTTGCGATTCCCCACAACCCGCATCGAATGCGCGTCGTGGAGGGTCGTGCGTGACGTGGGGGGCATGCGTGGGGCGGCTGCTCGTAGATCTTATCATGAAAGCTTCTCGTAATAATAATTATCTCCTTGTTATAAGTTCATCTTGTATCTGTGTATTGTCCTTTGAAACAGTGGTTCCGACCATGATTGATCTTCTTTGTTCCAATTTCTCGGACAAGTTAAAGTACTTGTCTTCTACAGATCAATATTCATGTCCAACCTCTATTTTGATCTACCTTCGACTACTACCCTCTGGTATCTCGAGAATATCATGGACCTGCAATACTTCTTATGAGTCTTCATCAAGTATTGCTTCTCACTAATTCAGTTTTTCCCTAGGTTCTGGGTTGTCGTCAACCAGAACACCAGTTAGTGAATCGAATTCGCACTGCAATTCAACACCCCTAGTAATTTGTTGCTAGGAAATTTAAACTCAATCTTGCCATACCTAGACTACCCTCTACATCCTTATCATGCTACCTTTGACTATGCTACCTCGTCCTTCTTTGGTGCACGAATTCTTCAGACTGTGAGCTAGGCTTACGTCGTGTTCTCAACATCATTTTTTTGTTTGGAAAAGCAACTCCAATTCTGAGCTTGCATATTATCTGTTGTTCCCATAAATTTCTACCTCATCATTCCCTTGCCTAATGCCAATGTTGTTCGATTGCATCCTCTTGAAACCTCTCGACAAAATGTGTCATGATCATCGTCAACATTTTGACTTCCTCTGAGATGTTAATTGAATTCATGGTGAGAAGTACAATCCTTATCCCTTGGTAATTTGTGTTGTCATCGACAACATCCTTACCTTCTTTCCAACACAAACTTGTTCATGGTATGGTGCTCCTTGCTATCTAGCTTATGTTATATTCTACCTTGGAGTATTATCATCTTTATGTCAAGAATGTCATGAGTATGACACCAGCTCTTATGAATTCTTGATATAGTGATGCTTCTCGCCATCACCATTCTTTTCTTGGTCTCCATGTTGTTTCTAACCAGAATACCAACAAGTGAACTCTGTTATGAGACTTCAGTATTTCTAGCAACCCTATTGAAGTTAATGGACAATAATTCCATTTTAGTGTGCTGGTTGCTGAATCACCATTCTTTCATTGATCATGCAACCCAGTCCATATTTCAGGTGCACCTTTCAATCAATGTTTAATTATGGATGTTCTCCTCGGGCATATGTCGTTATATCATTTAGTCTAACCAATGCTATCACCTTGTTCATCTAAGTATGGAAGTCCGTCTTTAAGAAAATCTCAATGAAATGTTGTTGAGCCCATCAGCCACATCCTCATCTTCTCCGTGGTTCGTGATGAGCATTCAAGCTAATGTTGGAAACTTCTGAAGACATTGTCATTGAGCCTAGCTCATGAAGTATATGTTTGATGTAAGAAGTATCTTCCCTAAGTTCGTATGCACTGGATGCAAGTTACTACCGTGAATATGAGAAAAGTTGTTTCGCTTCCTCTGGAATCGTACCAATTCATTCATGCATGTGCGAAGTATTCTATGGTTTGATAGATTTGCTACCTCCACTCCATCTGTATTTCCTAGCACACCAAGCCACTGATTTACTTGTTCGAGGAAAATGAGTTCATTCGTAAAAGCTAATCCGGACATACACATGGGCTTTGAAATCCTCGACGATGGTTCCTAACCAGAACTCGGTTGCCTTTTTGCTATAAGACTTCCATGTGGTCATGATTTTCCTGGGTAGTGTGCTCATGTGTGTCTTGCAATCCAACTCGTGTTTCGGAACTTGCTTCCATAGTTCTTTTCCTAAGAATCTTGCAATGTCATCTCGTCAATTTGTGTTGCACCCTTTTCTTCCCAGGCATCCTGAGTCTGAGGTATCCTGACACCAATCCGATCCAAATCTCGGGTGGATATGATGGTTGGAACATTTTCCAAGAATTATAACATTGGTCTTTATGTAACCCGGTAAGGTGATGTCATGTCTAGCACACCTGGCCGGAGGACCTATTGTTATAGTATCTTCTTTAGTGAGGTTAGACATTCTTCCATAAGGAAATTGTAAGACTTATTCTAGAAGTTGATCCTGATGGATCCTTTTGTTTCCAAACTCCTACCTTTACCCGATGACCATGTCGATGCTACCCCGAAGCATGACTGTGGTACACCAAACATCTATAGGAACATTGGGAGCGCCATGCCATATTTTCTTAATCAATTCCTTGCCCCTTTGTCTAAATGGTTACATACTTGAAGTCCTGTCATGATTATCCCGCTCTGCTTGCTCTTGGGAAGGAGATACACATATTACTCGTGTATACACATTTTCCTTTCTGTTGTTCTGTTTAAATCTAATAATCACTTTTTCCTTTCCATTGGTTTGTTTAACCTCTCTTGTTATCTATATGATATAAGCAGTAATAAATCCCTGCTTAAGTAAGCACCCTGGTGTACAACCCTGTCGGTAAGACCTTGTTACTGTTGTTGATGACATTTTGGTAACCACCGATGGACGAGAACTTTGCCTATTGGTCCGCCTTGCCCTGGCGAGCAGGAAAATGGTTCTCTTCTTCCCCCGCCCTTGGTACCGATATTGTTACCAACATAGCTGACATGTGATGACCCACAAGTATATGGGATCAATTGTAGCCTTTTCGATAAGTAAGAGTGTCGAACCCAACGAGGAGCAGAAGCAAATGACAAGTGGTTTTCAGCAAGGTAATGTCTGCAAATGCTGAAATTGTAAGTAACAGAGTAGTTTGATAGCAAGATAATTTGTAACGAGCAAGTAACAATAATAGTAACAAAAGTGCAGCAGGTAGCCCAATCCTTTTGAGGCAAAGGACAGGCTAAAACGGTCTCTTATAATAAGCAAAGCATTCTTGAGGGTACACGGGAATTTCATCTAGTCACTTTCATCATGTTGCTTCGATTCGTGTTTGCTACTTTAATAATTTGATATGTGGGTGGACCGGTTCTTAGGTGTTGTTCTTACTTGAACAAACCTCCTACTTATGATTAACCCCCTCACAAGCATACGCAACTATGATAAAAGTATTAAGAAAAACTTCTAACCATAGCATTAAACTTTTGGATCCAATTGGTCCCTTACGGAATAGCGCATAAACTAGGGTTTAAGCTTCTGTCACTCTCGCAACCCATCATCTAATACTACTCCACAATGCATTCCCTTGGGCACAAATATGGTGACGTGTCATGTAGTCGACGTTCACATGACACCACTAAGGGAATCACAACATACATACTATCAAAATATCGAACACATATCAAATTCACATGATTACTTGCAACAAGATTTCTCCAGTGTCCTCAAGAACAAAAGTAACTAATCACAAATGATAATAATGCTCAAGATCAGAGGGGTATTAAATAGCATATTGGATCTGAACATATAATCTTCCACCAAATAAACCATGTAGTAATCAACTACAAGATGTAATCCACACTACTAGTCACCCACAAGCACCAATCTAAAGTTCCGGTACAAAGATTGAACACAAGAGATGAACTAGGGTTTGGGAGGAGCTGGTGTTGTTGAAGATGTTGATGGAGATTGCCCTCCCCAAGATGAGAGAGTTGTTGGTGATGAGGATGACGATGATTTCCCCCTCCGGGAGGGAAGTTCCCCCGGCAGAATCGCTCCGCCGGAGGGCAAAAGTGCTCCTGCCCAAGTTCCGCCTCGAGACGGCGGCACTCTGTCCCGAGCCTCTCCTTATTTTTTTTCTAGTTCAAAATGACTTATATACTAGAAGAGGGGCACCGGAGGTGGGCTGGGCTGAGCACAATCCACCAGGGCGCGCCTGGGGGGCCAGGCGCACCCTGGTGTCTTGTGCTCACTAGGTGGCCCCCTCCGGTAGTTATTTGCTCCATTATTTCTTATTTATTCCGTAAAAATTCCTCGTGAAGTTTAAGATCATTTGGAGTTGTGCAAAATAGGTGGCCTGACGTAGCTTTTCCAGGTCCAGATTTCCAGCTACCAGAATTCTCCCTCTTTGCGTGAACCTTGCATATTATGAGAGAAAAGGCATTAGAATTACTCCAAAAAGCATTAAAAACATTATAAATAACAGTAGGCAAACATGCTACAAAATGGACGTATCAACTCCCCCAAGCTTAGACCTCGTTTGTCCTCAAGCGAAAACCGAAATCGAAAAACATGTCCACATGCTTAGAGAGAGAGGTGTCGATAAAAACAAAATACGGACATAGAAGCATCATGTAAATTATTATAACAACAACGAACTTTAACATAAAACTTTTATCATAGCACTTTTATCATAGGCTTCTCATGAATAAGTAACAATTCATCACAACATCGAAGTATAAAGCATAAACTCTATTGGAAACCAACGAACTATGTTCTCAGTCAACTTTGCAACTACAATTCATCATTTTTTCAGGAAGGGTCACGTATCAGAGCCTTTAGGCAAGTCCACATACTCAACCATCATATAGTCTTCTATGATTTCTAACACTCACTGTCGGTGTCAAAACTGGCGGATCTCGGGGGGGGGGGGGGTCCCGAACTGTGCGTCTAAGGTTGATGGTAATAGGAGACAGGGGACACGATGTTTACCCAGGTTCGGGCCCTCTCTATGGAGGTAATACCCTACTTCCTGCTTGATTGATCTTGATGAATATGAGTATTACAAGAGTTGATCTACCTCGAGATCGTAATGGCTAAAACCCTAAAAGTCTAGCCTATATGACTATGATTATGATTGTACCTATGGACTAAACCCTCCGGTTTATATAGACACCGGAGGGGACTAGGGTTACACAAAGTTAGTTACAGAGAAAGGAATCTTCATATCCGATCACCAAACTTGCCATCCACGCCAAGAAGAGTCCCATCCGGACACGGGTGAGAGTCTTCGGTCTTGTATCTTCACAGCCCATCAGTCCGGCCCATGTCCAACAGGCCGGACACCCGAGGACCCCTTAGTCTAGGACTCCCTCAGTAGCCCCTGAACCAGGCTTCAATGACGAGGTGTCCGGCGCGTAGATTGTCTTCGGTTCCTCCTCTGAATACTCCAAAATAGCCTTCGAACACAAAGAATGTGTCCGGCTCTGCAAAACAAGTACCACACACAACCGCAGAGAGTATAATATTTCACAAGTCCAATCCACTGACAATTTCCGTGGTGTGACATCACATCGCTTCCCGGTTATTATTTTG
Source organism: Triticum aestivum (assembly GCF_018294505.1). Classification (NCBI taxonomy): domain Eukaryota; kingdom Viridiplantae; phylum Streptophyta; class Magnoliopsida; order Poales; family Poaceae; genus Triticum; species Triticum aestivum. The sequence goes on from NC_057805.1 coordinate 121,918,201, forward strand.
AACCATTTTTTAGCTTGGCGCTCCATGTTTTGAGACGCGGTTTCATTGGCACATCTTGTCAAAGCAGAGATCGTGTCCCCTCATTGCGGGATTCTCATCAATACGGGTGTGGTTAATCCAACCGTGCCGTCTGCGCGGCCCTTGGGAATAGGCGAGGTTTAAGGCGAGTGGGGAGGCGCTTGATATTCGCTGCCTTTATAAGGAGATAAGGATTCCTTTCTTTCACCCACGCCTTCTTCCTCCTTGCCCATCCATTCTCGAGCTCCAGCGCCCAAGCTTCCATCCTTTCCACCTCAAAAAAATCTCTCCATCCATGTCCGGCTCTGGAGTGCAGGGCAAGTGGATGGTTTCCTCCGTCAAGGAGAAGGACATCACCGAGCTCCGGGAGGCCGGGTACTTAGCCCCGGAAATCGCTCATCGGCTTCCAACCCTAGGGCAGATCATCCCACCCCCCGAGCCCCATGAGAGGGTGGTGTTCATCCCTCACTTCATCCGTGGACTGGGATTCCCTCTCCACCCATTTATCTGCGGACTCATGTTCTACTATGGGGTGGATTTCCACGATCTGGCCCCCAATTCTTTCCTCAACATCTCGACATTTATCGTCGTGTGTGAGGCCTTCCTCCGCATCCCACCCCACTTTGGACTGTGGCTCAAGATTTTCAATGTGAAGCCGAAGGTGGTGGATGGTCAACACGCCGAGTGCGGAGGTGCCATGGTGAGCAAGATGCCCAACATCACATGGGCCAAAGGTACTTTGTGGAGACCGTCAAAGGGTGGCAGCAACTATGGTTCTATGTCACAGAGCCCCGCGACGCCACCTGGGCCGCGGCTCCCGAATTAATGTCCGGAGCCCCAATGCGGCTCACCTCCTGGATAGAGAAGGGCCTGAATTGGTCTTTGATGACCCACAAGTATAGGGGATCTATCGTAGTTCTTTTGGTAAGTAAGAGTGTCGAACCCAACGAGGAGCAGAAGGAAATGATAATCAGTTTTCAGTAAGGTATTCTCTGCAAGCACTGAAATTATCGGTAACAGATAGTTTTGTGATAATTAAATTTGTAACGGGTAACAAGTAATAAAAGTAAATAAGGTGCAGCAAGATGGCCCAATCCTTTTTGTAGCAAAGGACAAGCCTGGACAAATTCTTATATAAAGGAAAATGCTCCCGAGGACACATGGGAATTATCGTCAAGCTAGTTTTCATCATGCTCATATGATTCGCGTTCGTTACTTTGATAATTTGGTATGTGGGTGGACCGGTGCTTGAGTGCTTCCCTTTCTTGGACAAGCATCCCACTTATGATTAACCCTATTACAAGCATCCGCAACTACAAAAGAAGTATTAAGGTAAACCTAACCATAGCACGAAACATATGGATCCAAATCAGCCCCTTACGAAGCAACTCATAAACTAGGGTTTAAGCTTCTGTCACTCTAGCAACCCATCATCTACTTATTACTTCCCAATGACTTCCTCTAGGCCCAAACAATGGCGAAGTGTCATGTAGTCGACATTCACATAACACCACTAGAGGAGAGACAACATACATCTCATCAAAATATCGAACGAATACCAAATTCACATGAGTACTTATAGCAAGACTTCTCCCATGTCCCCAGGAACAAACGTAACTACTCACAAATCATATTCATGTTCATAATCAGAGGGGTATTAATATGCATAAAGGATCTAAACATATGATCTTCCACCAAATAAACCAACTAGCATGAACTACAAGGAGTAATCAACACTACTAGCAACCCACAGGTACCAATCTGAGGCTTTGGGACAAAGTTGGATACAAGAGATGAACTAGGGTTTTAGAGGAGATGGTGTTGGTGATGACGATGGCGATGATTTCCCCCTCCCGGAGGGAAGTTTCCCCGGCAGAATAGCTCTGCCGGAGCCCTAGATTGGTTCTGCCAAGGTTCCGCCTCGTGGCGGTGATGTTTCGTCCCGCAAGCTTGCTTATGATTTTTTCCAGGGTAAAAGACCTCATATAGCAGAAGATGGGCACCGGTGGCCTGACAGGGGGGCCACGAGGCAGGGGGCGCGCCCAGGGGGTAGGGCGCGCCCCCCACCCTCGTGGCCAGGGTGTGGGCCCCCTCTGGTATTTTCTTCGCTCAGTATTTTTTACTAATTCCAAAAATGACTTCCGTGAAGTTTCAGGACTTTTGGAGCTGTGCAGAATAGGTCTCTAATATTTGCTCCTTTGCCAGCCCAGAATTCCAGCTGCCGGCATTCTCCCTCTTTATGTAAACCTTGTAAAATAAGAGAGAATATGCATAAGTATTGTGACATAATGTGTAATAACAGCCCATAATGCAATAAATATCAATATAAAAGCATGATGCAAAATGGACGTATCAGTCTTCGTCGGACGAGCTGATAGCGCTGCAAACGCACATCCAGAGCATGGTGGAGAAGAACATCAAGTTCGTCAATGTGATGCAGGTGATGCTAGTTCGCCGGATCCTTCCATGCCAGAGCCGGACATGCCATTTATGGGAGTTCAATCCGGCCGAGCACCAGACCTTGCAATGGTTCTTTTTTTTGAATATTTACTGTGAGGCAAAGCCCCACAGCCCTTTATTAAAAAAAAGATCCACTGTACAAGTATAACAAACTATACAAGGAAGGAAAACAAAAGGGGAAAGAGTCTACCTATTAGCTAACTAACTGTACTTACTTTACAACAAAGAATCAATCCAAGCCAAAAGCTTCGGCCTGTTACAATCCTTCACCCTGTGAGCAAGCAAGGAAATGTCATGGATGAAATTACACTTCCAAGCACTGAAAGTAGCTCTCTCAGCTCTGAAAATTCTGCCATTTCGCCGGATCCAAATATTCCAGGCTGCTGTGAGTATGACTTCAACGAAGAAAGGGTGTGTGAAGTTAGACCTGGCGTGCAGGAGACATTGCAGGATATCTGAACCTCCAGACCAATCGATACCCAAATAGTTCCAGATTCTACAGCTGAAAGTGCAGCGAAAAAATAGATGTATCCTATTCTCATACGCCAAATCACTGCAGATGAGGCAAAGATTATCATCCTGATTCGAACGCCAGTGTCTCCTAACCAGCATATCCTTGGTGTTAAGTCTATCAAAGAACAAAAGCCAGCCAAACACCTTGATCTTCATGGTGCATTTACTTTGCCAAAGCCATTTGCAGGGTTGTATTGTAGGCAAGTGGGAGTGCATGATCCTGTAAAATTTTTTTGCCGTATACCCTCCTGATTGACTAGGCCATATCCAAACATCAGGGATGGTGGGGTCTCTGTCTAACTACATGATCCAATTTTCCAATGTGTGCAACTCAGCAGCAGCTTCCTGAGAAAGAGGCAGATAAAACATGGAGAAGAGATCCTGGAATTGGAGAAATTCCCTCACAGAGATCCTGTCATTAATGACAAAAGAAAACAACCTTGGCAATCTCCAATAGAGGGGTCTAGCAGAGCCCCCAATGTGCCAGGAATTAGTCCAGAAAAGGGCAGAATCACCCATGTTGATGTGGACTGAAGCAATAGCAGTGTAAGCCTCATGCAGCTTCAGAATATCTCTCCACCAGAAAGATCCAACAGTAGCTGTTGCCTGTGGGACCCCGTGATCATAATAACTATTCCATATGAGGGTCACCCAAGGAACATCAACCTTGTTATAGAATTTATGCAGATGCTTGAGAAGCAGCCCTTGGTTCTGAATGTTCAGATTAATAATGCCTAAACCACCCTTATCTCTTGGCCTGCAAACGAGCTCCCAAGCAGCCAGGTACTGTTTTGGAACATCATTATTACCCCTCCAAAGACATTGCCTGAAGATCCTGTCCAGTTGCTTAATGATCCCCGCTGGGATATTGAGGGTACACAAAAAGTATATTGGCAGAGAGGTCAAGACAGAGGTGAGAAGCTGCAAACGAGAGCCTTGATTCAGCATAGAAGAGCTTGCAGTTAACCTCCTTTCAAGACTGTCAACTAAGGGCATGAGGTCAACGATCCTAGGCCTTGTAGTTCCCAATGGCAATCCAAGATAAGTAAATGGAAGTTGGCCAATTTTACAATCAAGAATAGCAGCAAGTCTGTCAGCCTCCTCATTAGTCATATTCAATGGGATCATTGAGGATTTAGCAAAGTTGACCTTTAAACCAGTGGATTGTTGAAATGTAAGCAGCATATTCTTGAGGGCCACAAGCTCATCATCCTTGGCTGCAAGAATAGGATCGTATCATCCGCATATTGAATGATGGGAAAATCCCTGTCATGTGTCTGAAGAGGCAAAGAAAGTGTGCCAGACGCGAGCATTTGATTAACCACAGATTGCAACAGGTCGGCTGCGATGACGAACAACAGAGGAGTGAGTGGATCACCCTGCCTGACGCCACACTTACACAAGAATTGCTTTCCAGGAATGCCATTTAACAGCACAGACGACGAGCCTGTAGACAACAGCTGTTTAACCCAAAGAACCCATTTGTCATCAAAACCTTTATGCTGCAACATCTGAAGAATAACCTCATGCTCAAATGTGTCAAAGGCCTTAGCAAAGTCCAACTTAAGGATTACAATTGGGCGCTTGGATTGCTTACATTGATGAATATACTCAAAGCTCCAGGCCAGACAATCCTGAATCGACCGGCCCTTGAGGAACCCATATTGATTTTTGTGGATGCACTTGAGGATCACCCGCTGCAATCTGTTGGCCAGTAATTTTGTGAGGAATTTAAGACATGTGTTGGTGAGGGAAATCGGCCGGAAATCATCCGGCCCTTCTGGTGACATGATTTTGGGAATGAGCGTAATGAGGGAGGAGTTGATATTTTCCAACGAGAGTTTCCCCTCATAAAAAGCCCGAATCATCCTCAAGAAACCCCCCTCAATGATAGGCCAACAACGCTTGACAAACATCCCATTAAAGCCATCTGGGCCAGGTGCTCGATCCGCCGGCAAATCCTTCAAAACTTTGTGTATTTCTTCATCAGAAAAAGGCAAGGATAACTCCTCCAGCCCCGGGATGGGTTGAATTAAATGATTCAAATCAAAGCCCATAGAGATCCCTTGGGCCCGGCCCATCCTAGATTTGAAAGAGGCCCACAGGATTCCCGCCATCTGAGCATGATCAGTCACTGGATCAAGCATGGAGCTGGTTTTGAGGCTGGAGATTGAGTTTCTCCTCATACGCTCAGAGGCCATGGCATGAAAAAAAATTGAATTCTCCTCACCAACCTTGATGTACCTAATAGTGCACCGCTGCTTCCAATATATGTAGTGAAGTTTTAACAGGTGTTCATAGTGTAACTTCACGCATTTCTGGAAGTTGAATTCCGGCCGTGTTAAAGGTCGCACTTCCTCCAGCTGATCAAAGTGTAGAATCACCTTTGAACAATCAACAGTAAGCTTTTTGATGTACGATAATTTTTTGCTCCAAATTTTCAAATCGTACCGCAGTCGCTTAAATTTCCTTGTGATAACCGCTGAAGCAGAGAGATCAGAGAAAACAGGTGCATTCCAGGACTTGGAGACACAATCCATGAACCCCGGCATATCCAACCAGAAATTTTCAAACCGAAAAATCTTGGCCGCAGGAATGGTAGTGTCAATGGACACCACACAAGGCACGTGGTCAGAGGAAGTTCTGGCTAGTGTGGTAACCACGGTGTTTGGGTAGTGTGAGATCCAATCAGCAGTAGTGAAGAACCAGTCGAGTTGCTCAAGCAGGGGGTTCTGCTGCATATTAGACCAGGTAAAGCTCCGTCCCTTCAAGGGCAGCTCCAAAAGTCCCAGGTGACCAATTATTTCGTTGAATAGAAAGATATCATTGGTATCACCACCCGGAAGGTTTCGGCTGTCCAAAGATCTGATGAAATTGAAATCCCCCAACAAGAGCCAATTTTCATCCGGTGGAATTGGTAAGTGATAAAGCCAACTAACAAAATCATCCCTAGGCTGGCCCTCACATGGCCCATAGACAGTGGTTAGGGTCCATTTTTCAGAATTCTGTAACGACTGGAAAGAGACGATAACACCAAACCTCTGAATATCCACAAGCTGACCATGAAAGATCGAGGAATTCCAAACAACGAGGATCCCACCAGAGGCTCCAACAGAAGGGGAGAACACAAATTGATCAAACCGCCTAGGGCAAAAGGATCTAAGCGTACGGATATCGAAGCTCTCACATTTAGTTTCTTGCAGACAAATAACAGAACATCTGCTCTCCTCAATCTTGGCACGGAGATCACGCTGTCGAGCCTCAGAATTGAGCCCTCGCACATTCCAACAGAGCACATTCCAGTTGCGAAAATAGCAATTATCCATAAAAAAAACAACGCAGGGATATAGTTGCAGATCCAGCTGCTTAACAGCATGGACATAAACGGACCACATGTTGCAATAACAGTAACCAATTGTTGCAGACAGATACTGAAAACAAAAAAAGAGCGCAAAAGCAAAAGCGCCCAACTCGCCAGGAATCTTCGTGGGCCATCAAGCATCATGTGGACCATCACCTTCTGCAGCAGGATTGGGAGAAGCCATAAGCTTCTCCACTGATAACTCGGCTGGATCGATGCCCAAAGCCACTCCAATGGCCTGCAGCGTCGAAATAGGCGTCGGAGGTGGGAGAGGGAGCACGCTGGGCTCATCGTCAAGTCGAAGCTTCTTGGCCTTCGGGCGACGCTGGGGGGCAGACCTCGGAGAAATTGCAGAGACGGGCTTCATGCCTGTCCTCTTGGCAGCACTGCGCGTCATGCGTCGAATGGTGAAGTCGGGAGCTGGCTCCACAAGCGTGATGGAGCGCCGTGAGCGTGCAGACTGACGTGGTCGCTTACCCAGCGGAGAAGGTGTAACCGAAGAAAACTGAAAGTCCTCTTGAGAAACCTGGTAAGTGGAACACGAGTGATCGTCAGATGCCAACTCCTCAATGACCACCGAGGAGCTGGGTCCAGGGACGGAGACATCAGGCGGAGCAGAGAAAAGTTGATACTTCGCTTGCAGATCTGCAGACCCAAATTTGATGTGTAGCAACAGTGCGGAAGAACTAGGGAGGCAGGCTGGTATATCCTTGATGAAAAATTCAGGTAACAAAGTCTTGAAAGATCGCTCCCAGATCATGGCCGGCGGCAAAACTGGTCCATAAAAAACCCGGACCAAGCCAAGATGAATCGGCTCCAGCTGCACAAGTGGTGGGGCTTGTAGAGGCTGCTGGACCTCAGCCATATCCTCATCGTCAGAAGAATCCGCAGATGGGTTCAGAATCATAGAATCCTGGTCTTGGACAAGTTGGACCTCTTGATGCTGCTGCTGATGGTCAGGCTGAACCTGCTCCTCCCACGGGCCCCATCCTGCTCCTTGCGGCACATTGTCAGCCTAGCCCGCTCCCTCATTCTGCCCTTGTGGAGGGCCCGGAGGAACAACGTTCCATCCCAAAGCAGGGTATGGGGGCATTGCCCAAAATGGCTGTGGCACTTGAACTCCAGGCAACGGGTGGGGGTTCCCATTTAGAGGCATTGGGTCCTCATCCACTGGGATCATGGCACCAGCGAATTCCCCTGACAGGATATAGCAACCAGCTGACCAAGAAACCATGACGTCACCCCAATTGGCAAATTCCCGAAAGGTGACCGAACGAGGAACTAGCGCATTGTCGGGGAACGAGGCGCGGACCAAAGCTCGAACCTTGCGCCGGTCAGTACTATTCCAGTAATGAAACTGCCCAAAAGAGCCAACCATATCTGCAATGCACTGCGTATTCCTGTAGTCTAAAGGGATGCCGATGAACATCAACCACCCCGTCCGCTGACCATGAATAGCACGAAAACCTTCACCCTAATTATGCGGAATAAAACGGACGAAAAACTCGTTGCCATCATCATCAATCCCTAAGGGGAACGGAGGATGCAGAGTGAAAGAGCCTCGGACAACAGGATCTTCCATCTCAAACAGACCAACTCCCTGATACCACGTCTGAGCAGAAAGAACTGGAACATGCATCACTTGAACTAGAAAATCAAGAACCTGCTGGCGACGGACCCCAACTAGCTCTGGAGGCGGGATTGGCTCCACAATGGCCACCATGTACTGCTCATGCGCTCGGGGTGGCGGGACGGCCGGCGTGTAGAAGGTGCGAGGTAGACGATCTGCTCCACCATCTTCAATATCAAAGCCCGCAGGGATAAAGCGATGCGGGTCAATCTCATACACCGCCATTGAGGGCTGCAGAGCAGGAGCCGGACCAGAGCTGGGGGAAGCGTGGGCGTGCTCGTGAGGGCGGTCCGGCGGCGATGGTGGCGGCGGAGAAGCAGATGGGGTTTTCTCCGGAGGCGTTTGGTCTCGGGAAACTGGAGAGGCAGGGGGAGAATCCTCTGTTCGGTCCCGCTTCCCAAAACCCGGCGATGGGACTTTAGGCACCCAGACGGATAAGTCAGGCGGCTTGCCGGTGCAATTTTTTTTAACGTGTCCCGAACGAAAACAATTACGGCACTGGACCGGATTCGTGCATGTCTCTGATGTGTGGCGCATAGCCAAGCAATTCTGACAGTCCCAATAGCTCGCAGCCATCTCTTCAATCATAACATCAAAACTTTGCAGGTCTCGGATAATATCCTCAGGAGACGAAGCCCTAGAGGCCATAGGTGATGGGCTGGCACTCTCGTCATCTGACAAACATATGGGCTGCACCCTGGAGCCCAACTGAGGATTATGGCCTGGTAGAGGCGGTTGAGCGGGTACGGTAGAATCCAAACCTTCCAATGTGAAAACTAAACGGCCACCTGAAGTTCCAGGGTTTAAACGGGGAGGAGATAAACCCTCCGGGGAAGGCGGGATTGTTCCAAACTGAATCGCTAGCCTTGCCGGCGGTGGGGTGGTCGCCGGGGAAAGATCAGCCACATCCTCATGAGACGAGACACGGTAGCCCGCTGCTCGGACCGTGGCCACCTCATCGGTAGACGGGCCATAGCTATAGCCCTTACGCGCTGGGTACTGCATGAACGTTGCAAACGTAGCATGCTTCTGAGGAAGAGATCTGGCCGCGCGAGCACGGAGAGAAGACTTGGCCGGAGGAAATTTCATGGCCGCTAAACCAATACGAGCTCTCCTCTTAGAGGGGCTGACTAAAACCCATTCCTCTTGGCATTCAGATTGCCAAAGACAGAATTCCTTCTGCCAATCCGGGCCTCCATGACCCCAGAGGTGGAAAAAACACTTGAACTGATCGCAGACAAAACTCCGCTGGTGCAGAATGAAAAAAACCCACCTCCTTGCAAGAAACGTTTAAAGAGTAGACGCCATGGTGAAGAAAAGATACCTTGAGGTGGGAGCAATATCCTCCGATGGCCGCTTCAAGAGCGAACCCCACAGTTTCCTCATCTAGCCGGAAGGTGTGTCGTGCAAAAGATACGACCATAATGAAATGGCCCGTGTCTTCAGATGGATGCACCGATCTGTTGAAGGTGCGTTGGATCTCAGACGCCAACTTCATCCCCGGGGAGAAATCCAATCCCAAGGAGAGCGCAGCGTGAACCGCCATGAGGAAGATGACAACCAGAGGCGAGAGGAAGAGACGCCGGGAAAGATGACCTGATCAGATGGCAAAACCCATGGAGGGATGTGGGGATCGCCGGTGATGTGGGGTGGCTAGGGTTAGGGTGGCGGTGGGGAGGTGGGAGTCGCCATTATGTTTATCATGTTGGACTTGCGATGATGATTTGCAATGGTTCTTTGGAACTACGCATGAAGACATCTGGAAGGTGCTCTTTAAGGGCAACGAGATGCGGCTGGAGACGACCGAGGACCGTGGGCACGCCCTGGCCCATCCCGCCAGTGCGGTAAGTCTTTCGCGTTTCAAGGTGTATCCTTTACTTGCTTATTTAGGGAAGATACCTAAACCTCACTATGTATTTTTTTCAGGGCTGGACAAAGAAGGCGGAGCGGATTCGGTGTCCGACTCCACCGCCCGAGGGACCAGCCATCCTGCTTCTGACGAAGATGCTGGTCCCGGCGCCTTACCAGGCGCCGGAGAAAAAGGCCAAGGGGGCCAGAAGTGGCCTCTGCCGCAAGGGCGCTTCAGACGTGACGTCCGAAGACACCGAGACTCACTCCTCTGCCGCCGAAGAAGACGAGGAGGAGGAGGAAGAAAGCAACTCCCCCCTGAGGGGGAAGGAAGAAGAGGGCGGCCTCCACAAATCTGGAGGCAGAGGCGTCCAAGAAAGGGAAGCTCTCCCGCACGGATAACTCCGCTGGAACATCGATAGCAGCCCAGAGCTGCGCCCCCGAGATAAGCCCCGGGCCGAATGGTAAGTACTCAAAGACCCTGACACATTCATGTATTCAGCCTCTTCAGTTCATAGTTTTAACGTGTTGAATCATGCACTTGCAGTTCGGCCCGTTCCGACCTCGAGCGATCCTCATCTTCGAGGAATTCGCTGGACCCGAAGGTGATGGACAGCGGGTCCCTTCCGGCGGCCTCCTCTCCCAGGGCCATGGATGACACCGAGGTGTTGTCCCGAAGGATTCCAGGCTCGGGGGAAACACAGGAGGCCGCCAGGGTGGCGCCAGAGGGTGAAGCCTCGGCCGCCGAACACATGGGGGAGCAGATCCCCATGGAGACTGGCGATGGGGGCCATATGCAGTTCGGCCCCCAGCCGAATACGGTCCCAGAGGCCTATGCGGGTCCGGAACCCGGCAAGCAGCCTCCTTGGAAAGGAGGAGGTGCGCCTATTCCGCCGGTGACCTCTGTCCAGTCAGAGGTGCCGGACACTCTAATGGAAGCGCTGCGAAGTGTTTCCATTGTTGAGGAACACCGTACCCTTATGGGTACGGTGGTTGAGAGGATTCAGTCCGCGAAGAACGGACTGACCGAAGCCTGCACAAGCCTTCTAACAGGCTTTGGGGTAAACAACGCAATTATGTAAAAAGAATGTCACAGTATAGACAGTAGCCCCTGAGACACTGTCTGGTTTTCGAAAAGAAAAGCCGGACAGAGGATCAAACAAGATTCGCAAGAGCTTAACCAGATGAGTCAATGTGAATAAGCAGGCGTCGTTACTGGCTGCAACCTCTCATATTGCTGAGGTTTCCAGACTGAAGCAGAGTCTGGAGCGGGCCGAGGAAGAGCTCGGCCGTGTGAGGAAGCAGCTAGAAGACAAACAAGGTATGCAATGACCTTCTGTGTATTAGAAAGAATAAATGATTTGTACTGACCATAGTGCCATGATATTTGTAGGAGTGGCGACAGAGGTCGAGGCCCTTGCTACCTCTTGAGCACTGCGTTGGTTTTCCCTTGAAGAGGAAAGGGTGATGCAGTAAAGTAGCGTAAGTATTTCCCTCGGTTTTTGAGAACCAAGGTATCAATCTAGTAGGAGGCCACGCTCAAGTCCCTCGCACCTACACAAACAAATAAGAACCTTGCAACCAACGCGATAAAGGGGTTGTCAATCCCTTCACGGCCACTTGCAAAAGTGAGATATGGTAGAGATAATAAGATAAATATTTTTGGTATTTTTATGATAAAGACTAAAAAGTAAAAATTGCAAAGTAAACAAAGATAAAAATAGCTTGTTGACGGGAGATTAATATGATGGAAAATAGACCCGGGGGCCATAGGTTTCACTAGTGGCTTCCCTCAAGAGCATAAATATTGCGGTGGGTGAACAAATTACTGTCGAGCAATTGATAGAAGTGAGCATAGTTATGAGAATATCTAGGTATGATCATGTATATAGGCATCACGTCCGTGACAAGTAGACCGACTCCTGCCTGCATCTACTACTATTACTCCACACATCGACCGCTATCCAGCATGCATCTAGAGTATTAAGTTCATAAGAACGAAGTAACGCTTTAAGCAAGATGACATGATGTAGAGGGATAAACTCATGCAATATGATATAAACCCCATCTTTTTATCCTCGATGGCAACAATACAATACGTGTCGTTTCCCCTGCTGTCACTGGGATCGAGCACCGCAAGATTGAACCCAAAGCTAAGCACTTATCCCATTGCAAGAAAGATCAATCTAGTAGGCCAAACCAAACTGATAATTCGAAGAGACTTGCAAAGATAACCAATCATACATAAAAGAATTCAGAGAAGATTAAAATATTGTTCATAGATAATCTTGATCATAAACCCACAATTCATCGGATCTCGATAAACACACCGCAAAAGAAGATTACATCGAATAGATCTCCAAGAAGACCGAGGAGAACTTTGTATTGAGATCCAAAGAGAGAGAAGAAGCCATCTAGCTAATAACTATGGACCCGAAGGTCTGAGGTAAACTACTCACACATCATCGGAGAGGCTATGGTGTTGATGTAGAAGCCCTCCGTGATCAATGCCCCCTCCGGTAGGACGCCAGAAAAGGCCCCAAGATGGGATCTCACGGGTACAAAAGGTTGCGGCGGTGGAATTAGGTTTTCGTGGTGCTCTTCGATGGTTTGGGGGTACGTAGGTATATATAGGAGGCAGAAGTAGGTCGGTCGAGCCATGATAGGTACCGGGATATGCGATGAATCAAGAGTGACATGTATGAAAGAATTATGAAGGTGGCTTTGCCACAAATACGATGTCAACTACATGATCATGCAAAGCAATATGACAATGATGGAGCGTGTCATAGTAAACGGAACGGTGGTAAGGTGCATGGCAATATATCTCAGAATGGCTATGGAAATGCCATGATAGGTAGGTATAGTGGCTGTTTTGAGGAAGGTAATGGTGGGTGTATGGTACCGGGGAAAGGTGCGCGGTATTAGGGAGGCTAGCAATGGTGGAAGGGTGAGAGTGCGTATAATCCATGGACTCAACATTAGTCATAAGAACTCACCTACTTATTGCAAAAACCTATTAGTTATCGAAACGAAGTACTACGCGCATGATCTTAGGGGTATAGATTGGTAGGAAAAGACCATCGCTCGTCCCCGACCGCCACTCATAAGGAAGACAATCAATAAATAAACCATGCTCCGACTTCATCACATAACGGTTCACCATACGTGCATGCTACGGGAATCACAAACTTTAACACAAGTATTTCTCAAATTCACAACTACTCAACTAGCATGACTCTAATATCACCATCTTCGTATCTCAAACAATTATCAAGTATCAAACTTCTCATAATATTCAATGCACTCTATATGATAGTTTTTATTACACCTATCTTGGATGCTCATCACTTTAGGACTAAAATTTTAACCAAAGCAAACTACCATGCTGTTCTAAAAGACTCTCAAAATAATATAAGTGAAGCATGATAGATCAGTAATTTCTATAAAATAAAACCACCGCCGTGCTCTAAAAAATATAAGTGAAGCACTAGAGCAAAAACTATATAGCTCAAAAGATATAAGTGAAGCACATAGAGTATTCTAACAAATTCTGAATCATGTGTGTCTCTCTCAAAAGGTGTGTGCAGCAAGGATGATTGTGGTAAACTAAAAAGTAAAGACTCAAATCATACAAGACGCTCCAAGCAAAACACATATCGTGTGGTGAATAAAAATATAGCCCCAAGTAAAGTTACCAATAGACGAAGACGAAAGAGGGGATGCCTTCGGGGCATCCCCAAGCTTAGGCTTTTGGTTGTCCTTGGATTTTACCTTGGGGTGCCTTGGGCATCCCCAAGCTTAGGCTCTTGCCAATCCTTGTTCCATAATCCATCAAATCTTTACCCAAAACTTGAAAACTTCACAACACAAAACTTAACAGGAAATCTCGTGAGCTCCGTTAGCGAAAGAAAACAAAACATCACTTCAAGGTACTGTAATGAACTCATTATTTATTTATATTGGTTTTAAATCTACTGTATTCCAACTTCTCTATGGTTTATAAGCTCTTTTACTAGACATAGATTCATCAAAATAAGCAAACAACACACGAAAAACAGAATCTGTCAAAAACAGAACAGTATGTAGTAATCTGTAACTAACGCAAACTTCTGGAACTCATAAAAATCTACCAAAATAGGACGACCTAGATAATTTGTTTATTGATCTACTGCAATTTGAATCAGTATTTTATCACGTCCTGGTGATTTTTAACAATTGTTTTCGTGAACAGAAAGTTTCTGGAATTTTCAGCAAGATCTAATAAATATCATCCAAGAAGATCGTATAGGTTTAACTTGGCACAAAACCTAATTAAAACATAAAAACAAATATAACCAGAGGCTAGATGGATTATTTGTTCCTAAACAGAACCAAGAAGCAAAAAACTTAAATAAAAATTGGGTTGCCTCCCAACAAGCGCTATCGTTTAACGCCCCTAGCTAGGCATAAAAGCGAGGATAGATCTAGGTATTGCCATAATAATGGTACGGCAAGTCATGAAAACTTCTCTCATATTCTCTACGTTCAGCAGAAATTTTCCTTTGAGGCAAGAAAAAATAATCAAAAGGGCTAAAATTAATGGGACAAAAGTCCCCAAGATCAATCTCGGGAGGTATGGGTTCCTCCTTTGGCCCCTTACATTGCACAACTAAATCATCATTACAAGCATTCTTTTGGCAAAAAGTCACAAGCCTTTGTTCAAGAGAAAAACCTAACCCATTATTCCGAATGGCAAAATCATCATTAATCTCAGAAATTCTATCAATTAGAACATCGGCTTGAACCATTTTTCTAAGATTTTCATTATAAGCAGCATGATCCAAAGATTGTAAACGCATCATGTCTTCTTGGTTAAAAAGGATAGCTTCTATGGGAGGGTGACTAGCATCTACCCTATAATGCGCAAAAATTTCTCTAGCCTCTTTCATTATAAATCTGAACTCATGAGCCAAAAATATAGTAGCGGCACGCTTAACAGAAGAATGCTCAATATTAGAAAATTCTAGGAAAATTCTTTGTATGCAAGGATGCATATGAAGAAATTGCCTTTCAAGTTCAACTACGGGCAAAGATATCGCATCCGCAAGGCTACTAGTTCTATGAAGAATAGAGCCACCCATGATGGGAAAAGCACCGGCACAAGTAAAGAAATCTTGAATAACTCCTTTCCCAATAATATCACCACTACCGACTCGGAACTTTTTAGTATGCAAGATAGTAGGTTCCTCAAGAGGATCATCGAAAGCATCAAAGTTTCCCATATTATTATTATTATTGCTTTCATTAACGATGGCCTCCCCAGATTCAGACATAATGGCAGCAAACTCAATAAACACGAGAAGAAAGAGAACGGAAGGAGAGAGCGAATAAAACGGCAAGGGTGAAGTGGGGGAGAGGAAAACAAGAGGCAAATGGCAAATAATGTAATGCGAGGGATAAGAGTTTGTGATGGGTACTTGGTATGTCTTGACTTGTGCGTAGACTCCCCGGCAACGGCGCCAGAAATGGCTCGTTGACGGGAAATCAAATCTTGACTTGACTTGGTGTAAGCCTCCCCGGCAACGGCGCCAGAAATCCTTCTTGCTACCTCTTGAGCACTGCGTTGGTTTTCCCTTTAAGAGGAAAGGGTGATGTAGTAAAGTAGTGTAAGTATTTCCCTCAGTTTTTGAGAACCAAGGTATCAATCCAGTAGGAGGCCATGCTCAAGTCCCTCGCACCTACACAAACAAATAAGAACCTTGCAACCAACGCGATAAAGGGGTTGTCAATCCCTTCATGGCCACTTGCAAAAGTGAGATCTGGTAGAGATAATAAGATAAATATTTTTGGTATTTTTATGATAAAGACTAAAAAGTAAAGATTGCAAAGTAAACAAAGATAAAAATAGCTTGTTGACGGGAGATTAATATGATGGAACATAGACCCGGGGGCCATAGGTTTCACTAGTGGCTTTACTCAAGAGCATAAGTATTGCGGTGGGTGAACAAATTACTGTCGAGCAATTGATAGAATTGAGCATAGTTATAGAATATCTAGGTATGATCATGTATATAGGCATCACGTCCGTGACAAGTAGACCGACTCCTGCCTGCATCTACTACTATTACTCCACACATCGACCACTATCCAGCATGCATCTAGAGTATTAAGTTCATAAGAACGGAGTAACGCTTTAAGCAAGATGACATGATGTAGAGGGATAAACTCATGCAATATGATATAAACCCCATCTTTTTATCCTCGGTGGCAACAATACAATACGTGTCGTTTCCCCTACTGTCACTGGGATCGAGCACCGCAAGATTGAACCCAAAGCTAAGCACTTCTTCCATTGCAAGAAAGATCAATCTAGTAGGCCAAACCAAACTGATAATTCGAAGAGACTTTCAAAGATAACCAATCATTCATAAAAGAATTCAGAGAAGATTAAAATATTGTTCATAGATAATCTTGATCATAAACCCACAATTCATCGGATCTTGACAAACACACCGCAAAAGAAGATTACATCAAATAGATCTCCAAGAAGATCGAGGAGAACTTTGTATTGAGATCCAAAGAGAGAGAACAAGCCATCTAGCTAATAACTATGGACCCGAAGGTCTGAGGTAAACTACTCACACATCATCGGAGAGGCTATGGTGTTGATGTAGAAGCCCTCCGTGATCAATGCCCCCTCCGGCAGGACGCCGGAAAAGACCCCAAGATGGGATCTCACGGGTACAGAAGGTTGCGGCGGTGGAATTAGGTTTTCATGGTGCTCTTCAATGGTTTGGGGGTACGTAGGTATATATAGGAGGAAGAAGTAGGTCGGTGGAGCCACGAGGGGCCCACGAGGGTGGAGGGCGCGCCCCCTGCCTCGTGGCCTCCTCGTCGGTTGCTTGACATCCACTCCAAGTCCTCTGGATCATGTTTGTTCCAAAAATCACGTTCCCGAAGGTTTCATTCCGTTTGGACTCCGTTTGATATTCTTTTTCTGCGAAACACTGAAAAAGGCAAAAAAACAGCAATTCGGGCTGGGCCTCCAGTTAATAGGTTAGTCCCAAAAATAATATAAAAGTGTATAAATAAGCCCATTAAACATCCAAAACAGAATATATAATAGCATGGAACAATCAAAAATTATAGATACGTTGGAGACGTATCTGCCCTTAAAAAGGCGCTGGCCGAGGCCGAGGAGAGAGCTGCCAAGGAACAAGCCGCCCGCGAAAAGCACGAGGCCAGGGTCAGTGAGGTCCAGCAAGAGCTCCAGGATGCCGTGAAGAAATGCGAGTCCTTGGAGCGCGAGATTGCGGTTTAAGAGACCGAACTCGCCAAGGCTCGCCAAAGCGCACAAGATGCCCGGGTTGAAGCCCATGGCGCTCTCCAGGAGATTCAAGAGGCCAAGAAGATTGCGGCGGGTAAGGCCTTCATTATGCAGAGCAAATATGTGAAGAAGAGGTACCTCTTACTAACCCGGATTTGGAGTTCTCCAGGAGCGTTTGTGGATTTGCCGCGCATTGTTTCTGTCGCTGCGGATTTTTTCCGAGCCGAAGAGGGGAGCTCAACAGAGAAGCTGTTTGGGTCGCAATACCTTGCGCCAGAACATCCGGTGCCCTTTAGCGACCAGCTAAAACAGCTGGTCGAACTGCATAGGGTGGCCGAACTAGCCATGAAGGATTTAATAATCCGGTTGTAGCCTACAGAAGCTATACCCAATAGCTACTTCGGGCTCGTGAAGCGGCTGGTCAATGCCTGCCCCCGTCTTGACATTATCAAGCGATCAGTCTTCATCGAGGGTGCGCGGATGGCCTTCGCCCGTGTCAAGGTGTAGTGGGCGAAGATGAACGCCATCAAGCTCGTGACCGAGGGACCGCCCGAGGGCAAGGAGCACCGCACGCCCGAGCTATATTTTGACAATGTCCTGGAGGGATCCCGCATTGTGGCGGAGCAGTGTGCGAAAGATGTGATCTTTGAATGAATACATTCATATTATCTCACCCTGTGTTATGAAACAAAGTCAATTATGTAATATAATGCTTGTTAAAATTTTACCTCATGTGCGGCCGTTTTTATGAAATCCGAGAGTTGGCCAGTCGTCGGCTTCAGCCCCCACGTAGGTAGTACGGGGGTGTTCGGGATGGAATCTAAACACTCTTGATCCAATTGTTTGGTCCTTGAAGGAGGTGTTTAGCGCAACGAACCAGGCAATCGGACTATGTGGCTTTATCACCCTCACTTAGCCATAGGAGTTTCACAATAAAAATTTAGGCGCAGCCCCTAGTATCCGAACTAGGGTGCTGTAAACACCTGATCGGGTAAGAACTGATTCATCGCATAATGCGGAAAAATCGCTAAAGATTTGAAACCTCCGAAGAGCTTACCGGCTCACGCCGCATCATGACAGTCAGTTTTCGGCTTTCTCTACTGAGGTGCTCATCCGGATAAACCAGGACACAATCACAGTAGTTCTCCCTTTACTACCCTAGCTGATATAGCGGAACGTAAGGTAGCAAGCACAGGAGCCGGGCAACCCAACTATTGACCAAAGACATGATTCAGAGCCAATGCATATAGTGCTAAATTCGGGGTGCCGAACTATACTGTAAAAAGTGTTCGGACTTTGTTGCCGTATTATGGGGCGCAATGAAGCCCCTAGCGGATTAAAGCATACCAAAGTGTACGGGTGTGATTTGATAAGATTATCAAAAAAAGAAAAGGGTAGCAAGCTAGTGCCGCAGAAGTTGGGCCGCAAACTGTTTCCATTATAGTTTGATTAATACGTCAAAGCGTACTTGTACAAGTAGTGCAATAAGCAACAAGGCTATTTAATATGCCACAACCAAGGGAGAGCTGCGTGCGGGTCCTGAAAACAGGTAGAGTGATCATTAAAGAGACCACCTAGAAACTCCCTTATACGTCAGTGCTTCTTGCCATCTTGGTGTATCTATCCTTTCGAAAGGACTGGTGATCAGGCCGTTAGGAAAGGCCTATGGAAAAGAAACTTGAAAAGGATAAAAAGGAAGAACTGAAAGTATGTGTGTCCAGGGGAGGTCGAGCCGTATTATGGATCACAATCTAGTTATGCCTCCGTCTATGCCCATGGTATTTTGAGTGCGTAGTTATGCACGCACGGTACGAACGCCGCCAGTTGGTCGGGACTAGGACGGAGGCCAAATTGCTAGTCGAGATCTTGATGAGCTGGGCTGTCCTAATGCAGAGTAGTCCGGACTCATTTGACAGTGTTCGGGAGCTCGGCCGCCGAATTAAGGTTCTGCTTGAAAAGGCCGCTCTGTACTTCTGCTTCTAAAGCAGCGGTGTGCTCCTCGGTACGGAGGGAGCGTTCCGTGTTTCCATTGACTGTTATGACGCCGCGTGGTCCGGGCATCTTGAGCTTGAGATAAGTATAGTGTGGCACCGCGTTGAATCGAGCAAATGTGGTTCGTCCCAGCAGTGCGTGATAGCCACCGCGGAAGGGGACGATATCGAAGATCAACTCTTCGCTTCGGAAGTTGTCTGGGGATCCGAAGACAACCTCTAGTGTGATTGAGCCCGTATAGCGGGCCTCTACACCTGGTATGACTCCTTTAAAGGTAGTCTTTGTGGGCTTGATCCTTGAGGGATTAATGCCCATTTTGTGCATTGTATCCTGATAGAGCGGGTTGAGGCTGCTGCCACCATCCATGAGGACTCGTGTGAGATGGAATCCATCAATGATTGGGTCGAGGACCAGTGCAGCTGAACCGCCATGACGAATACTGGTCGGATGGTCCCTGCGATCGAAAGTGATCGGGCACGAAGACCATGGGTTGAACTTTGGGTTAACTGGCTCCATCGCGTAGACGTCCCTGAGCGCGCGTTTGCGCTCCCTCTTAGGGATATGGGTAGCGTATATCATGTTCACTGTTTTAACTTGGGGGGAGGACTTCTTCTGTCCCCCTGTGTCCAGCGGATGGGACTCCTCGTAATCGTCCTTGCTTTGCGACCCCTTCTCCTTGTTCTCGGCATTTAATTTGCTGGCCTGTTTAAAAACCCAACAGTCTCTGTTGGTATGACTGGCTAGTTTGTCTGGGGTGCCACGGATCTGGCATGGATGATCGAGTATGCGGTCCAAGCTGGATGGTCCCAGATTCTTTCTTTTATATGGCTTCTTCCGCTGGCGAGACTTGGAGCCACTAAATCCGGCATTGATCGTCGTGTCGTCGGTATTGTCACTGTTGCTTCGACGCTTGTGCATGTTGCGTCGGGGCTTGCCGTTGCTGTTTTTGGTCTCAGAGGTGCCAGCTTTGCTTGCAGTGTTATTACTACGGGCTAGCCAACTATCCTCGCCCGCACAAAAACGGGTCATGAGTGTCGTGAGGGATTCCATGGACTTCGGCTTTTCCTGGCCGAGGTGACGGGCGAGCCATTCATCGCGGATGCTATGCTTAAAGGCCGCTAGGGCTTCGGCATCCGGACAGTCGACGATCTG
Organism: Triticum aestivum; assembly: GCF_018294505.1. Taxonomy (NCBI): domain Eukaryota; kingdom Viridiplantae; phylum Streptophyta; class Magnoliopsida; order Poales; family Poaceae; genus Triticum; species Triticum aestivum. The sequence continues at coordinate 121,938,484 of NC_057805.1, forward strand.
GTTCTTTTTAGTTAGGAACCTAGTCCAGAATTTCCTGGCTGACTCTCCGGGCTGTTGAACTATGTGACTTAAGTCATCAGCATCTTGAGGTCGTCAATATGTACCTTGGAAGTTGTCGCGGAAGGCGTCTTCCAAGTCCTCCCAGCTGCCAATAGAGTTTTCAGGCAGACTGTTTAACCAGTGCCGAGCTGGCCCTTTGAGTTTTAGTGGGAGGTATTTGATGGCGTGAAGGTCATCACCGCAGGCCATATGAATATGGAGAAGAAAATCCTCAATCCATACCGCGGGATCTGTTGTTCCATCATATGATTCGATATTTACAGGTTTAAACCCTTCTGGGAATTCATGCTCCATTACTTCGTCAGTGAAGCAGAGGGGGTGTGCGGCGCCTCTGTATCGGGCCAAGTCGCGACGTAGTTCAGATGTAGTCTATCTATGATTTTCGGCCCGCATACACATGACCAAAACGATTCAACCGGACACATAGAAAGATAGGGGCTTATGATTTCGCCTCCCAACGTATTCACCTCAAGGGTGATGTCAACAATAATAACTCATGCTACCCATATCCAACTGGATATATGTTCCTAGATCTTTCCTCACCACATGATGCTTGCCAAAAGAGAAAATAAAAAGGAAAAGAGAGAAAAACTTTCACTCTTACAAGAAAGTAAGTACATAAAAGTAAAAGATAGGCCCTTCGCAGAGGGAAGCAGAGGTTGCCATGCGATTTTTGTTTGCATGCTCAACCCCTTAGTGCAAAAGAACGTCACGTTATATTGCCCCTTATGATAGCAACCTTTATTATGTAGTATGTCGCTCTTATTCTTTGCCCTCACAAGTTAGTACAACGCTCAATTTTCTCTTACACTAAATGATCTAACACTTTCAGAAGCAATTTTTATTGCCTTATCGCACCGATGACAACTTACTTGAAGGATCTTACTCAATCCTTAGGTAGGTATGGTGGACTCTTGAAAATAAGATTTGGGTTTAAGGGTTTTTGGATGCACAAGTAGTATCTCTACTTGGTGCGTAATTTTTGGCTAGAAAAGATGGGGGGCAAGCACCACATGTTGAAGGATCTATGACAATATAATTTCTATGTGAATATGAACAAACATAAATCATTACGTTGTCTTCCTTGTCCAACGTCAACAATTTTGGCATATAATATTTTGATGGGGGCTCACAATCACAAAAGATTTCTAAGATAGTGTATTTTCACGTGCATCTTCTCTTCCTTTATTAATTCTTTCATGAATTGCATCATTGACCAATGCTATGTTTGTCAATCTCCAATAAAATTTTCTACTTATATTTTTTCCTATGTGATGTCATTACTTATTATAAGATTAGTATATGATCTTTTTCATTTATTTCCTTTCTTTTTATTGGAACATGAAAGTAAAGAAAGCAAAACTCAAACTAACATTTATTATATATCTCGCACACGATTACAAAGATAGATCACTAAGCAAACTCTCGAAAAGAAAGGATCGAACTAATCTTTTATTCATCTAAAGCAAAAGATAACTATGGATCGAACTAAGATAAGTAAAGGCAAAAGATAGTGGAGGTGATACGATACCGGGGCACCTCCCTGATACGTCCATTTTGCATCATGATTTTATATCATTATTTATTGCATTATGGGCTGTTATTACACATTATGTCACAATACTTATGCCTATTTTCTCTTATTTTACTAGGTTTACACGAAGAGTGAGAATGCCGGCAGCTGGAATTCTGGGCTGGAAAAGGAGCAAATATTAGAGACCTATTCTGCACATCTCCAAAAGTCCTGAAACTTCACGGGAGCACTTTTTGGAATTAATAAAAATATTGGCGAAAGAATCAACCAGAGGGGGCCCACACCCTGTCCACGAGGGTGGGGGGCATGCCCTACCCCCCTGGGCGTGCCCCCTGTCTCGTGGGCCCCCTGGCAGGCCTCCGGTGCCCATCTTCTGCTATATGAAGTCTTTTTTCCTAGAAAAATCAGAAGGAAGTTTTCGGGACGAAGCGCCTCCGTCTCGAGGCGGAACCTGGGGAGAACCAATCTAGGGCTCCGGCGGAGCTGTTCTGCCGGGGAAACATCCCTTCGGGAGGGGGAAATTGTCACCATCAATCCTCTCGGTGGGAGGGGGTCAATCTCCATCAACATCTTCACCAGCACCATCTCCTCTCAAACCCTAGTTCATCTCTTGTATCCAATCTGTGTCTCAAAACCTCAGATTGGTACATGTGGGTTGCTAGTAGTGTTGATTACTCCTTGTAGTGGATGCTAGTTGGTTTATTTGGTGGAAGATCATATGTTCAGATCCTTTATGCATATTAATACCCCTCTGATTATGAACATGAATATGATTTGTGAGTAGTTACGTTTGTTCCTGAGGACATGGGAGAAGTCTTGCTATAAGTAGTCATGTGAATTTGGTATTCGTTCGATATTTTGATGAGATGTATGTTGTCTTTCCTCTAGTGGTGTTATGTGAACGTCGACTACATGACACTTCACCATTATTTGGGCCTAGGGGAAGGCATTGGGAAGTAATAAGTAGATGTTGGGTTGCTAGAGTGACAGAAGCTTAAACCCTAGTTTATGTGTTGCTTCGTAGGGGGCTGATTTGGATCCATATGTTTCATGCTATGGTTAGGTTTACGTTAATACTTCTTTTGTAGTTGCGGATGCTTGCAAGAGTGGTTAATCATAAGTGGGATGCTTGTCCAAGGAAGGGCAGTACCCAAGCACCTGTCCACCCACATATCAAATTATGAAAGTAACGAACGCGAATCATATGAGCGTGATGAAAACTAGCTTGACGATAATTCCCATGTGTCCTCGGGTGCTCTGTCCTTCATATAAGAGTTTGTCCAGGCTTGTCCTTTGCTACAAAAAGGATTCATCCATCTTGCTGCACTTTATTTACTCTTGTTACTTGTTACCCATTACAAATTACCTTATCACAAAACTATCTGTTACCGATAATGTCAGTGCTTGCTGAGAATACCTTACTGAAAACCGCTTGTCATTTCGTTCTGCTCCTCGTTGGGTTCGACACTCTTACTTATTGAAAGGACTACGATAGATCCCCTATACTTGTGGGTCATCAAGACTTTTTTCTGGCGCCGTTGCCGGCGAGTGAAGCGTCTTTGGTAAGGAAAAAATTTATATAGTGTGCTGAAATTTACTGTCACTTGTTACTATGGAAAGTAATCCTTTGAGGGGCTTGTTCGGGGTATCTTCACCCCGACCAGTAGAGCAAAGAGTTGCTCCTCAACCTACCGAACCTACTAAAAATGTTTACTTTGAAATTCCTTCGGGTATGATAGAGAAACTTCTAGCTAATCCTTTTACAGGTGATGGAACATTACATCCCGATTTACACCTAATCTATGTGGATGAAGTTTGTGGATTATTTAAGCTTGCAGGTATGCCTGAGGATGTTATCAAGAAGAAGGTCTTGCCTTTATCTTTCAAGGGAAAGGCATTGACATCGTTTAGGCTATGTGATGATATGGGATCATGGAACTACAACCGAATGAAATTAGAATTTCATCAGAAGTTTTATCCTATGCATCTTGTTCATCGTGATCGTAATTATATATATAATTTTTGGCCTCAACGAAGGAGAAAGCATCGCTCAAGCTTGGGGGAGGCTTAAGTAATTGTTATATTCATGCCCAATCATGAGCTCTCAAGAGAAATTATTATTCAAAAAATTTATGCTCGGCTTTCTCTCAACAATCGCTCCATGCTCGATACTTCTTGTACTGGCTCTTTTATGATGTAGAATATTGAATTCAAATGGGATTTATTGGAAAGAATTAAATGCAAATCTGAAGATTGGGATCTCGACGAAGGTAAGGAGTCAGGTATAACACCTAAGTTTGATTGTGTTAAATCTTTTATGGATACCGATGTTTTCCGTGAATTTAGCACTAAATATGGACTTGACTCTGAGATAGTAGCTTCTTTCTGTGAATCCTTTGCTACTCATGTTGATCTCCCTAAGGAGAAGTGGTTTAAATATAATCCTCCCATTGAACTAAAAGTAGTTGCACCTATTAAAGTTGAAGAAAAGACTATTACTTATAATGTTGATCCTATTGTTCCTACTGCTTATATTGAGAAACCACCTTTCCCTACTAGAATAAAGGATCATGCTAAAGCTTCAACTGTGGTTCGTAAGAGTAATACTAGAACACCTACACCCCCTGAGCAAATTAAAGTTGAACCTAGTATTGCTATGGTTAAAGATCTCTTGGCCGATAATATTGATGGGCAAGTTATTTACTTCTGCGATGAAGCTGCTAGAATTGCTAGACCCGATACTAAGGGTAAACATAGACCTGTTGTAGGCATGCCTGTTATTTCTGTTAAAATAGGAGATCATTGTTGAAAGGATCGATATAGTTGACTAGAGGGGGGGTGAATAGGCAACTAACAATTTTTAGCTTTTCTTTACCAATTTAAACTTTGCATCAAAGTAGGTTGTCTAGATATGCAACTAGGTGAGCAACCTATATGATGCAACAACAATAAGCACACATGCAAGAAAGAGATAAAGCACAAATAAGCTTGCACAAGTAAAGGCAAGAGATAACCAAGAGTGGAGCCGGTGAAGACGAGGATGTGTTACCGCAGTTCCTTCCCTTTGAGAGGAAGTACGTCTCCGTTGGAGCGGTGTGGAGGCACAATGCTCCCGAAGAAGCCACTAGGGCCACCGTATTCTCCTCACGCCCTCACACAATGCGAGATGTCGTGATTCCACTATTGGTGCCCTTGGAGGCGGCGACCGAACCTTTACAAACAAGGTTGGGGCAATCTCCACAACTTAATTGGAGGCTCCCAACGATACCACGAAGCTTCACCACAATGGACTATGGCTCCATGGTGACCTCAACCGTCTAGGGTGCTCAAACACCCAAGAGTAACAAGATCCACAAGGGATTAGTGGGGGGATTCAAATTTCTCTTGGTGGAAGTGTAGATCGGGGCCTTCTCAACCAATCCCTAGAGAATCAACAAGTTTGATTGGCTAGGGAAGGAGATCGGGCGAAAATGGAGCTTGGAGCAACAATGGAGCTTGGAGGTGGAAGAGGTGGTCAACTAGAGGAGGAAGACACCCCTTATATAGTGGAAGAACAAATCCAACCGTTATCCACCAACTCAGCCTGCGCAACGCGGTACTACCGTACCTGAGGCGCGGTACTACCGCAGGGCCGCGGTACTACCGCAGGGCCCGCGGTACTACCGCCCACGCAGCAGAGACCAGAACAGCCTAAAATGCACTAAAGCAGAGGGCGGTAGTACTGCTGGCGCGGTACTACCGCTCCCCCTTGCGGTACTACCGCAAGGCAGGGGCTGTCCAGAGATGGGAAGGCACGGATATAAAAATTACATCCGTGGCTACTTCCGCAGAGTTGGAGTCGATGCAAAAACCCGACGCGGTAGTACCGTAAGCCAGCAGCGGTACTACCGCGCGAGGCGCGGATGTAAAAAATTACATCCGCCCCTTACTGCCGCGTACTTGCGGAACTAAGTCAGATACCACGGTACTACCGCTTACTAGAAGCGGTACTACCGTGGGCCCTTGCGGTACTACCGCACCAGCGGGCGGTACTACCGCAAGGTCCTGCGGTACTACCGCTCTAAGGAGCAGTACTACCGCACGCCCTAGTTCAGCAAGCAAGAGCAATATTTGCATAGACAAGGAAAACATAGGATACTCCAAAGGCTAGAGGAAAGGAGGTGCAAAGGAAGATGTGTACGTGATGAATCCACCCAACCTTTCCAACGCGGACCCCCTCTTAATAGTACGGCTTCCCTACGACTCAATACCACCGAAAAGAAACGAAGAGAAACGCCGTCTTCCATAGCCTTCGAGGGGAACCAAATCATCTTGTGCCTAGTCAATATATCTGAAATATTCGATGCACATGATTAGTCCGCAAAAGCATTGTCATCAATCACCAAAACCAACTAAGGGATAAAAATGCCCTTACAATCTCCCCCTTTTTGGTGGATTGATGACAACACGGGATTTGCACGAGGGTATAACGCAAAGAGCAAGGGCAAACCCCAAGTCTCTAAAATATAGACGGGCTCCCCCTAGATGTGTGCTATCTCGATGAGTGCTTTGGACTGCACGGCACACATACTAGGATCAACACTCCCCCTATATTTTATAGACATGGCAAATCTTGCAATAAGGCTAAAGCTAAGCAAGATAGACAGGAGCATAATGTAATAAGCACAAGATAGAATAAGCTCACTACGGTACGATAGAGTGCATATGTCTTACACCATATGATAGAAGGTCTCACGAGCACAAACCAAAGCAAACCAAAGCAAACGAAATAAACGAAGTTCAACTGACCCAAACACGACACAACTCGCAAATCCTACACTCTCTCCCCCTTTGGCATCGAGACGCCAAAAAGGCAGAGAGGACACCTACAGCAATAGTGGTGGCTCAAGCGGAGTAGTCACTTGCACGCTCCCCGTCAGACTCTGCAGCTGGGACGGACTCCTCCTCAGACTCGGTCCACCGATAACCCTGCTTGTGCATCCATTCTGCCTCTGGGGTGATGTGCACCTCTGACCCGCTAGATATGTTCTCGCCAAAGGTCCTGAAAATCCGCTTGTCGCGGCGGCGAGTCTCCTTGGAAGCCACATGGGTCTGGTACTGCCCCTTTGCCTGCATACAGAACAAAACCTTCATCTTGTTCTTCAGTCGCTTAGCCCAAGAAGGCTCAGAGGTGGGAGGGATGTAACCCTCAGAGCTGTCCTCGTCTGCTGCCTCCTCCTCATCTTCATTTGCATCCACGTCCATGGCAGCCGCAGTATCAGCACGAGAGGTAGTGTTGGCCCACTGAGGCTTGATACGGAGGTTGATGGGCTCATGCCGGATCCAACCAGGGGCCTCAAACTCATCCTGAGGGTAGACCCGCTCCCAAGTAGCCGAGATCAACTGAAACAGATAAGGTCCATAGATGGGGACCTTGCGGTTGTAGACCGCAAACCGAAGCTCATGCCACATGATATGTGAGACATCAAGTGGTAGTGTCTGAGAGTTGCGAGCATCTTCACACAGGAGCATCATATCCACAAGATAGGCATGCACCTTGTCCTTGTCCCCAATGCGTGGGAAGAGAGTGTTGCGGAAGATCCGGTGCATGATGTCAAGAAAGGAGTTGAGTACCCAAGATGACTTGCCATTGGAGAGCTTCTTCTCCACATAGAAGGGCATAAGCTTGTTCTTGTTGGCAGACTCGGGATTGGCATGAGGGCGAACACCTTGGGGTGTGGCGAGCCCCTCATCCGGAACCCCAAGCAAAGTCATGAATTCCTTCCAAGTAGCAGTCAGCTGCCGACCATTGGTCATCCAAGTCATGGTCCTTTCCTCATTGGGATGAAAATGCACTGAGGCAAAGAACTGAGCAAGGATCTCAGGATCATAGTCTTTGTGGAATGAGATGATATGCTCAATGCCAAATTGCTCCACTAGGTCTAAAGCCTCACCAAAGTATTCCCGGTGCGCCTCTTTTCGCATGTGATGCATGTTGATCCACTTCACCTCCACATAGGTGTTTTGCTTGGCCTTGATGACATCCAGATAAATGAGATTCTGCTGCTTGGTCCAGAATAGCTCATTCCCTCGAAAGTTGGCACGAGGGTTTCCATATGGATTGATCTTCCTCCGAGAGATGAACTCAGCAAGCGGTATCTCATCCATACCCATGGCGGGTTCCTTCTCTTTGGTGGCGGTGGTCTTGGTTCTGCGTTGGGGGGCATTGGAGCCCTCTGCTGCCTCTGTGTTGCGCATACGCTTGGATCCCGTGTCACGGCTTGGATTGGAGCGGCGAGCCGGAGCACCTGAGCCACCACCTAAAACACACACCACAAAACAAACACGCACGAAACGCGAGAAGGATCAATGCAAAGACCACAGCAAAGCAGGTGAAACAAGTAGACATGGCACGTGAGAAGTGCCACAAGAGGGATTTGAGACAACGGTAGTATCGTGTGTTGCGCCACGTGCGGTAGTACAGCTCCAAGGAGCGGTAGTACCGTAGACGCGGTAGTACCGCACCAGCAGGGCGGTAGTACCGGACGTGCGGTAGTACCGCACCTATAGAGCGGTAGTACCGCACGGTTGCAGATCTGAAACGGCCACGGAGATCTGAGCACAATCGTGTCAACACGCGGTACTACGGTCGATCAAATCCATCACGGGACAACTATAGCAAGTACCATCACTACACAAAACTACTCTCCTACGTCCTACTCTTGCATAGATTTGGCCTAAAATCTCAAGAACAACTTGCATCTCCCCAAAACCTAAAAGCAACAAGACGAACAAGAAAAAGGGAGGGATTGGGGAGAAACCTTGTTCCATGGCAAGAGGGAGTGGTGGGGAACGATCCCACCGGTCGGAATCCGAGGAGAGCGGCCGGAGACGGAGATCCGGCGAGGACCTCCGGCGCCGTTCTTGAGCGAGAGAGAGAGACGGAGTGGGGAGAGAGACGAATGGGTATGGGGGAGTTAGAACTCCCCCTGCCCGTGTTTAACCCCCCACGCGCCCTCGACCGCACGGTAGTACCGCACGTCATCGCGGTACTACCGCCCCGGGCGGAAGTACCGCACCGTGACTTTAGTACCGCTCCCCCAGGCGGCAGTAAAAAATTACTGCCGCGCTGGGTGCGGAAGTACCGTGCGCTCCTCACGCGGTAGTACCGCACGTCATTGCGGTAGTACCGCCCGGGCGGAAGTACCGCACCGAGGCCGTAGTACCGCTCCCCCAGGCGGCAGTAAAAAATTACTGCCGCGCTGGGTGCGGAAGTACCGCGCCCCCCCTTGCGGTAGTACCGTGGCAGGCCGCGGTAGTACCGTGAGCTCAAGAAAAGACAGTTTCAACCAAAAGAGAGAACACCGAAGCACGGAACCTTCAAGCGAGAGACCACACCAAAGAGCTAACACACTGGACACCATAAGCACAAGCTCGGCACGAAGGAAGAGAGGCAAGAGACAACACAGACCAAAAACGAGACACAAACTCTCCAAGGAGAGGGCGGTGGCCGGAGCCACCTATGTTTGAGTCAATTGGTATGGCACCGCGAAGAATTATCCTTGGGCCCATGACCAAAACTCGTCTTTGAAGCACAAGTACCATCAAAAATGGCTAATGTGAAAGAGTTGATCACTTTATGCATAATGGGGGGAGGGAGAGTTCATTGAGAGAACAACACTCCCCCTATGTCCATGCCTACACCTAGATTAGACAACAAGTTGAGTGTGGTGGGGTGTGCAAGGGTTCAAGCAACATTGCTCGAATCAATGATATTTAGCTCATGCCTTAACTCGCGAAATCTTGCTTCATCCAAAGGCTTCGTGAAAATATCTGCAAGGTTATCATGGGTGTTGACGTAGTTGAGCTCGATCTCCCCTCGCCTAATGTGATCTCGGATGAAGTGATACCGAATCTCAATATGCTTCGTCTTGAAGTGTTGCACGGGGTTGAGAGAAATCTTGATGGCACTTTCATTATCACACCAAAGAGGCACTTTGTCACAAATGACACCGTAATCCTTTAAAGTTTGCCTCATCCATAAGAGTTGTGCACAACAACTGCCGGCCGCCACATACTCCGCTTCGGTGGACGAGAGAGACACACAACTTTGCTTTTTAGAAGACCAACTTACCAAAGAGCAACCAAGGAATTGGCACCCTCCGGAAGTGGACTTCCTATCCACTTTGTCTCCCGCCCAATCGGAGTCCGAATACCCTACAAGCTTGAAGTTTGCTCCTCTTGGGTACCATAAGCCAAAGTTTGGGGTATGAGCCAAATATCGAAAGATTCGCTTGACCGCCACAAAGTGGCTTTCCTTAGGTGCGGCTTGAAACCGTGCACAAATTCCCACACTCAACATGATATCCGGTCTAGATGCACAAAGGTAAAGCAAGGAACCAATCATGGAGCGATATACCTTTTGATCCACCGCTTTACCATTGGGATCGATGTCAAGTTGGCACTTGGTGGGCATTGGAGTGGACGCCGGCTTGACATCACTTAGCTTGAATCTCTTGAGCATGTCTTGAGTGTATTTGGCTTGGTTGATGAAGGTTCCTTCTCTTCTTTGCTTTACTTCGAAACCGAGAAAGAACTTCAACTCTCCCATGGAAGACATCTTGAACTTTGAGGTCATGAGTGCGGCAAATTCCTCATTGAAAGCTTTGTTAGGGGAACCAAAGATAATGTCATCAACATATAGTTGGCACACAAACAACTCCCCTTTGACCTTCTTAGTAAAAAGAGTGGGGTCGATTAGCCCAACTTCAAACCCACGATCTTGTAACAACTCGGTAAGGTGGTCATACCACGCACGTGGGGCTTGTTTAAGGCCATAGAGTGCCTTATCGAGTTGATACACATGATCGGGAAAGTAGGGATCCTCGAACCCGGGGGGTTGTTTGACATAAACCAACTCATTAATAGGACCATTAAGAAAAGCACTCTTCACATCCATTTGTTGCAACTTAAAGTTGTGATGAGAAGCATAAGCAATCAACAAACGAATAGATTCAAGGCGAGCAACGGGAGCAAAGGTTTCACCGTAGTCGATACCCTCGACTTGGGAGTAGCCTTGTGCCACCAATCGTGCCTTGTTGCGGATGATGGTCCCATGAGCATCTTGCTTGTTCTTGAATATCCACTTGGTTCCAATGACATTGTGGTTCCCCGTTGGCCTTGGCACTAATCTCCACACCTTGTTGTACTCGAAGTTGTTGAGTTCTTCATGCATGGCATTAAGCCAATCCGGATCTTCGAGTGCTTCATATACCTTTTGGGGTTCAACACAAGAGACAAACGCGTGATGTTCACAATAGTTTGCCAATTGTCTACGAGTGCTTACCCCCTTTTGAATGCTTCCAAGCACATTCTTCATGAGATGACCCTTGGTGGAGAGCTTGGATGCAATCTTGGCGGCACGACGCTCCAATTCCTCCTCGGTGGTGAGTTGAGGAGCGGTCACTTGATCATCTTGAGCGCCGTCTTGAGCTTGTTCTTGATCTTGAACTTGCTCGGAGGAGAGAACTTGACCTTGGGCATCACTTGGTGTGTCAGCACCGTCTTGAGCATGATCTTGCCCTTGGTCTTGTTCATGAGGTTGAGGGCCTTCACTTTGTTCTTCGGAAGCGTGTGGGCCTTGGGTTGGTGATGGCTCCACTTGAGTGGAGCATTGTCCTTCTCCTTCGGCCACAAGGGGTTCCTCAATGGGTAGGATAAAACCAACACCCATTCTTCTTATGGCTTGAGGAGGAATTTCATCACCTACATCACAAGTGCCACTTTGCTCCACTTGGGAGCCGTTATTCTCATCAAACTCCACGTTACACGTCTCCTCAATAAGTCCCGTGGATTTATTGAGGACACGGTAAGCATGAGAGTTTGTAGCATAACCAACAAATATGCCCTCATAAGCTCTAGCCTCAAATTTAGACAACCGAACACCTTTCTTGAGAATGAAACACTTACACCCGAACACCCGAAAGTACTTGAGGTTGGGCTTGTTACCGGTGAGTATCTCATATGGAGTCTTGTTCAAGCCCTTGCGGAGGTAGAGCCGATTGGATGCATGACACGCGGTGTTGATGGCTTCGGCCCAAAAGTTGTATGGAGACTTGAACTCCGCCATCATGGTCCTTGCCGCATCCATCAACGTCCGGTTCTTCCTCTCCGCAACACCGTTTTGTTGAGGGGTGTAAGGTGCGGAATATTGATGCTTGATCCCCTCATCACTAAGAAACTCATCCAAGGTGTAGTTCTTGAACTCGGTGCCGTTGTCACTTCTTATTGTCAAGATCTTTGCATTGTGTTGACGTTGGGCTTCATTTGCAAAGTCAATGACGGTTTGTTGGGTCTCGCTCTTCCTCTTGAAGAAATACACCCAAGTGTATCTTGAATAGTCATCCACAATCACCAAGCAATACTTCCTACCCCCAAGACTATCAAAGGATGGAGGCCCAAAGAGATCCAAGTGAAGGAGCTCCAAAGGCCTCTTCGAGTAAATGATAGTCGTGGGAGGGTGAGCCTTCTCATGTAGCTTTCCTTCGATACAAGCACTGCAAGCACGATCTTTAGCAAAACTAACATTCGTTAGTCCACGGACATGGTCCCCCTTGAGAAGACTTTGCAAAGATCTCATATTGACATGGGCTAAACGGCGATGCCAAAGCCATCCCACGTCAACTTTAGCCATTAGGCATGTCGCGGTCTTAGTGGGTCGCTCCGAAAAGTTAATCACATAGAGACCGTTCTCGACATGCCCAACAAAGGCTACTTTAAGAGTCTTGCTCCACAAGAGGGCCACGGTATCAATATCAAAGAAAGTGGCAAAGCCCATGATTGCAAGTTGACGAACGGAAAGTAAATTGTATGCAAGGGACTCAACAAGCATGACCTTCTCGATCGTGAGATCATGAGAAATGACAACTTTGCCGAGTCCCAATACCTTAGAAGACGAGGCATCACCCCACTCGACATTGGTGGGCATAGATGGAATCTTGTGCACGTCCACCACCAAGTCCTTGCTTCCGGTCATATGATTTGTAGCTCCACTATCGAGCAACCATGATCCCCCACCGGAAGCAAACACCTACAAGAGATCAATGCTTGGTTTTAGGTACCCATTTTGTAATGGGTCCTTTGATGTTAGTAACAAGGGTCTTAGGAACCCAAATAGACCATTCAATATACTCATGAGGAGAACCAACAAATTTGGCATAAACATGCCCATCACTAGCACGGCATAACACATAAGAAGGATTAAAGTCGCCGGCTTTGTTGGAAGGGGTGGCATTGCCCTTCTTGACACCGCCACCCTTCGCATTGTTCTTCTTCTCCTTGGAAGCACCCTCTCCCTCCTTCACAAAAGTTTGCTTGAGAGGAGGAGGTCGTTTGGTCTTGTCATTCTTCTTCTTGTTCTTGGGCTTGGGTGCGAACCCAATCCCCTCCTTGGCCACAACTTCCTTTTGATTGCTCAAAAGGTCGTTGAGGTTCTTCTCACCTTGTATGCATGACACAAGGCCTTTCTCAAGTTGCTCCTTCAACTTAGCATTTTCCTCAACAAGATGCACATGCTCACAACAAGGGTTAGTAGCATTTGCATTATCAATTAACACCATATGAGGAAAGGTGGCTTTCTCCTTGGTTAGCTTCACTTGGAGTTGATCATGAGACTCCTTGAGGCTAGCATGAACACCCTTCAAGACTTTGTGAGCCTTGTCGAGAATGTCAAACTCCTCTTTGAGTCTAGCAAGATCAACCCCAAGCTTTGCCTTCTCGGAGTTTAGCACACGAGAAACAACAAGAGCATGATCAAGATCTTTCTTTAACTTAGCATGATCATCGTTGTGTGACTCCTCAAGAGCCAAACGAAGACCACGCTCTTCGTCAAGAGCATTGGAAAGATCCGAAATCTCATCGGCATAGTCACGACTATGCCCCTCCATCTTAGAGATGGTATCTTCGTGAGCCTCGATCATGTCATTGGCTTCACCAAGTTGTTCCAAGAGAGCAACAAAGTGCTTCTTGGATTTACCCTTGAGTTTACCCATAAAGGTCTCAAACTCATTCTCCTCCACATTTGTCCCCTCATGTTCATCAATGCTATCCGAAGAAGGATGATTAATGATGGTAGTTTTGATGTTGGGGGTTACCTTGTTGGTGGCTTTAGCCATGAGGCACTTGGCGGTGATGTTCTCATTGGGTGAGTCAAAGAGAGACACCCGTGGAGTCGTCGCAATGGCAACGGAGGCCATGGCAACCGACTCACCATCTTCCTCATCGTCATCATCCTCATTGTACTCTTCTTGTACCACCAATGCCTTGGGAGGAGTCTTCTTGGTGAAGTTGCTCTTGTTGGGGAACGACTTGGCCTTGTCCTTTCGGATGAGCTTGCCACCATTGTCTTCCCTCTTCTCATAAGGGCACTCCGCAACAAAGTGGCTCACATTGCCACAATTGAAGCAAGTCCTCACTCGTTGCTTGCCCTTTGCGCCACTTGAATTGTTCTTGTTGAAGTTGGGCCTTGAGTTCTTCTTGCTCCAAAATTGCCTTGAAGCAAGCGCCATGTGTTCATGATAGGCATACTTCGTATCTTCGAGGTTGCTCTCCTCTTCTTCCTCTTCATCCTCTTCCTCCATACTAACCTTGGCCTTTAGAGCAAGGTTGGGCTTCTTTACTCTTTGAGAGCGAAGAACCGCATTGTCGGCGGTCTTGTCCAAGATGCTCATAGCAACGAACTCATCCAACACTTCACTTGAGGACAAGGTGTGGAAGTCCGGCCTTTGACGAATGACGGAGGACATGGCTTTGTGGTAGGGCATCATTGCCTTGAGGAATTTGCGCTTGATCCAATTGTCATCCGTGTCCTTACTTCCATGATCTCGGAGAGAGACCGCGAGTTTAGTTACTCTCCGATAAAGCTCACGAGGTTCTTCATCTTCTTTCATTGCAAACTCATCGGCTTCATCTTGCACCACTTCATAGTTGGAGCGTTGAATGCTTGCGCTTCCCCGATAGAGGGAAACCACTTGGTGCCAAGCATCTTTGGCCATGGTGTAGGGCCGGAGATGAGGAAGATCTTCGGGTGGGATTGCTTCTTGGATGATGAAGAGAGCATTCTCATTGAATTGATCATCCACGGCTTCTCTAGGAGTGAAGTTCCTTCGGTCATGCGGATAGAAACCTTCTTCAATGATTCTCCAAAGGTTAGTGTTCACATGATTTAAATGACGCTTAAAACGATAGACCCAAGAATCAAATTCTACATTCTTCTCAATCTTAGGGGCCGGTCCGGCATGATTCAAATGAGTGGAAGGAAGCGGTCCACCATAGACAAGTGGAGGTTCCACATGGGCAAAGATGCCGGTGCCATTTTTACCACTAGAAGAAGGAGCTTTCTCGCTAGTAGCTTCCCCCTTGTCGGAGGTAGCATCCGTCACCTTGTTAGCGGGATCACCCACTTTCAACGGTGCGGTGGAAAGTTTAAGCCCTTCTAAGAATTTATTAAACATGCTTTCGACCTCGGTCGTCATGGAGGTTTTCAATGTGTCCAACGCCACATTGAATTCCTCACGAGAGACCGCGGTTCCCCCATCTCCCGTAGACGAGACCGGATTCACACCGGAGTGCTCCTCCACACCGTCTACGACGTCAACCATACTCTTCGGACGGTAAAGTCCTTAATAAAGAGACGAGGCTCTGATACCAATTGAAAGGATCGATATAGTTGACTAGAGGGGGGTGAATAGGCAACTAACAATTTTTAGCTTTTCTTTACCAATTTAAACTTTGCATCAAAGTAGGTTGTCTAGATATGCAACTAGGTGAGCAACCTATATGATGCAACAACAATAAGCACACACGCAAGCAAGAGATAAAGCACAAATAAGCTTGCACAAGTAAAGGCACGAGATAACCAAGAGTGGAGCCGGTGAAGACGAGGATGTGTTACCGAAGTTCCTTCCCTTTGAGAGGAAGTACGTCTCCGTTGGAGCGGTGTGGAGGCACAATGCTCCCCAAGAAGCCACTAGGGCCACCGTATTCTCCTCACGCCCTCACACAATGCGAGATGCCGTGATTCCACTATTGGTGCCCTTGGAGGCGGCGACCGAACCTTTACAAACAAGGTTGGGGCAATCTCCACAACTTAATTGGAGGCTCCCAACGATACCACGAAGCTTCACCACAATGGACTATGGCTCCGCGGTGACCTCAACCGTCTAGGGTGCTCAAACACCCAAGAGTAACAAGATCCACAAGGGATTAGTGGGGGGATTCAAATTTCTCTTGGTGGAAGTGTAGATCGGGGCCTTCTCAACCAATCCCTAGAGAATCAACAAGTTTGATTGGCTAGGGAAGGAGATCGGGCGAAAATGGAGCTTGGAGCAACAATGGAGCTTGGAGGTGGAAGAGGTAGTCAACTAGAGGAGGAAGACACCCCTTATATAGTGGAAGAACAAATCCAACCGTTATCCACCAACTCAGCCTGCGCAACGCGGTACTACCGTACCTGAGGCGCGGTACTACCGCAGGGGCACGCGGTACTACCGCAGGGCCCCGCGGTACTACCGCCCACGCAGCAGAGACCAGAACAGCCTAAAATGCACTAAAGCAGAGGGCGGTAGTACTGCTGGCGCGGTACTACCGCTCCCCCTTGCGGTACTACCGCAAGGCAGGGGCTGTCCAGAGATGGGAAGGCACGGATATAAAAAATTACATCCGTGGCTACTTCCGCAGAGTTGGAGTCGATGCAAAAACCCGACGCGGTAGTACCGTAAGCCAGCAGCGGTACTACCGCACGAGGCGCGGATGTAAAAAATTACATCCGCCCCTTACTGCCGCGTACTTGCGGAACTAAGTCGGAGACCACGGTGCTACCGCTTACTAGAAGCGGTACTACCGTGGGTCCTTGCGGTACTACCACACCAGCGGGCGGTACTACCGCAAGGTCCTGCGGTACTACCGCTCTAAGGAGCAGTACTACCGCACCCCCTAGTTCGGCAAGCAAGAGCAATATTTGCATAGACAAGGAAAACATAGGATGCTCCAAAGGCTAGAGGAAAGGAGGTGCAAAGGAATATGTGAACGTGATGAATCCACCTAACCTTTCCAACGCGGACCCCCTCTTAAGAGTACAGCTTCCCTACGACTCAATACCACCGAAAAGAAATGAAGATAAACGCCGTCTTCTATAGCCTTCGAGGGGAACCAAATCATCTTGTGCCTAGTCAATATATCTGAAATATTTGATGCACATGATTAGTCCGCAAAAGCATTGCCATCAATCACCAAAACCAACTAAGGGATAAAAATGCCCTTACAATTGTTATCATGGCTTGTGTGATATGGGGGCTAGTGCAAGTGCAGTACCTCATTCCTTATACAAAGAAATTATGCATGATATTGCACCTGCTGAGATAGAAGAAATTTATGTTACAATTAAGCTTGCCAATAGAGACACAATTTCACCAATTGGGATTGTTAGAGATGTTGAAGTCTTGTGTGGGAAAGTTAAACATCCTACTGATTTTCTTGTCCTTGGTTCCCCGCAAGATGACTTTTGTCCCATCATATTTGGTAGGCCCTTCTTGAATACTGTTAATGCTAAGATAGATTGCAAAAAGGATGTAGTTACTATTGGATTAGGGGATATGTCTCATGAGTTTAATTTTGCTAAATTCCATAGACAACCCCATGATAAAGAATTGCCTAGTAAAGATGAAATTATTGGTCTTGCTTCTATTGTCGTGCCTCCTAATGATCCTTTAGAACAATATTTGCTAGACCATGAAAATGATATGTTTATGAATGAAAGAAGGGAAATAGATGAAGTATTCTTTAAACAGGGACCTATTTTGAAACACAACTTGCCTGTTGAAATTCTAGGGGATCCTCCTCCACCCAAGGGTGATCCCGTGTTTGAGCTTAAACAATTACCGGATACTCTTAAATATGCTTATCTTGATGAGAAAAAGATATATCCTGTTATTATTAGTGCTAACCTTTCAGTGCAGGAAGAAAAGAAATTATTGAAAACCCTAAAGAAGCATCGTGCTGCTATTGGATATACTCTTGATGATCTTAAGGGCATTAGTCCCACTCTATGCCAACACAAAATAAAATTGGAGAAAGACGCTAAACCGGTTGTTGATCACCAACGATGGTTAAATCCTAAGATGAAAGAAGTGGTAAGAAAATAAATACTAAAGCTTCTGGAGGCAGGTATAATTCATCCCGTTGCTGATAGTCAGTGGGTAAGTCCTGTCCATTGTATCCCTAAGAAGGGAGGTATTACTGTTGTTCCTAATGATAAAGATGAATTGATCCCACAAAGAATTGTTACAGGTTATAGAATGGTAATTGATTTCCGTAAACTAAATAAAGCTACTAAAAAGGATCATTACCCTTTACCTTTTATTGATCAAATGCTAGAAAGATTATCCAAACATACACATTTTGCTTTCTAGATGGTTACTCTGGTTTCTCACAAATACCTGTGTCAAAAGAGGATCAAGAAAAGACCAATTTTACTTGCCCTTTCAGTACCTTTGCTTATAGACGTATGCCTTTTGGTTTATGCAATGCACCTGCTACCTTTCAAAGATGTATGATGGCTATATTCTCTGATTTTTGTCAAAAGATTGTTGAGGTTTTCATGCATGATTTCTCCGTATATGGAACTTCTTTTGATGATTGCTTAAGCAACCTTGATCGAGTTTTGCAGATATGTGAAGAAACTAATCTTGTCTTGAATTGGGAGAACTGCCACTTTATGGTTAATGAAGGTATTGTCTTGGGGCAAAAAATTTCTGAAACAGGTATTGAAGTTGATAAAGCTAAAGTTGATGCTATTGAAAAGATGCCATGTCCTAAGGACATCAAAGGTATAAGAAGTTTCCTTGGTCATGCCGGTTTTTATAGGAGGTTCATTAAAGACTTCTCAAAAATTTCTAGGCCTCTGACTAATCCCTTACAAAAAGATGTTCCTTTTATCTTTAATGATGATTATGTAGAAGCATTTGAAACACTTAAGAAAGCCTTGATTTCTGCACCTATTGTTCAGCCACCTGATTGGAATTTACCCTTTGAAATTATGTGTGATGCTAGTGATTATGCTGTAGGTGCTGTTCTAGGACAAAGAGTTGATAAGAAATTAAATGTTATCCAATATGCTAGTAAAACTCTAGATAGTGCCCAGAGAAATAATGCTACTATTGAAAAAGAATTATTAGTACTTGTATTTGCTTGTGATAAGTTCAGACCTTATATTTTTTATTTCAAAGTTACTGTTCACACTGATCATATTGATATTAAATATCTTATGGAAAAGAAAGATGCTAAACCTAGACTTATTAGATGGGTTCTCTTGCTACAAGAATTTGATTTGCATATTATTGATAGAAAGGGAGATGAGAACCCCATTGCAGACAACTTATCTAGGTTAGAGAATGTTCTTGATGACCCGCTACCTATTGATGATAGCTTTCCTGATGAACAATTAGCTGTCATAAATGCTTCTTGTACTGCTCCATGGTATGCTAATTTACATTGTTGCTAAATTTATACCACCTAGTTTCACATACCAGCAAAAGAAAAAGTTTTTCTATGATTTAAGACATTACTTCTGGGATGATCCACACCTTTATAAAGAAGGAGTAGATGGTGTTATTAGACGTTGTGTACCTGAGCATGAACAGGAACAGATCCTACGCAAGTGTCACTCCGAGGCTTATGGACGACACCACGCTGGAGATAGAACTGCACATAAGGTATTGCAATCCGGTTTTTATTGGCCTACTCTCTTCAAAGATGCCCGTAAGTTTGTCTTGTCTTGTGACGAATGCCAAAGAATTGGTAATATTAGTAGACGTCAAGAAATGCCTATGAACTATTCACTTGTTATTGAACCATTTGATGTTTGGGGCTTTGATTATATGGGACCGTTTCCTTCCTCCAATGGCTATACACATATTTTAGTTGTTGTTGATTAGATTACTAAGTGGGTAGAAGCTATTCCAACTAGTAGTGCTGATCATAACACCTCTATTAAGATGCTTAAAGAAGTTATTTTTCCGAGGTTTGGAGTTCCTAGATACTTAATGACTGATGGTTGTTCACATTTTATTCATGGTGCTTTTCGTAAAATGCTTGCTAAGTATGACGTTAATCATAGAATTGCATCTCCATATCACCCACAATCTAGTGGCCAAGTAGAATTAAGTAACAGAGAGATCAAATTAATTTTGCAAAAGACTGTTAATAGATCTAGAAGGAATTGGTCCAAGAAACTTGATGATGCATTATGGGCCTATAGAACTGCATATAAAATCCTATGGGTATGTCTCTGTATAAAATGGTTTATGGAAAAGCATGTCACTTACCTCTCGAACTAGAACATAAGGCATATTGGGCCATTAAAGAGCTCAATTATGATTTCAAACTTGCCGGTGAGAAGAGGCTATTTGACATTAGCTCACTTGATGAATGGAGAACTCAAGCCTATGAGAATGCCAAACTTTTTAAAGAAAAAGTTAAAAGATGGCATGACAAAAGGATACAAAAGCGTGAGTTTAATGTAGGTGATTATGTTCTGCTATACAACTCTCGTTTAAGATTTTTTGCAGGAAAACTCCTCTCTAAATGGGAAGGTCCTTACGTTATCGAGGAGGTCTATCGTCCCGGTGCCATAAAAATTAACAACTTCGAAGGCACAAATCCGAAGGTGGTGAACAGTCAAAGAATCAAACATTATATCTCAGGTAATCCCATAAATGTTGGAACTAATGTTATTGAAACCGTAACCCCGGAGGAATACATAAGGGACACTTTCCAGAACGTTTCAGACTCCAAAAAGGAATATGTATGTGGTACGGTAAGTAAACCGACTCTAAAACAGTTCTAATGGTAATTTGTCTCTGTTTTGGAATATTTAAGAAAATAGGAAAATAAGAAGTAGTCCGGGAAGGACACGAGGCGTCCACGAGGGTGGAGGGCGCGCCCTACCCCCTGGGCGCGCCCCCTGCCTCGTGGGCACCTCGTGTGCTCTCCGAACTCTGTTTTCTTGCACGATACTTCTTTTGGTCGGTAAAAATTCATTATATAATCTCCCGAAGGTTTTGACCCTCGTATCACGCAAATATCCTCTGTTTTTGTTTCGAGCTGTTTTTCTGACAGATCTAGATCACCATGACGTCTCCAAGTGCCCCCAAGGACAAGTTCTTCGAGAAGGTCATCAACCCCTACCTCGCGGAAGTGTTGCAACATCCTCAAACCATTGAGATGCATGAGGGGTTGCTGCACATCCGCGATGTTGAGGGACCAAGTAGGACCGGAAACGCGGAGACAAGGCTCGAAGCAATGGAGCAACAAGTTTTCAAGTGCCAGTAGATGGTGGAACGTTGACTCGACGCCAATCATATAATGATCACGGAGTTCACCAACAACCACAAGCTGGATGCCAAGAACATTGGGGAGGCCATCTTCAAGCTTCACGAGAAAATTGAGCGCCTCCAAGCCCAGATATATGACCTGCAAAACCAAAACTGTGAGTATGAATATAGATTCAAGAGGATGAGTTTGGCTGCAGATTTGAGGATCCCGGAGACTCGATCATCCTTCTACGATGGTGATCCTATGCCTTGGAAGATGGACGACAAGCCTACATCATCAACAACTCCATCATCACCACCCTCAAGGAAAGAGACATAATCACATGGGTATGGGCACTCCCCTTGGCAACTGCCAAGCTTGGGGGAGGTGCCCCGGTATCGTATCACCATCACACTCCTATCTTTACCGTTTTTCTTAGTTCGATCCTTTTGGTAATATCTTGATCTAGTAGAATGAAGTTTTAGTATGATTTAGTTTTGAGTTTTGCTTTATGATCCCTCTATGTAATCGAGTCGTGAGCTATATATATAATAAAGATTAGTTTTGAGTCAAGGGCTTGATTATCTTGCTATGATCATGGGGGAATAATAGAAAAAGAAAGAATAAAAAGAAATAAAGAGATCATATTGATCTTATGGAGAGTAATGACTTCACATATAAAGAGTATGATGAGTAAAAGATGTTGAGAGTTGTAAAACATAGTTTTGGTCATCGTTGCAATTAATAGGAAGTAATAAAGAAAGAGAGGTTCTCACATATAAATATACGATCTTGGACATCTTTTATGACTGTGAACACTCATTAAAATATGACATGCTAAAGAGTTGATGTTGGACAAGGAAGACAACGTAATGGGTTATCTTTTCTTATATCCGAAATAAAGTATATTGTCATGGATCATCCAACATGTTGAGCTTGCCTTTCCCCCTCATGCTAGCCAAATTCTTTGCACCAAGTAGAGATACTACTTGTGCTTCCTAATAACCTTAAACCCAGTTTTGCCATGAGAGTCCACCATACCTACCTATGGATTGAGTAAGATCCTTCAAGTAAGTTGTCATTGTTGCATGCAATAAAAATTGCTCTCTAAATATGTATGATTTATTAGTGTGGAGAAAATAAGCTTTATACGATCTTGTGATGTGGAAGAAATAAAAGCGACGGACTGCATAATAAAGGTCCATATCACAAGTGGCAATATTAAGTGACGTTCTTTCGCATTAAGATTTTGTGCATCCAACCATAAAAGCACATGACAACCTCTGCTTCCCTTTGCGAAGGGCCTATCTTTTATTCTTGTCTTATACCTTATACAAGAGTCATGATGATCTTCACCTTTCCTTTTCACATTTTATCCTTTGGCAAGCACAAAGTGCCACCGTCTCGAGGCAGAACCTGGGCAGAACCAATCTAGGGCTCCGGCGGAGCTGTTCTGCAGGGGAAACATCCCTCAGGGAGGGGGAAATTGTCACCATCGTCATCACCATCGATCCTCTCAGCTGGAGGGGATCAATCTCCATCAACATCTTCACCAGCACCATCTCCTCTCAAACCCTAGTTCATCTCTTGTATCCAATCTTTGTCTCAAAACCTCAGATTGGTACCTGTGGGTTGCTAGTAGTGTTGATTACTCCTTGTAGTTGATGCTAGTTGGTTTATTTGGTGGAAGATCATATGTTCAGATCCTTTATGCATATTAATACCCCTCTGATTATGAACATGAATTTGATTTGTGATTAATTACGTTTGTTCCTGAGGACATGGGAGAAGTCTTGCTATAAGTAGTCATGTGAATTTGGTATTCGTTCGATATTTTGATGAGATGTATGTTGTCTTTCCTCTACTGGTGTTATGTGAATGTCGACTACATGACACTTCACCATTATTTGGGCCTAGGGGAAGGCATTGGGAAGTAATAAGTAGATGATGGGTTGCTAGAGTGACAGAAGCTTAAACCCTAGTTTATGCGTTGCTTCGTAAGGGGCTGATTTGGATCCATATGTTTCATGCTATGGTTAGGTTTACCTTAATACTTCTTTTGTAGTTGCGGATGCTTGCAAGAGTGGTTAATCATAAGTGGGATGCTTGTCCAAGGAAGGGCAGTACCCAAGCACCGGTCCACCCACATATCAAATTATCAAAGTAACGAACGTGAATCATATGAGCGTGATGAAAACTAGCTTGACAATAATTCCCATGTGTCCTCGGGAGCGCTTTCCTTTATATAAGAGTTTGTCCAGGCTTGTCCTTTGCTACAAAAAGGATTGGGCCATCTTGCTGCACTTTATTTACTCTTGTTACTTGTTACCCGTTACAGATTACCTTATCACAAAACTATCTGTTACCCCTAATTTCAGTGCTTGCAGAGAATACCTTACTGAAAACCACTTGTCATTTCCTTCTGCTCCTCGTTGGGTTCGACACTCTTACTTATCGAAAGGACTATGATAGATCCCCTATACTTGTGGGTCATCACTCCCCCAAGCTTGGCGGAAGCCAAGATGAGTGCCCATACCCGATACTCAGTTTTCTTTTGGTGATGAAGAAGGAGGTGGTGGTGATGAAGTAGCGATCTTGTCCTCGGGTTTCCATGGCAGGGGCTCACCATTATAAGAGGAGGAATGAGTCTCATAGGTCCTGCAACTGGCAGCCAAACTCATACCTTTAAACCTCTCCTCATATTCAAAGACTTGGTTTTGGAGATCGTAGATCTGGCTTTGGAGGAAGTTTATTTGCTCGTTGAAGGTGAAGACGATGTCCTTCATGGACTTGCCATCCACCTTGAGATCACGGGTAAAGTCCGTGATCATGAGGTGATTGGCATTGAGTCCACGCTCCACCATCCTCTTGCACCGGAAGACCTCCTACTCCATAGCTTCAAGCCTAGCCTCCACGGTTCCCGTCCCCTTGGGACCTTGCACATCGCGGATGTGAAGCACCCCCTCATGCATCCGAATGACCTGAGGGTGCTGCACCACCTCCCGCAAATATGGGTTGATGACGTTCTTGAAGAACCTGTCCTTGGAGGAGCTTGAAGCGGCCATGGTAGATGGGATCAATCAGAAAACAACAAGGAAAAGAAAACAGACGATTTCTCCGCTATACGGTGGTCAATAGGTTCGGGGGGTATACAAAGATTTTTTATCTCTGGAAACAAGCAAACAAAATAAAACGGAGTCTGGAAGGTACCCGAGGTGGGCACAACCCACCTAGGCACGCCTGGCCCACCAGGGTCACCTTCCTGGTAGTTTCTTATTTTCCTAAAAAAAATTATTCCAAAATGGACAGAAAATATTTTTGCGGATTTTTCGGAGTCTGATTACTTACCGTATCACGTACCTCCTCTTTTCACGATTCTGGAGTGTTCCGGAAGGTTTCTTTTATTAGTTCTTCCGGTGTCATAGTTTGGATAATATTGCTTTCAACATTAATAGGCGTACCGTAGATATAATGTTTTATTCGTTGCCCATTAACAACTTTCGGGTTAGTACCTTTGGCATTATTTATTTTGATATCTCCAGATCGATAAACTTCCTCGATAACATAGGGTCCTTCCCATTTGGAGAGGAGTTTTCTTGCAAAGAATCTGAAACGAGAGTTGTACAAAAGAACATATTCTCCAACTTTGAACTCACGCTTTTGGATTCTTTTATCATGCCATCTTTTTAATTTTTCTTTAAATAATTTGGCATTTTCATAAGATTGGGTCCTCCATTCATCTAATGAGCTAATATCAAATAACCTCTTCTCACCAGCAAGTTTGACATCATAGTTGAGTTCTTTAATTGCCCAATAAGCTTTATGTTCTAACTCAAGAGGCAAATGACAAGCTTTGCCATAAACCATCTTATAAGGAGACATACCCATAGGATTTTTATATGCTGTTCTATAAGCCCAAAGTGCATCATCTAATTTCTTAGACCAATTCTTCCGCGGCCTATTGACATTCTTTTGCAAAAATTAATTTTATTTCTCTATTGCTAAGTTCAACTTGACCACTAGACTAAGGATGATAGGGTGATGCAATTCTATGGTTAACATCATACTTGGCAATCATTTTACGGAAAGCACCATGAATAAAGTGTGAACCACCATCAGTCATTAAATATCTAGGGACTCCAAACCTTGGGAAAATAACTTCCTTAAGCATTTTAATAGAGATGTTGTGATCAGCACTACTAGTTGGAATAGCTTCTACCCACTTAGTAACATAATCAACAGCAACCAAAATATGAGTATACCCATTAGAGGAAGGAAAAGGTCCCATGTAATCAAATCCCCAAACATCAAATGGTTCAACAGCAAGTGAATAATTCATAGGCATTTCTTGACGCTTACCCATATTACCTATTCTTTGACATTCATCACAAGATAAGACGGACTTACGAGCATCCTTGAAGAGAGTAGGCCAATAAAATCCAGATTGCAATACCTTGTGAGCAGTTCTGTCTCCCGCATGATGTCCTCCATAAGCTTCAGAGTTACATTTCCGTAGGATTTGTCCCTGTTCATGCGCAGGTACACAACATCTAATAATACCATCTACTCCTTTTTAAAGATGTGGGTCATCCCAGAAGTAATGTCTTAAATCATAGAAGAATTTTTTTCTTTTTTTGGTATGTGAAACTAGGTGGTAAATATTTAGCAACAATGTAATTAGCATAGTCAGCATACCAAGGAGTGTTATTAGAAAGATTTATTGCAGCTAACTGCTTATCAGGAAAACTATCATCAATAGGTACTGGGTCATCAAGGACATTTTCAAGCCTAGACAAGTTATCCGCTATGGGGTTCTCCGCTTCTTCTCTATTAGTGATATGCAAATCAAATTCTTGTAGCAAGAGAACCCATCGAATAAGCCTAGGTTTAGCATCTTTCTTTTCCATAAGATATTTTATAGCAGCATGATCGGTGTGAACAATAAATTTAGAATCAACAATGCAAGATCTGAATTTATCACAAGCAAACACCATTGCTAGAAATTATGTTTCAGTAGTAGCATAATTTTGTTGTGCATTGTCTAGAGTTTTACTAGCATAAGAATAACATTTTGTTTCTTATCAACTCTTTGTCCTAGAATAGCACCAACATCATAATCACTAGCATCACACATAATTTCAGAAGGCAAGTTCCAAGCAGGTGGTAGAACAATAGGTGCAGAAATTAAGGCTTTCTTGAGTGTTTCGAAGGCTTCTAAACAATCATCATAAAAAACAAAAGGAATATCATTTTGCAAAAGATTTGTAAGGGCCTATAAATTTTAGAAAAGTCTTTGATAAATCTCCTATAGTAACCAGCATGACCTAGGAAACTACGAATACCTTTGATATCTTTAGGACATGTCATTTTCGCAATTGCATCAACCTTAGCTTTGTCCACCTCAATACCTCTTTCAGAAATTTTATGGCCCAAAACAGTACCTTCATTAACCATAAAGTGGCACTTCTCCCAATTCAAGACAAGATTTGTTTGCTCACATCTCTACAAAACTCGATCAAGATTGCTTAAATAATCATCGAAAGACTTCCCATAAACAGAAAAGTCAACCATGAAAACCTCACAATCTTTTCACAAAAGTCAGAGAATATAGCAGTCATACATCTTTGAAAGGTAGTAGGTGCATTGCATAAACCAAAAGGCATACGTCTATAAGCATAAGTTCCAAAAAGACAAGTAAAAGTGGTCATTTCTTGATCAAGTTGAGAAACAGGTATTTGTGAAAAACCAAAATATCCATCAAGGAAGCAAAAATGTGTGTGCTTAGATAATCTTTCTAGCATTTGATCAATAAAAGGCAGAGCGAATGATCTTTTCTAGTTGCTTTGTTTAATTTTCTAAAATCAATTACCATTCTATAGCCTGCAACAATTCTTTGTGGAATAAGTTCATTCTTATCATTAGGAACAACAGTAATACCTCCCTTCTTAGGGACACAATGAACATGACTTACCCATCTACTTTCAGCTATAGGATAGATTATTCCTACTTCTAGAAGTTTTAATATTTCGATTCTTACCACTTCTTTCATCTTCGGATTTAACCGACATTAGTGATCAACAACGGGTTTAGCATCAGGTTCCATATTAATCTTGTGCTGACATAGAGTGGGACTAATGCCCTTAAGATCATCAAGAGTATGCCGTGTAGCACCTTGGTGCTTCCTTAGAACTTTCAATAATCTTTCTTCTTCATGTTCTGAAAGGTTAGCACTAATAATAACAGGATATATCTTCTTCTCATCAAGCTAAGCATATTTCAAAGTGTCGGGCAATTGTTTTAATTCAAACACAAGATCACCTTTAGGTGGAGGAGGACCTCCTAGAGTTTCAATAGGCAAATTGTGTTTAAGCAGAGGACGTTGTTCAAAGAAAATCTTATCTATTTCATTTCTTTCATGCATATGTAAATCATTTTCATGGTCTAGCAAATATTGTTCTAGAGGATCAGTAGGAGGCACAGAAATAGAAGCAAGACCAATTATTTCATCCTTACTAGGCAATTCTTTTTCATGAAGCTTTCTACTAAACTTGGAAAAATTAAACTCGTGAGACTCATCACCAAAGCTAACACCGACAGTTTATTTCTCATAATCTATTTTAGCATTAACGGTGTTCAAGAAAGGTCTACCAAATATAATGGGACAAAAGTCATCTTGTGGGGATCTAAGAACAAGAAAATCAGTAGGGTATTTTATTTTCCCACACAAGACTTCAACATCTCTAACAATCCCAAGTGGTGTGATGGTGTCTCTATTAGCAAGTTTAATAGTAACATCTATGTCTTCTATCTCTGCGGGTGCTATGTCATTCATAATTTCTTGATATAAAGTGAAAGGAATAGCACTGACGCTAGCACCTATGTCACATAAACCATGATAACAATGATCTCCTATTTTAACTGAGACAACAGGAATGCCAACAACGGGTCTATGTTTATCCTTTTTATCGGGTTTGGCAATTCTAGCAGCTTCATCACAGAAGTAAATAACATGCCCATCTATATTATCAACCAAGAGATCCTTAACCATATCAACACTAGGTTCTACCTTGATTTGTTTAGCTGGTTTAGGTGTTCTAATGTAACTTTTGTTGACCACAGTTGAAACTTTAGCATGTTCCTTCATCCTAACAGAGAAAGGTGGTTTTCTGATATAAGTAGTAGGAACAACTAGATCAACATTACAAATAATAGTTTCATCTTTAGCTATTACCAGTTCTTTAATTTCTTCTTTGATAGGTGGGTGATATTTAAACCACTTCTCTTTAGGGAGATCAACATGAGTAGCAAAAGATTCACAAAAGGAGGCTACTATCTCAGAGTCAAGTCCATATTTAGTGCTAAACTTTTGAAAATCATCGGTATTCATAAAATATTTAACACAATCAAACTCAAGCTTAATACCTGACTCTTTACCTTCGTCGAGTTCCCAATCTTCAGAGTTGCGTTTAATTCTTTCTAAGAGATCCCACCGAAATTCAATAGTCTTCTTCATAAAAGAACCAGCATAAGAAGTATCAAGCATGGATCGATCATTATGAGAAAGCCGAGCATAAAAATTCTGAATAATAATTTCTCTTGAGAGCTCATGGTTGGGGCATGAATATAACACTGACTTAAGCCTCCCCCAAGCTAGAGCGATACTTTCTCCTTCACGAGGCCAAAAATTATATATATAATTCCGATCACGATGAACTAGATGCATAGGATAATTTTTTTGGTGAAACTCCAATTTCAATCGATTCCAGTTCCAAGATCCAATATCATCGCATAGCCTATACCATGTCAATGATTTTCCCTTCAAAGATAAAGGGAAAACCTTCTTCTTAGTTTCATCTCTGGATAAACCTGCAAGCTTAAACAATCCACAAATTTCATCCACATATATCAAGTGCATATGAGGATGTTCGGTTCCATCTCCTGCATAAGGATTAGCTAGCAGTTGTTCTATCATACACGAAGGTATTTCATATTCAATATTTTTAGTAGGTGCAGTAGGTTGAGGGGTAACTAATTGTGGTTCTGGTCGAGGTGAAGATACCCCGAACAAACCCCTCAAAGGATTGTTCTCCATAGCAACAAGTCACAATAAATTTCAGCACGTAGTAATAATTTTTCCTTACCGATTTCCACTTACCTGGTCGAGGTGAAGATACCCCGAACAAACTCCTCAAAGGATTGTTCTCCATAGCAACAAGTGACAATAAATTTCAGCATGTAGTAATAATTTTTCCTTACCGATTTCCACTTACCAAGAGCGCTTCACTCCCCGGCAACGGCACCAGAAAATAGCCTTGATGACCCACAAGTATATGGGCTCAATTGTAGCCTTTTCGATAAGTAAGAGTGTTGAACCCAATGAGGAGTAGAAGAAATGACAAGTGGTTTTCAGCAAGGTAATGTCTGCAAGTGCTGAAATTGTAAGTAATAGAGTAGTTTGATAGCAAGATAATTTGTAATGAGTAACAATAATAGTAAAAAAGTGCAGCAAGGTAGCCCAATCCTTTTGAGGCAAAGGACAAGCCAAAACGGTCTCTTATAATAAGCAAAGCGTTCTTGAGGGTACACAGGAATTTCATCTAGTCACTTTCATCATGTTGCTTCGATTCATGTTCACTACTTTGATAATTTGATATGTGGGTGGACCGGTGCTTAGGTGCTGTTCTTCCTTGAATAAACCCCCTACTTATGATTAACCCCCTCACAAGCATCCGCAACTACGAGAAAAGTATTAAGAATAAATTCCAACCATAGCATTAAACTTTTGGATCCAATCGATCCCTTATGGAATAGCGCATAAACTAGGGTTTAAGCTTCTGTCACTCTCGCAACCCATCATCTAATTACTACTCCACAATGCATTCCCTTAGGCCCAAATATGGTGAAGTGTCATGTAGTCGACGCTCACATGACACCACTAAGGGAATCACAACATACATACTATCAAAATATCGAACACATATCAAATTCACATGATTACTTGCAACAAGATTTCTCCAGTGTCCTCAAGAACAAAAGTAACTACTCACAAATGATAATCATGCTCAAGATCAGAGGGGTATTAAATAGCATATTGGATCTGAACATATAATCTTCCACCAAATAAACCATATAGTAATCAACTACAAGATGTAATCAACACTACTAGTCACCCACAAGCACCAATCTATAGTTCCGGTACAAAGATTGAACACAAGAGATGAACTAGGGTTTGAGAGGAGATGGTATTGTTGAAGATGTTGATAGAGATTTCCCTCCCCAAGATGGGAGAGTTGTTGGTGATGATGATGACGATGATTTCCCCCTCCGGGAGGGAAGTTCCCCCGGCGGAATCGCTCCACCGGAGGGCAAAAGTGCTCCTGCCCAAGTTCCGCCTCGAGACAGCGGCGCTCCGTCCCGAAAGTCCTCTCCTTATTTTTTTTCTAGGTCAAAATGACTTATATACCTGAAGAGGGGCACCGGAGGTGGGCTGGGCTGAGCACAACCCACCAGGGCGCGCCCGGGGGGCCAGGCGCGCCCTGGTGTCTTGTGCTCACCAGGTGGCCCCCCTCCGATAGTTATTTGCTCCAGTATTTCTTATTTATTCCATAAAAATTCCTCGTCAAGTTTCAGCTCATTTGGAGTTGTGCAGAATAGGTGGCCTGACGTAGCTTTTCCAGGTCCAGATTTCCAGCTGCCGGAATTCTCCCTCTTTGTGTGAACCTTGCATATTATGAGAGAAAAGGCATTAGAATTACTCCAAAAAGCATTATTATGCATAAAAACGTTATAAATAATAGTAGGTAAACATGATGCAAAATGGACGCATCAACAACCTATCCTCTGACATGCCCTGCTATCGTGACCGTGCAAGATGTCACCGCCCTTCCTACTTTTAATCCACACTAACCAAAGTTCCACATGATCAAAACCTAACTCTCCTGTACATCCCTGTTTCCAGAGCTATTCCTCGCGCTTGGCTTCATATGTAATTCACGAGCCACCATCCTAGGGATGATCTACTCTAGTATCAGACGCAATAATTTTTTGTTGCTCTGAACCCCTTTCACGCTCTGTTTCAGACGTCGAACGATTGTCTATTCGCTTGAAACTTCTTATTGTACCCCGATACGTCTCCAACGTATCTATAATTTTTTATTGTTCAATGCCATTATATTATCTATTTCGGATGTTTAATATGCATTAATATGCTATTTTATAATATTTTTGGGACTAACTTATTAACCCAGAGCCCAGTGCCAGTTTCTGTTTTTTCCTTGTTTTTGAGTTTTACAGAAAAGGAATATCAAACGGAGTCCAACTGGAATAAAACTTTACGATGATTTTTCTTGGACCAGAAGACACACGTAGGACTTGGAGAAGAAGTCAGAAGAGTCCCGGGGGCTCCACAAGCTCTGAGGGTGCACCCTAGGGGGCGCCCCTGGCTTGTGGGCCCCATGGGATTCCTCCAACCCTAATCTTTGGCCTATAAATTCATAAATATTCCTAAATGACTAGAGCGTCCACCAAAATACTTTTCCGCCGCCGCAGGTCTTTGACCTCGTGATATCCCATCTGGAGGCCTTTCCGGTACTCTGCTGGAGGGGGATTCGACCATGGAGGGCTTCTACATCAACTCTATTGCCCTTCCGATGAAGCGTGAGTAGTTTACCACAGACCTACGGGTCCATAGCTAGTAGCTAGATGGCTTCTTCTCTCTCTTTGATCCTTAATACGTTCTCCTCGGTGTTCTTGGATTTCAATCCGATGTAATATTCTTTTGCAGTGTGTTTGTCAAGATGCGATGAATTGTGGATTTATGATCAATTTATCTATGAATATTATTTGAATCTTCTCTGAATTCTTATATGCATGATTTGATATCTTTGTATTTCTCTTCGAATTTCGGTTTGGTTTGGCCAACTAGATTGATTTTTCTTGCAATGGGAGAGGTGCTTAGTTTTGGGTTCAATCTTGCGGTGTCCTCACCCAGTGAAAAAGTAGGGGTAGCGAGGCACGTATTTGTATTGTTGCCATCACGGGTAAAAAGATGGGGTTTTCATCATATTGCTTGAGTTTATCCCTCTACATCATGTCATCTTAATTAAGGCGTTACTCTATTCTTATGAACTTAATACTCTAGATGAAGGCAGGAGTCGGTCGATGTGTGGAGTAATAGTAGTAGATGCAGAATCGTTTCGGTCTACTTGACACAGATGTGATGCCTATATTAATAATCATTGCCTTGGATATCATCATAATTTTGCGCTTTTCTATCAATTGCTCGACAGTAATTTGTTCACCCACCGTATTATTTTCCTTCAAGAGAGAAGCCTCTAGTGAAACCTGTGGCCCGCGGGTCTACTTTCCATCATATATTTTCAGATCTATAAACCAAAAAACCCAAATATACCTCGCCGAGTTTTATTTACTTTTATTTTGTTTTATGTTTTAGTAATCTTTTATGTATATCTCTATCAGATCTCACCTTTGCAAGTGACCGTGAAGGGATTGACAACCCCTATATCGCGTTGGGTGCAAGTGTTTGATTGTTTGTGCAGGTGCATAGATTGGAGACTTGCTTGTATCTCCTACTGGATTGATACCTTTGTTCTTAACTGTGGGAAATACTTATTTCTACTTTTGTGCATCACCTTTCCTCTTCAAGGGAAAAACCAACGCAAGCTCAAGAAGTAGCAGGAAGAATTTCTGGCACCGTTGCCGGGGAGATCTACATCAAGCCTACCAAGTACCCATCATAAACTCTCATCTCTTGCATTACATTATTTTCCATTTGCCTCTCGTTTTCCTCCCCCCCCCCCACTTCTAAAATGTTTTCAGAAAAATACAAAAAGATTTGCCTTTTTATTTTCCCTTCTCCCGTTCATCTTTTCGTTTGCTTTTTGGTTGCTCGTGTGCTAGATTGCTTGCTTTGTCATGATGACTCAAGAGAATACCAAGTTGTGTGATTTTTTCAATACTAATAATATTGATTTTATTAGTACTCCAATTGCTCCCGCCACTAGTGCGGAATCTTATGAAATTAATGCCGCTTTGCTGAATCTTGTTATGAAAGAACAATTTTTCGGCCTTCCTAGTGAAGATGTCGCATCCCATCTAAATACTATCATTGAGTTGTGTGATATGAAAAAGAAGAAAGATGTGGATAATGATATTGTTAAATGAAGCTATTTCTGTTCTCACTACGAGATCGTGCTAAAACTTGGTTTTCATCTTTGCCTAAAAATAGTATTGATTCATGGAATAACTGTAAAGATGCTTTTATTTCCAAGTATTTTCCTCGCGCTAAGATCATCTCCCTTAGGAACGATATAATGAATTTTAAGCAACTTGAGCATGAACATGTTGCACTATAACATCCCAATTTTCAATTTGGATGTTATACTTAGGTCACCATATGCATATCATATTTTCTTTGCATTTTGGTTGAGATCCTAGAAATCTTAAGCAACTCAAGGACCCAAGGAGAGAGTTGGAGGTTTCACAAATTTTCATATTTGAATTTATTTTCATATTTGAAGAAAGGATCGATTTGATTTTAAAATATTTCTTTTCTCCAATTATTTCCAATAAAAAATGAGAGAAGATAAAATGACTTCTTCAGTAAGAGAGAAATATTGGAGAAGAAATTTTAAAATCAAATTATTATTTTTATTTGCATGTTATTTGCTATTTTATTTGAATTAGAAAATATGCATTTTTGAAATTTGCATTTTAGGCCAGAAAAATGTTCATCTTGTCCTAAATATTAGGTTTGTACGGTGAAAATTGTTTCTGGTATTTTTTGAATTTTTTTTATTTTTATATTAGGATTTTTCTTTCGGGCGAAATTTATTTTAAAAAAACTCCAAACCGAACAGGGCCGAAGCCCAGCCGGCCCAGGCCGCCGCTGCCGCCGTCCCTCCCGCGCCCGCGGCGAAGCCGTGGCCGAGCCGGAGTCCGGCTCCGACTCCTACTCCGCCGGCACCTTGCCCCCTTGCCCAAGCCGCCGTCCCCCCCCCCTCTCACCTCACCCCGCCCCGAGCCGCCGCCTCCACCGTCGCGGCTCGCCGCCGCCGCCCCGCGCTGCCACCCCGCCCCGCCGCCACCTCTCGCCGGACTCGCCGGAGCCGCCGCCGGTTTTCGCCGGGTTTTAGGTGAAAACCTAGATCGCATTTTTTAGGGTTTCGCCGGTTTATTTTTTTCGGTTAGTTTCGATTTTCTCCATTTGGATCTGTTTTTATTTTTAGTTCGTTAGTTAACGAACGTTCATTGGTTAGTTTCTGTTAACAAAAGGATTCGTTCGTTTAGTTCCATTAGCGAACGTTCGTTCGTTAGGTTTTTCTTTTTATTTTATTTTTCGGCCCGGGACTTATCCGCGAATATTTTTATCATAGATTAGTCCCTAATCTTTAAACCCTCATTACTTTTTACTCGTTTGTCCAAATCCAGTGAAACCAACGCCAAAATCTTCGTCTTGTTCCCCTCTTTCCAGTTAACCAACTTGAACATGATTTTGACAATTTGAAATTTGGTTTCACGCAGTTTTGAATTCAAACTTCTTTTGATCGTAGTTTGAGTTTCGTAGCTCCGATTCGGCTGATTATTTTTGCAAATCGAAGCTCTTCAGTTGAACTTTCAGTTTGGATCTTTTCTTTTGAGTTTACCCTTTCATCTTATGCTTGAGTGCTTATGTATGCTATTGTTTGTTTATGATAGAGTTTCCGTAGTGCAAAGCGTGCTACTACGAGTCACTAGGGTTTTCAGATCGTCAGCAAGGCAAGTAACACTTTGATCATATCCCTTTATTACCCAGTTTTATGCATTAGTTTCAACCCTCAAACATTGCATGAGTAGGATCTGTTTATTAAGTGGGAATTGGGAAGTAGTTGATGAGGTAGAACCTATTGTCCTTTATTCAAACCTTGGGAGTTACTACGTTATGCTTACTTTGCTATGCTATGCTCGTAGACTGGTTTGGTTTGAGTGATTCATGACAGGTGTGAGCATTATTATGAATTAAGGGATTACTTAAGGTGGCTACTTTAATACACATCTGGGTGGATTGTTTGTGGGCACCTCGGGAATCCATTGTTGTCCAAGGAGATCCCGGGGAACCCGTGTGATCATCCTATGGTTCGCCACCCAGGCTCAAAGGGATCATAAGATTTTTCATGTGGGAAACTTCCATGTGCAGCCACATGCCATTATGGGCTCTGGCATAGTTAAGTTGTGGGAATCCTTTCCATGATGGGCTAGCAGATGTAGGGGATTGTAGGTGTACCGGCCTATCTATCGGTTAAGGGGACCTCTTCGGAAAGACTGTGTCTTGGTCATCCGTTTCTCAAACACCATGTAGTGCGAGAAAACCAACGGAGGAGATCAAGTCTTGTGGGGAAAAGTGTGCAAACCTCTGCAGAGTGTACAAACTAATCATGGTTAGCTGTGTCCCCGGTTATGGACATCTTGAGTATCTGGTACTTGAATTATTGATTTGATCTCATCCCTCTACTTAATTAATTTGATTGGGTTAATGATTATTATTTTTGGGATTGAGATGGGGATTACCATTCTCAATATTTATCAACAAACTGTGTAGTTAAATAAAATATATTCCTTTGTTGTAGGGAAAAACTAGCTTTATGCAAATGATAACCATAGAGCCTCCACCAGCCATATATGCATGTAGTGATAGTTGTTACTTGTTCATTGCTCTATAGTGTTATCTTGCCAGCATATTCCATGTGCTGACCTACACAGGCTGCAAGGTATTATGTTACAGAGTTTTCAGACGAAGAGTAAGGTGCACTAGGCCGTTGTCGTGCACTCAGCTATGCCGTTGGAGTTGATGGACTCATTTATCTTTGATGCTTCCGCGGTTATCTTATTTAGATGGCCTTCAGCCATATTATTGTAATAAGTACTCTTTTGAGTTATTCGATGTAATAAGTGTGTGATTGCACTCTGTTATAAATCCTCGAGTACTGTGTGTCAGCATTACTGATCCAGGGATGACACTTATACACAGAGATTTGACCGTCTGAGGTCGGATCGCTACAAGATGGTATCAGAGCACACGCTGACTGTAGGACGCGACCACTAGGATAAGCCATAGGATACTCTTCTCTACTCATTTCTGACTCTTCTCCATTTTCTACTCTATAGATGGCGGACCCGAGGAACAAGTTCACTCAACCAGATGATGACACCCCTTTCGGGAGACACTTGAAGGAAGCCACTAGGTATCTGAGCATCGGAATACCAAGCTTCACCGGGACCTGCACCGCCACTTTACCAGAAGAGGAGCGCCGGATGATTCGAGTTCATGTTCCAGGAAGGACGTTCGCACCAGTTACTGGGCCCATAGAGTTTTCTCTTGATGCACCAACCTGGAGTCTAGGAAAGAGCATGGCCGCCCACATCGCCATGGGACGCATCGGCGAAGTATACCACAAGGATCTTAAGGATACCATCTACCAGATATGTGGGCGCCGAGATGAACAATGGGAGATGATTAGCACCAGGAGGGACAAGTCAATTGCAGCCTACATCCAGGAGTTAAATCGGCACATTCGACGTCAGGAGAATCAAATGTGTGCCAGCATGTTAGACACAAAGAAGGTGATGACGAGGAACATGGAGCTAGAAGAAGAACTCAAGACTACACGCGATGGATATGAAGAAGAAATTGCTGTACTACTGGAGAAGAAGGAAGACCCGAAGAAGAAGCTAGGGATATTCATGGGAGATCCCGAACCGGAGGTGGACATCCATTCTTAAGACTACATCATCATCGACGACACCGACTCCGACCCCAACAGTGATGATGATTATGAAGACGAAGCTGGAGCATACATTATGGAGTCTTCCATCGATCAAAAATTCTAGTCGACCACCATGTTATCAGTAGTCTTTCCCCCATGTATATAGTAATAGTCCGAGTATTCTGTAACGGTAGCTTAGATCGATTGTATGCCCTTGTTTGAATTGACTTGTGTGTTAATGAATGTGTTTGTCTCATGTGCATATGGGTAGTGATTTCTCTTTAGACCTCACTCTATTCTATTCTCACCCCTCTAAACCTATCATATGCCTCCGAGACGTGACCCCAAATTTTTCGTCCCACCGGAGCTCACTCAATTGATCCAACAGCAGAATGCCTTGATGCAGTTGCTAGTCCAGAACCAAGGCAACAACAACAACCCACCGCCACCACCTCTAGTTGACAACTTAGCCCGCTTTCTGAGGTTGAATCCGCCGGTGTTCTCTAGTAGCACCGAGCCGATTGTTGCTGATGACTGGCTCCGCAGGATTGGAAGGGAGCTGACCACCGCAGGTTGCACAGATGCTGAGAAGGTGCGATTTTCCGCACATCAACTGGATGGACCCGCCGCCTCATGGTGGGAGAATTACACTACCACTTTCCCCGTAGCCAATGTCACTTGGGATCAGTTTCAGCAAGCATTCCGCACTGCACATGTCTCAGCTGGAGCTATGAGTATGAAGAAGCATGAGTTTCACAACTTACGCCAGGGAAATCGTACTGTGGGGCAGTACGTGGATGAGTTCAGTAAGTTAGCTCGCTACGCCCCAGATGATGTGGCCACAGATGCCGCGAAGCAGGAGAAGTTTATGGAAGGGCGGAATGATGAGCTGAGTATGTAGCTAATGGTGGCAACATTTTCCATCTACCAGGAGTTGGTAGATAGGGCCCTCATGATTGAAGGCAAGCAGCAGCAGATAGAGAGCCGCAAAAGGAAGTATGGGCAAGGGAAGTACAACCCTGGAGCTCAGCAGAAGCCTCGTTTTACCCCGAACTCGGGAGGACATACTCATCATAACCATGGAGGCCACACTCAGAATGGAGGAAGTTGACACAACCACAGTGGCCCTAAGAATGGGAACGGAAATGGAGGAAGCAGCAACCAGAACTGTTCCAACCCAGCAACACCCGCTAAGAAGGATCTGGGTCACGTTACCAATTACAAGTGCGGGAAGACTGGACACTACGCCAATGATTGTTCTGAGTTGAAGAATGGTAACGGGAATGGAAGTTCTGGGAAGAAGCCCAACCCCTTCACCAGAGGTCAGGTGAACCACGTCAACGTGGAGGAAGTTGAAGAGCGGCCTGATGCAGTTATCGGTAAGTTTTTGATTAAGTCATTTACTCCTACTGTTCTTTTTTATACTGGTGCATCGCATTCATACATATCAAGGGGATTTGTGGATAAGTATAAGTTGCCCACCAAAGTCCTTAAGACACCTATGTTAGTAAGCTCGCCAGGAGCGGAGTATATGGGAAGCAGAGGATGTTTTCAGATGCCATTGACCATAGGTAGGCATGTTTTCCCCTCAGACCTAATAATTTTGGAGTCACAAGGATTGGATGTGATACCAGGCATGGATTGGCTATGGATGTATGGGGGAAACATTGATTGTGCTAGCAAGACAATTCTCCTCACCACCCCTGAGGGAAAGAGGATCAAGTATGTATCTAGGCATGCGCCAAGGAGGACCCAAGTAAATTCCCTCTCAGGAGTTGTTCAGGAGGAAGTGCCAGTTGTAAAGGATTATCCTGATGTATTTCTAGAGGAACTACCCGGCATGCCACCAGATCGGGATATAGAGTTTTTGATAGAGCTGTTGCCAGGAACCAGACCAATATCGAAGAGACCGTATCGGATGCTCGCAAATGATCCGGAGGAAATTAAGAAGCAGATTAAGGAGTTATTGGAGAAAGGTTATATTCGACCAAGTTCATCACCGTGGGGAGCCCCAGTGCTCTTAGTTGAGAAGAAGGATGGATCTTTGAGAATGGTTGTTGATTATCGTGCGTTGAATGAAGTGACGATCAAGAACAAGTACCCATTACCGATGATCAACGATTTGTTTGACCAGTTGCAGGGAGCTAAAGTATTCTCCTAGATCGATCTTCGATCAGGATACCACCAGCTAAAGATCTGAGAACAGGATATACCCAAGACAGCTTTTACCACAAGGTACGGGCTATATGAGTACACGGTCATGTCTTTTGGACTGACTAACGCCCCTGCCTATTTCATGAGTATGATGAATAAGGTGTTCATGGAGTTCTTGGATAAGTTTGTTGTAGTGTTCATTGATGATATATTGGTATACTCGAAGAATGAAGACGAACACAAGGAGCATTTGCACTTAGTTCTCGAGAAGCTCAGGGAACATCAGCTATATGCCAAGTTCAGCAAATGTGAGTTTTGGTTGAAAGAAGTTGGATTTCTTGGACATGTTATATCAGGAGAAGGTATAGTAGTAGACCCTACCAAGGTTCAGTCTGTCACTGAGTGGTTGGCACCAACCTCAGTAGGAGAGATCCGCATTTTTCTCGGACTCGCAGGATATTATAGGATGTTCATTGAGAATTTTTCCAAGATTGCGAAACCCATGACAGAGTTGTTGAAGAAGGACACCAAGTTCAAATGGATCGAAGATTGTGAAGCCAGTTTTCAGGAGTTGAAGAAACGTTTGGTTACAGCCCCAGTGCTAATTCTTCCAGACATTCGCAAGGATTTTCAAGTTTATAGCGACGCTTCTTGCCTAGGACTTGGAGGTATACTTATGCAAGACGGAAGAGTTGTTTCATATGCTTCACGCCAGCTTCGACCTCACGAGTTGAATTATGCCACACATGATTTGGAGTTAGCAGCCGTAGTGCATGTACTCAAGACCTGGAGACATTTTCTTATTGGAAACCGTTGTGATGTATACACGGATCATAAGAGCTTGAAGTATATTTTCACGCAGAAGGAGTTGAATCTCAGGCAAAGGAGATGGTTGGAGCTTATAAAAGATTATGATATGAAGTTGCATTATCACCTGGGACAGGCCAATGTCGTAGCAGATGCTTTGAGCCGCAAGAGTTATGTCAATACCCTTGTAAATGGAGGATTACCGCAGGAGTTAGTCAACGATCTCAAGGAACTTCGTTTGGAGATAGTTCCAAGAGGTTTTGTTGCAGCAATGGAGGTTCAGTCCACATTATTGGAAAAGATTCGAAAAGCTCAGAAGGATGATAAGGAAATTGCTGAGATAGAGGAGAAGATGAGCAAAGGAAAAGCCAAGGGTTTTCGTGAGGATGAGCAAGAAACTTTATGGTTTGAGGATCGTGTTTATGTGCCCAATGACCCAGAGATCAGGAAGTTAATACTTCAGGAGGCTCACGATTCGCCATACTCGATTCACCCCGGAAACACCAAGATGTATTTGGATTAGAAGGAACATTTCTGGTGGACAGGTATGAAGAAGGATATTTCCAAGTATGTAGCCGTATGTGATGTATGTCAGAGAGTTAAGGCAGAACATCAGAAGCCAGCCGGATTACTATAGCCTATGCTGATACCCGAATGGAAGTGGGATAAACTTGGCATGAATTTCATCACCGGATTACCCAGAACCAGATCAGGATATGACTCCATCTGGGTAGTAGTTGATCTCTTGACCAAGGTAGCTCACTTTATTCCCGTGAAAACTACTTATACAAGCGCGAAGTTGGCCAAGATATATATGACCAGGATCGTATGTCTGCATGGAGTTCCGAGGACCATCATATCAGATAGAGGAACACAATTTACCTCAAAGTTTTGGAATCAGTTGCACCAGACTTTGGGTACCAGGCTAGAGTTTAGTACAGCCTTTCATCCGCAGACAGATGGATAGACCAAGAGATTCAATCAGATTTTGGAGGATATGTTGAGAGCTTGTGCGCTAGATTATGGATCTAGTTGGGATGATAATTTGCCTTACGCAGAGTTCTCATACAACAACAGTTATCAGGCCAGAATGAAGATGGCCCCTTTCGAAGCTTTGTACGGAAGGAGGTGCAGGACACCGTTGATGTGGGATGAAGTTGGAGACTGTCAGTTGTTTGGACCAGATTTAATCAAAGAGTCTGAAGAGAAGGTTAAGTTGATTCGAGATAGACTGAAGGTAGCTCAGTCCAGGCAGAAGAGTTATGCCGATACAAAGCGCAAGGAGGTAGTCTACGAAGTCAGAGACAGAGCATATCTTTGTGTGTCACCGCTTCGAGGAGTTAAACGATTTGGAGTTAAGGGAAAGCTAGCCCCAAGATTTGTAGGACCGTATCGAGTTCTGGAACGCATGGGAGAAGTCGCCTACAAATTGGAGTTACCCGAAGGACTGTCAGGAGTTCATGATGTGTTTCACGTTTCCCAGTTGAAGAAGTGCCATGCAGAGATGGCCGATATTCCTCTGAGAGATACAGTGCCCCTAGAAGCAATTCAGTTGGAAAGCGATCTAACCTACGAGGAGAAACCCATCTAGATTCTCGAGTTTGCCAGCCGAGTTACACGCAGTAAGGTCATCAAGTTTTGCAAAGTTCTGTGGAGCCACCATACCAAGGAAGAAGCCACCTGGGAGCGAGAGGAAGACCTACGGAAGGACCACCCACACCTATTTTCTAGCCAACCCGAATCTCGAGGGCGAGATTCATCTTAAGGGGGTAGGTTTGTAACAGCCCAATTTTCAATTTGGATGTTATACTTAGGTCATCATATGCATATCATATTTTCTTTGCATTTTGGTTGAGATCCTAGAAATCCTAAGCAACTCAAGGACCCAAGGAGAGAGTTGGAGGTTTCACAAATTTTCATATTTGAATTTATTTTCAAATTTGAAGAAAGGATCAATTTGATTTTAAAATATTTCTTTTCTCCAATTATTTCCAAAAGAAAAATGAGAGAACATAAAATGACTTCTTCAATAAGAGAGAAATATTGGAGAAGAAAATTTAAAATCAAATTAATATTTTATTTGCATGTTATTTGCTATTTTATTTGAATTAGAAAAATATGCATTTCTTAAAATTGCATTTTAGGCCAGAAAAATGTTCATCTCGTCCTAAATATTAGGTTTGGACGGTGAAAATTGTTTCTGGTATTTTTAGAAATTTTTTTATATTTTACTAGGATTTTTTCTGGTACTGAGAACTCAGAGAAAAATTCAGTTGACACAGCCGGAGTTAGATCAGAGAAAGGAAGTGCAACCGGGCTGAACTTTGTACTCGGGGAGCCAATAACCACTGAAGCATCTAATAGGAACAATTACAAACACATGTCACAGAAAAACAAGAACATAAAGAAGCCTCGAAAAGGATATGAAGAGGTCAATAAAAATACTTCGGATATGGATGATGAGACGGATGCAAACCAACTGATATCGGCGGCCTCTAATTTAGAGGCTGTCCGGACGCAATGAAAATCCTAAGTTACAATTGTCGTGGCCTCATTGGGGCTGCGGCAGTCCGGGCTCTGTTGTCTATTCTTAAGCGGAGTTGCCCGGATGTGGTGTTTCTGCTTGAAACTCACCTGGATGAGTGGCCTGCAGAATGTTTACGTCGTAAAGTAAAAATGGATTTCAAGGAAGTGGTTCATAGTGATGGATGGAGTGGTGGTTTACTACTCCTATGGAAGAAAGAGGTGGATGTCTCTCTCAGATACAAGACTGCAAATTTTATTGATGTGAATAAGTGAACATGAAACTATTTGGAGGTTTACTGGAATGTACAGAGAACCAAGATGGAAGGACAAGCATTTGACTTGGCAGCGGCTAAGGGATTTGCATGCTATTGCTACTATGCCATGGTTAGTTATGGGAGATCTGAATGAGATTCTGTATCCTTTTGAGAAAGATGGTGGGAACCCGAGACCACCACAGTTTATGCAAGCCTTTAAAACTGCTCTAGAGGACTGTAACTTGACAAATTTTGGGTACGTTGGGGAGAAATTCACATGGCACAGAGGTCGAATTCGTGAAAGGCTAGATCGGGCCCTAACAAATGAGGCGTGGAATAGTAAATTTGAGAATGTTGTTTTGACAAATCTGGAATACAATAAGTCTGATCACAGACCCATTCTAATGAACCTTCATATAAATAATAATCAAGAGAACCATGTGCCGGCGGTGTTGAGGTTTGAGGCGAAGTGGCTCAAAGAAGCACACTTTCGACAGGTGGTTCAGGAGGCCTGGGAGAGGGTGGGAGCCCAAAATTCAAATAGCAGTCTTGCCAGGAAACTTGCTCTGGTCCATGATCATTTGCACAAGTGGGATCGCTCGGTGCTGCAACATACAAAAAAAGAATCCGTACAGCTCAGAGAGAGATGGAAAAAGTTGTTAGTGGGCCAATGAATGATGAAAATCTTCTTAGGGAAAAAGAGTTAGCTAAGGAGATAGAATGGTTATTGGAACATGAAGAAATTCATTTTGCTCAAAGGAGCCGGGTTGACTGGCTACAGTATGGCGACAAGAACACTAATTATTTTCAGAATTTTGCTTCAGCAAGGCGGAAGAGAAATATAATACAAAAATTGAGGGGAGACAATGGTGGTTGGCTGGAAGGTAATACTAATTTAAATCCGCATATTTCTCAATACTTTGCTGGCCTGTTTGCAACGGAGATTGATGAACCGGATCTGGATCTCATAAATAAGGTGGTACCTAAAGTTTCACATGAAATGAATGAACAATTACTAAAGCCTTATTCATCTGAGGAGGTGAAAAGGGTTCTTTTCTCAATCGGAGATATGAAAGCACCAGGTTCGGATGGGTTGCATGCTATTTTCTTCAAGAAATGCTGGCATATCTTGGGGGACTCTCTCACTTCAGAGGTTCTTGAAGCAATAAATCAAAAGGTAATTCCGGAGGGATGGAATGACACGGTAATTGCTCTTATACGAAAGGTAGAATCTCCGGAGCTCATTACACAGTACAGGCCCATTAGCCTGTGTAATGTCTTATATAAGGTAATATCCAAAATGATAGCTCTTCGGTTAAAATCTATTCTAGATGATATCATCTCTCCTATACAGAGTGCCTTTGTACCGGGTCGACTCATTACAGATAACATTTTGTTGGCTTATGAGAGCATCCATACAATAAAAAAATAAGAAGAAAGGCAAGTGGGGCTATTGCGCAGTTAAATTGGATATGCACAAGGCCTATGATAGGGT
This sequence comes from Triticum aestivum, assembly GCF_018294505.1. Classification (NCBI taxonomy): domain Eukaryota; kingdom Viridiplantae; phylum Streptophyta; class Magnoliopsida; order Poales; family Poaceae; genus Triticum; species Triticum aestivum. The sequence continues at coordinate 121,982,422 of NC_057805.1, forward strand.
GGAATGGAATTTTTTGAGGAGAATGATGACACACTTGGGCTTTCATGCAGAGTTTGTAAATCTATTGATGGCATGTGTCCGGTCAGTTAAATATATGGTCAGATTCAATAATAAAGAAATAGATTATTTTATTCCTGAAGGGGACTCCGACAGGGAGACTCCCTATCTCCATATCTGTTTTTGATTTGTGTAGAAGGGCTTTCTAGTCTTCTGGCTCATAGAGAGGAGGTTCGTGGCACTGAAGTTGTCAGGGTTTGCAAAAATGCACCATCAGTTTCACATTTACTTTTTGTTGATGACTCCCTTATCCTTATGAAAGCTGATATGAATAATGCAACCTCATTGAGACAGGTTCTAGATCAATATTGTGCAAGTTCTGGCCAACTGGTTAGTGAAGCAAAATGCAGCATTTACTTTAGTCCTAATGTGAGAGTGGAGACTAAGGCCGACATATGCATAGAATTGAATATTATGTCTGAAGCTCTATCAGATAAATATTTAGGGCTTCCGGTTATGGTGGGTGTGGACAGGAGTGACAATTTTATTCAACTCTTGGAGAGAATTATAGTGCGGCTGAAAAGCTGGAAAGAAATTTTTTTGTCTATGGGAGGAAAGGAAATTTTACTGAAGGCGATTATACAATCCATTCCAGTTTTTGCTATGTCTGTCTTTAACATACCAAAGAAATTATGCAAAGAAATGACTGACGCAATGTCTTATTTCTGGTGGGGAAATACAGAGGACCAAAAATGTATGCATTGGATGGCATGGTGGAGAATGTGCATCCCAAAGAAAGATGGAGGTATGGGCTTTCGTGATCTGCACTCTTTTAATTTAGCTATGTTGGTGAAACAATCTTGGAGACTGATTTCAAATCCAGATTCTCTGTGTGCCAAAGTTCTTAAAGCTAAATATTACCCAAATTGTCACTTGTTGAAGGCGGGCCTGAAGAAGGGGTCATCTTTTACCTGGAAAAGCATAGTAGCAGGTCTACATTCTTTTTGCAGAGGACACATTTGGAGAGTGGGTTCAGGGGAGATGATCAACATCTGGGAGGATCACTGGATCCCAGAAAGCATAAATCGCATGATACAGACTCCCACGGGACAAATATTATTGCAAACAGTTAATGAGCACATTGATCCAATGACTGGCAAATGGGATGAGTGGTTAATCCGTGATATTTTTTACCTTATAGATGTGGACAGAATCTTGCGGATTCCGTTAAGTGAACACCAAGAGGAAGATTTTGTGGCTTGGAATTATACAAAATCTTATTCATTCTCCGTCCGATCTGCGTATTATATTGAATGGGATCACACTACAAAAAAAGACACATCCGTGACATTTTGGGTCGAACAAAATTTTTTTCTGTCATACATATGACACTTCTATGACGATAATTGTGACAAAACCCGGTATCATCATAGATGTGGTGGGCTCCTACTTCTATGACAAAAAATCATGACAGAAAATGGGCTTTTCGTCCTGTGCGGGCCGGAGACACAGCTGCATGACATTCTTTGGGCCGTCCATGATGGAAAAAACCGTGGTAGAAGCGAGGGGGAGGAAAATTTCGGGGAGTTCCCAGTTACAGTGGGAGGTCGGGGGCTGAGCGATGCGCGTTTCTCTCGTACACGTACGCACGTGTGTGCGAGGCGTTGGCTCTAACTGAACCAAGCGACGCATTGGGCTCTAACTGAACCCAAGCGATTGCACTGCAGGCTACGCATTACTGAACCCGAGCGATCGATCGATGGCTGTTAACTGAACCCGATCGAGCGATTCCTTCGCTACTGCTGCTAACTGAAGCCGATCGATTGGATGAACAGTGAGCGTTGCGGGGGGGTTGGATGAACAGTGAGCGGTGGCGTTGCCTCTGGATGAACAGGACCCCGTGGTGTGGAGGGCTGGATGAACAGTAGACGGTGGAGGGGTGCCCGTGGAGGGGTGGTTGAACAGGACCCCGTGGTGTGGAGGGTTGGATGAACAGTAGACGGTGGAGGGGTGCCCGTGGAGGGCTGGTTGAACAGTAGCCGGTGGAGTAGCGCGCGGTGGAGGCTGGATGAACAGGAGCCCGTGGAGGCTGGAGGAGGTCGACGCTGGAGATGAACAGTATCCCGTGGAGTCCCGTTTTGCGGTACGCCACACCCCTCCCGATGAACAGGACCCCCGTTTCGACCGTAGGAGGTCTGTTTCGTCCGTTTTGCGGTACGCCACACCCCTCCCGATCAACAGGACCCCCGTTTTGACCGTAGGAGGTCCGTTTCATCCGTTTTGCGGTACGCCACACCCCTCCCGATCAACAGGACCCCCGTTTCGACCGTAGGAGGTCTGTTTCATCCGTTTTGTGGTACGCCACACCCCTCCCGATCAACAGGACCCCCGTTTCAACCGTAGGAGGTCCGTTTCCTCTGTTTTGCAGTACGCCACACCCCTCCCGATCAACAGGACCCCATTTCGAACGTAGGAGGTCCGTTTCCTCCATTTTGCGGTACGCCAGGCCTCGTTTCCATTGCCTGTTCCGTCCAAGCCCTCCCGATGAACACGACCACGCATTCCGTTCCGACCCAGCCTGTTGGCTCCCACGCGTTTGGTTGCCTCCCGATGAACACGACGCATTCCGTTGCCTCCCCATGAACACGACGCATTCCGTTGCCTCCCCATGAACACGACGACGACGCTGTTTCTCCATTTCGACCCAGCCATGTACACGAGCCCTGGCCGTACGTATGCGCGAGTAGGTGTTCGAGACCCGCCCGTATGTACACATACGTGGCCGTATTTTCTTTCTTGCACCCTGGCCGCTGTACGTACGTGTACATGCTACGTGCGCGCCTCTACTACGACACGTGCGCGCCTCTACATCGACCAGTATGTACGTACACGTTCGCGACCAGAATGACAATGCTACGTCCGCTTCGACCAGGTGGGTCCCGATTGTCAGGCACTTCCTTGCCTGCGAAGATGTAGCTGGTGGATCCCAGCAGTCAGGGGGCGAATCGTTTTTTTTTTTGCCCGAACGCACTTCCTTGCGTTCGAAGATGTAGTCGGTGGGTCCCAGCAGTCAGGGGGCGGATCATTTTTTTTGCCCGGACGCACTTCCTTGCGTGCGAAGGTGTAGCTGGTGGGTCCCAGCAGTCAGGGGGGCGAATCGTTTTTTTTTTTGCCCGGATGGACTTCCTTGCTTGCGAAGATGAAGCTGGTGGGTCCCAACAGTCAGGGGAAACGTTTTTTCCGTGAAATACAGTGGCCCGTCCAGTGGGTCCCAGCTGTCAGGTGGAGGAATCATTATTTTCCGCGTAATAAGGAGGCACTTCCTTGCTGCGGCCGTGGACCCAGCTGTCAGCCTCTCCACGTACAGTCCACGTCCGATGGAAGTCGTTCCTTGACCACGTTGACCAGGCCGCGCCGAGAGCACCACGGCGGTGGACGACGGCGAGGCCTAGGAAGGGGACGACTCGGAGCCGGGGAAGACGCGGCAGTGGAAGCCCGTGCGGAGAGGAGTACGAGGGTTCACTGGTTCGGCTGCAGTATGAGGCTGCCGTCGCAGCAGGGCCTGGCCAGCTGTGGGAATGGTTGGGGGCGGTGAGGCCTCCGCGGCAGCACAGCCGGCCACGGGAGGCAGGAGCATGCGGCACGACCGACGCTGCTTTGGGCGGCTGGAGCAAGAAGACCAGAGGTTGAAGAAGCACTACGGCCGTTGGATGGACATCGTACGGTCACTGGAGCTAGAATCGTTCATATTGACTAAGTTGACAAAGCCCTCCGTCCCCGTCAACTTAGTTGGCCCACAAGTCATCCTCCCACTATGGTGGGTCCCAGCTAGCAGGGGGTATTCATTTTTTTGTGCGTAATAAGGAGGCACTTCCTTGCGTGCGAAGATATAGCTGGTGGGTCCGACATGTCAGCGGGGGGAACGTTTTTTTCGCTAAATACAGAGGCCCTTCCGGTGGGTCCCAGCTGTCAGGTGGAGGAATCATTATTTTGCGCGTACAGTCCACGGCCGATGGATGTTGTTCGTTGACCACGTTGGCCAGGCCGCGCCGAGAGCACCATGGCGGTGGACGACGGCGAGGCCTGGGAAGGGAACGACACGGAGCCGGGGAAGACTCGGCAATGGTTGCCCACGCGGTGGGGAGTACGAGGGTTTACTGGTCCGGCTGCCGTCGCCGGAAAATAACAGGAGGTGTGGGTGAGTAGAGGAATGGCCTGGCCAGCAATGAAGTAGGGTGGGGCGGTGCGGCCTGTGCGGCAGCACAGCCGGCCACGAGAGGCGGGAACAGGCAGTCCCACCGGAGCTGGTTTGGGCGGCTGGAGCAAGAAGATCAGATATTGAAGAAGCAGCACGGCCGTTGGATTAACATCCAACGGTCACTGCTGCTAGAATCGTTTGTGGACTAAGTTGACAAAGCCAAAGTACACATCAACCTAGTAGACCCACAAGTCAGCCTCCAAATCTGTCCCAAACAGCATACAGCCCGAAATTTCTAGCCAGATTCAAATTAATTTTAAATCTAAATATACCTTAATTTAAATTCAATGAAATTTTACCCGCACATAAACAATGAAATTTAAAATATCAAAATTCGAAGGAAAACAGTATTTTGGAACTAATTGTGTGTTTGCTGTATTTTTTCATTTTACAGCCCATTTATTATTACTTATAGCCCATTTATTATTACTTATAGCCCATTTTCTGGGCAAAATGCATCCCTCCTCGTCTTGAAAGATTTCCAGCCCAGCAGGGCGTAGAAAAGCAAGTAGGCCTACGTTGGTTATTCTGCAAAAAACAAAATAGCTGGCTAGCAATTTTCAGAAAGGAAAAAAACAAACTAGGCTGGTCATGTGCTAAACATATGAAATAAAAGCCTGGGCTAGACGGGCCACGGGTCCCGCACAACCCAGGTGATACCCTTCTCCGTCCCGAAAAAACAAAATTACTGCGCGCGCTGCTGGGTCCCTACTGTCATCCTCACCATGTACAGTCATCTCCTTATTCCTCTCGGTTGTTGACCATGTTGACAACACCGGAGGGCGGCGCCGCGGCGAGCAAACCAAGGCGGAGGACGATGGTGAGGCCTCGGACGAGAATAAACAGGAGCCGGGGAAGATCACAGCCAGCCGTGGGAGGCGGGAGCAGGCGGTCCCGCCGGCGCTGGTTTGGCTTTGGCGGCTCGAGGAAGAAGAGACTGAAGAAACGCGACAGACGTTGAATGTCAATCCAACGGTCAAGGTTGGCACAATCGTTTGTTGACTAAGCGGACACCAAGTAGCATACTTTTTTATATATAGGAAGAAAACCGCGAGGAAAATGCGTTCGTATGCCGTCCTCCTCACAGGGAATGTTCGCCACATAAGTGACTAGCACCCTTGGTTTTCAACCGAGAGGTCTTGGGTTCGAGTCCCAGGAACTCTCAATTTTGTCCTCCTTCCTTCCTCGCAAAAAAAGGGAAAGAAAATCAAAGACTTGGGAAGGCATACAGAACAAGCTAGTGTACCAGTAAAGAGACGTTGCCGAGTTTTAGAAAAAAGAAAGACGTGCTCCTGTAGATGGTTCGAATCCAAACCTATACTATGACTATATATGGTGCTATGCTACTCTGCAAGTAATGAAACTGACATATCCAACGTTCGCTTCTCCTCTTCTCTACTTACTCTGCCTAACATCAGAAGCTCTGGCCGCAGCAACCATGTCCGCTGGCTGCTCGTCCACCTGCTCTTCAGCAGGCAACAACCAGATATGCGCCAAGTCGCCACCCGTACCATCACCTGTGGGTCTCATCACACCCCCGCCGGCACGCGCACCGCAGCCGATTGCTCATCGATAAACCGCTGCCGTTGGTGTGGTGCCACTGCTGCAAATCACGCAGAGTCATCCGTCGCGTCTCAACCACAATCCGCAACCCTGGCCGAGTCTTCTACAAATGCCCGAATCATGGGGTAATAATATGTTTAAGTGTTGTTCTGCTGCTTTCAGTTGCTGATTTTTTTTAATAGTTTGGTTGATGATCTTTCAATTTGATTCGTGCAGAAAAGGGAATATTCATGTGATTTGTATTTCTGGGAAGTTGCTGATGTGGGGGAATGCAACTACGCTGATTATTTGGTTAGCCGAGGAATCCCAATACCAGCAGGTTGGGGTGTTGGACAAGTAACTGAAGGAACGGCAGAAGAGGAAGATGCAGAGCAGAAGGTTAAAGATGCAGTTCCTCTGATCATGGCCAAGCAACAGTTGCTGAACGGCCTTGACAGCAATGAGGAGATGAAAGAGCTTGTGAAGATAATGGGCAAAATCGATGTGCTCTGTAGGATGATTGTCTCTTTATTTGCAGTGTATGTAGCACTCGTGATGTATTCAGTGACTATGACATGAGCACTTTGCTGAAACTAGTAATGAATGAAACCTGTGTAGCAGGCTGGGCGTAGTGTTGTGAACATCTAATGATTTCTATTAACGAAAATCAGGGGTATCCCCTTTTGCTCATATAAATAAATAAATAGCAGAGACCCTGTCGGGTCAGCTTTGTTCTCATTCGAAGACGTCGAGCAAATTGCAGTCCAATAGCAAACTATGTCATCAAATTCAAGTTTCACAGCCAAATATGAGTACAACTAAACAACAATGTCATCATGTTTTAGTTGTCATACAATCACCAAACACAAATCAGCATACATAACAAGTGATGTTCTCACAGGAAAATACTAAACAACATGTTCATCAGGTTCCAGTTGTCATAGCAAACACAATTTCACATAGTAGATAAAAAACGTCTTCTGACAGGCAAATACGACAAAAGCAATGTAATCATCATCCGCAGCAGCAGCGTCAACATCTTCGCCATGTGTATCAGTCTGAATCGTAATTCCCCACGGTGTCATCTTCTTCTTCGTCCTCGAACGTTGGCTTCTTGTTGATCAACTCTTGTATGTCCACAGCACGACAGGCAATCTTTTCGCCGGCGTCACTGACGTGATGGTTCTCAAAGATATTAGGAACATCTGTGTTATCTTGTACATCAGGAGCAGTGTAAGCATCATCTTGTTGTGCAACTTCATTAAACGAATTCCTCTGCTCAAACCTTTGCAATACTCTCCAGTCATCGCTACGTGCAAATGTGTCTTCCAAGAAAAATATCTGTGTTGCTTGATTTGCCAAAATAAAAGGCTCGTTGGTCTGGTACGCCGGCTTGACATTGATGGATTTGAAATAATCATCAGCTCTAGGTTTTGCGATCCTGGAAAACAGGTTATACCAACGACAGCACAACAGAACCACACACCGATGATCCTCGAAACTGGAGATATACTGCAACTGAACAATGTCTGTTATGTTAGCATACATTTCAGTTGTCTCTTTGTCATACGTATCCGTGCTCATGATGGCACTGTTTTGTGTCTTCCTGCCTTCGTCTCGTGCAAGGGTGTTGTAGCGCACATCTCCAACAACGCAAGATTCATAATGTCTTACCCGAGTATCAGGACCCATTGCTAGTGAGTAAAGGGCATCATCAACTGCCTGCCCATCCTCCCGCATCTTCTTAACCTATGGTTAGAAAATAGACAAGCTGGTCATCTTATGTACTCAATATATTAAAAAAACTGACAGTGCACTTCAAAAGCTTACATGGTTCTTGAACCATTTCGCAAATCCTGCCATAACCAGTTTGTCAATGTTTCTTGGATTTTGCGGCAGTAACTCCTCTTTGTAGATGTTGCACAACATAGTGATCGTGTCAAACATCTAAATATATAAGAATGTGCTGCAAGTTTAGTAGATTACGATGTATAAGCTGCAGTACTGCACTTACTTGATATAAGGTAGTATCTCAGGACAGTTATTCAACACATACCAAACCATTTTGTCCAAATCTTTAGGTGTGTCCTCTTGTCGACTCTTTCCTGTAACTCGAACAGAATAATCAAAAACATTGAGCCCGGGATTGTCTTCACCCACCTCTTTGCTAAGCTGATCAGCTGTTTCAATGTATTTTGAGCAGAATGTCAACGCTTCTGTACCAATGTAGGCCTCTGCAATGGAACCCTCGGGTCTAGCTCTGTTCCTAACATAGCCCTTGAAAGTGCCTAGCCGCCTTTCAATAGGGTACATCTAGCCATACTGTACCGGACCTCTAAGTAGTGCCTCATCAGGTAGATGAACAGCCAAATGCACCATCACATCAAAGAAGGCTGGAGGATATATCTTCTCAAGGTCGCATAGGATAGTTGGTATCTTGTCTCTAAGATGGTCCAAAGCATCTATCCTGATATTCCTACTGCAGAGTTCCCTGAAGAATTGTCCCAACTCTGCAACTGCTCTGTTTAAGTCAGGGCGGCCCAATCCTCTAAGGATAACAGGTAAAACCCTTTGAAGTAGGACGTGGCAGTCATGAGTTTTCAACCCTTGTACCTTGTTTCCATCTGCACTGACTCTCCTTTCAGGGTTGGAAGCAAATCCATGTGGGAATCTCACACGTGACAGGACCTCGCAGAATTCTTTTCTTTTTACCTTGTCCAAGACGTACACAGCTGGTGCCATATCCCGTGGTTTACCTTCATCTTGCACCTGCAAATCCTTTCTGATACCCAGGTGTGTCAAATCAATCCTAGATTTTAAGGTATCTTTTGTCTTGCCTTCAATATTAAGAAGTGTGCTGATAATGCTGTCACATATATTTTTCTCGATGTGCATCACATCAAGATTATACCGCAGATCCAAATCTTTCCAATACTCCAAGTCCCACAAAGTGGACCTGCGGGTAAACAATAATCTCTCTTCTACCCTGCCACGCTTCCTTTTCCCGCTACCATTACCAGGATGGTTTCCTGGTGTAATATGCCTGACCTTCTCTAATTCCACTTGCAACTCATCGGCGGTGAGTCTCTTTGGCGCATCACGGTTTTCATGCTTTGCATTGAACACATGTATTCGGTATTTTCTAGGATGCAGCTTGTCCTTGGCAAGGAAACGGCGGTGTCCAATGTAACAGATCTTGCTAAGTATTGCGTATGACAGCGGATTCCTATCACAACGAACACATGCATTGTAACCATGTGTCGTTCGCCCTGACATAGTGCCCAAAGCCGGATAATCATGGATGCACCAAATTATAACAGCACGCAGAAAGAAATCAGCTGGTGGGCTGCTATATAGGTCTCGAGTGAGAACACCCTTCCATAGCTGTTGAACTTCCTCCACAAGAGGCTCCATGAACAAATCAAAATCCTTTCCAGGACTTTTTGGACCTGGGATGAGCAAGGCCATCATGCAGTTTGATTCTTTGGTGCAGACATTTGAAGGCATGTTGTAAGGGATAACAAGCACTGGCCACATGCTATATGTGGCGCTCTGGTGGCCAAATGGGTTAAATCCATCTGAAGCTAAGCCAAGTCTAATGTTTCTCGGGTCAGCAGCAAACTCTTTGTGTTTATCATTGAAGCTTTTCCACTCACTACCATGAGATGGATGGCTCATTACATTCTGATCTCTGTACTCCTGGTTCCTAGAATGCCACAATACATCCTCTCTTGTTTCAGCATCATGAAACAACCTCTGCAATCTTGGTGTAATTGGAAAATGTCTCAGAACATTATGAGGAATCCTCTTCACAGCATCGCCATCTTTCCATCTTGATGATTTGCATTTCGGGCATTCACTTAAGTTGGCATAATCCTTCCGGAACAGAACACAATTATTCTTACAAACATGGATCATATCATATCCAATTCCAACTGCACGAAGGAAATTCTTCATTTTACTTTAGGTGTGTGGCAGCTCGGACGCATCTGGGAAAGATTTGCGGAAAGCAGCCAACATCGCATCGAATGATTTGTTGGTCATCCGCTCAGATGTCTTCACCTGAAGAAAGGTGACCATAGCTGAGAATACTGACAGCTTATTTCCTGGGGTGACAGCAATGTTGCATTGTTCCAACATGCGGGCCCACCGTTTTTCTTCTGCAGGTGAAAGTTCACGGAATGCACGAGCATTTCGTAGCATTGTTTCAATGTTGGTCAAACTCACTGGCTCCGCCACCACCACCTCCTCCTCCTCTTCCACCTGAGCATCAGGCAGATCAAGATGGTGATCTGCTGCTTCCACGTAGTCAATAACATTGACGTTCACAGCTTCACCATGATGAAGCCACCTAGTATATGTGACCGACATCCCATACAAGTGTAGATGATTTTGCACAGTTGACTGGGGTCTTGTAACTGAATTCATACAACTGCTACACGGGCAGAGCACATCTGATTTCGGACCACCGTACTCAGCTCTGCTAAAGTTCATGAAGTTTTCAACCCCCTCAACATATGCAGCAGAGAATCTTTGAGCAGAAGTTATCCAAGTCCTGTCCATCTGTTAGACATACAAATTAGTTCTTCTACTAGATACTACAGGAAAAACATATATGCTTTTTTATGAAGTCCAGAAAAAATACCTAGGTCGATGTCTAAAGCTATGGCAAGATATTTGGACGAGCAGATCTAAGTAACGAAATATATGTAAAGCTAATTCAGCAAACAGATTTGAGTGCCAAATTATGGCAGGCTGTTTCAGCAGTCAATGAGTCCGAGCAAACAGCCATCGAACTATCGAAGGCCATCGCAGCAACAAAGATCGAGTATAAAACGGTGTAGAGCTATTTCACCTAACAGATTGGCTACTAGACCATGGCAATCTACGTCATAATAAATATATGGCAGGATATTTTAGCAACTAATCGGCCTTGGCATGCCATCTTAGCTAAGCAGATTGAATGCAGAACAGGGCAAGGAAGCTTCTTAAGCAGAGCATATTGACAGTAAACTACTTCGGCAAACAGTGAGATTAACAGCGTCTATCAGCTAACATTCAGTGCTACACCGACATGAACGGGGCCTCAGTCTAGAATGCGCGTGCCGTGGGATAAGCTGACCGCCGTGCGTCTCCACACGAACGTCGCCAGCGGTGGCAGCGCTGACCGCCGTGCGCCTCCACAAGAACGTAGCCAGAGGTGGCGGCGTGGCTAGAGGACGGCAGTCTACGAGAGCGTACTGTGGGAGAGAGAGGATCGCCAAACCGCGGTGCCGACGTATCGACGCGGCGGGGAGGGCGGCTTTGGTGGAGCGAATGGAGTGGAGGGAGACAGGAGGGAGGGGGTTTGGGGAATATTATTGGCTAGTTGGCCGAAGGGCGGTTGAATAGGATTTGGGGGGAATTTTTGGGTGTGGGGGGAGGATTTTCGCGCGGTGGGCGGGGCGAGTTTGGCGCATGGTCGGTTTCTCCAAGTGCAGTCCCACGTATCAGTGAAGAGGCAAGCCGAAGCGCGTTCCGTTTGCGTGAGCCGTGTGCAGGACCGAACGTGTGTGGGGTGCAATGCGACCGCGATAGGAGTGTTGTGAGTGTACCGCCTTTTTTCCTTTTAAACTAGGTGCTTCGCCCCCTCAAAAAAAATTTGTTGCTTCGCGCGATCCATCGATACTACTACTAGTAATCCGGTAATCCCGACTAAAACGGCGCGGCCGGGTCTTTTCCCGCGCGATATGCTGGGAGGTTGGCTTAGTTGGGTTTTTTAGGACGAGTAATGCTACACCTACGTAATCCCAGTTACGTAATTAATGTAATGTGAAACGTGTGAGCTATTGATTGTAGATTGGGGGGAGGGAGGGGCCCACCACCATGAAAATCAGGGGAGGAGAGAGAGAGAGGCAATTTACGTTAACCCTTTCGTAGGTTCCCGTAGATGTAGAAAGATGTGAAATGCGTGAATGTGTAGTGGACGTACTATTGGAGTGCCTAAGATAATTTGTGTATGTATAGACCCTATGTGTTTATTTTACTTCGCATGTTAGATTTGTCTCGGTTCAATAAAAAGCAGAGTTGGTGATGATGGTGTGCCTGTCATCCTGCGATATAGGCCGTCCGATCTATATCTAACGGATAGGAAGGAAACTATGACAATTTGCCCACACTCCTCTCCACATTTGCAGATAAGGCTTTCCCTCGTTCATCCTTTTCTCCCACAAGATCTTGATCTTCCGTGCGACGCACGGGCATCTTGCTAGTACTCCTACAATATGTATATTATTGTGAAAGTTCATATACACCAGCCGAGATTAATGCAAACACGGCAGATTTTCATTACATTTCGAACTTTTATAGGACAGAAAAATAAAAGAAACCCGACCCTAAACCTATTCTACGGCGGCGACCGACGTCCTCCATCTGCGATCTCTATGTACGGGGGCGGGGTTCAAGACCCGTGAAGTGAAGGTGCGGTCTCCGGCGAGGAAGAGTAGAACACGGGATACGGACCGGCCAGTTGGCACACCATGCCCTGCCGCCTCCCATGCCCTACTCATCCTCGGAGGAGTCCCCGACCTCGGTGGTGCCGGACGTTGGACGGCGGCAAGTAGGACGCATGGCTGATGGTGCTCCCGTCGTCGGCCGCCAGCGTGGCCACCGCTTGTGCGGTCGCGTCCGCGTCCGGCTACGCCGCTATTGCGTCGCGAGAGGCGACTTGAGCGAGGGCGGTGACCTCGAGCTTCATCCCCAAAGACAAGCTCTCCCGCAGAGCGTTCGCACTTGCGATCATGGCGGATGTGGTGCCAGGTAGGAGGACGATGCGCCATGGTGTGGAGGTTAGCTGGGCGTTGCCGCTTTAAGTAGTGCATTCCGGTGAGGCCAAGCGTCCGGGTGCGTCATTAAGTCGCCGGAGTTGGTTCCTCGGGCACCGAGCCTCTTAACGACGACATACGAATGGATGGCATGAATGCGGGCAGCTGGCGCCGGCTGGGAACGCACCGCGCGACGGCGCAAGGGACGAGGGTTTTGGTGTGCCAGGGTAGTCAGCTGCGGTCGTGGCAACGTTGGAGATGCCCTTTGCTCACATGCGATCCCCGCATGTCATTGAAAAAGCAAGACGACCCGGCATGGTCTCAGGTCCAGAGGATGCAGTTGACCGCGCTACACCACTCCGCGGACGCGTCGTGGCGCCCCGTGCATCCTCGACGAGCCGGGTGTTGGGGTGTGTTTGGATTGTGGCCAAAGTGCACCTTACCAAAATTTTGGTCATGACCCAAAGATTGGTCTTTGTTTGGATGGTTGCCATTTTTTTGGCATGCCAATGAACTCTAGCCAACTCTAGTTCATTTTTCTTGCCAATGTCGGCCAAATCATGGGCAACCAATACCTCAACCAAAATTTTGGTCATGACCCAAAGATTGGTCTTTGTTTGGATGGTTGCCATTTCTTTGGCATGCCAATGAACTCTAGCCAACTCTAGTTCATTTTTCTTGCCAATGTCGGCCAAATCATGGGCAACCAATACCTCAACCAAAATTTTGGCTACCCAATGCTTTGATGGGGCAACCTTGGGCACAAACCAAACATACCGTTGGTCGTGCCACAGCACTAACGCCACCCTCGGCACACTGAAACCGACCATGTCTAGCGACAATATGAGCGTGTCGCTCACCGCGGTCGCCGTGTCCAGAGGCGGTGCTGGAGCTGCGCCCCGTTGTTGGCCCCAACGACCCACATGAACGGTTGTCGGTGGCGAGGAGGTCGTGGGCCAGCTCCTCCATTGGACTAGTCTGCGCTACGTCGTCCCGACGGGTGTGCCTCACATGTCGATTTCCCTGTTTTCCCGGCCATATTCGAGCGCCAGTGCTCCGCGTTGCGCATTAGGCCTTTCACTATGTAGGCCAAGCGAGCCAACTTATTGTTTATTTGAGCCGTTCAAGTATAATCATGTGGCGTTTGCTTATTTCTCATTCCTCTCCAACCCTCTTCTCCATCGATCATGTCGCCCTCCAGTCGAGTCCATCCTCGCGCATGCCTCATTTGAACATTCCGCCGAGTATCATTCACATGTACCCACCCTAGTCCTCTTTCAATAGATCTCCGGACCCCGAGATGAAATCGAGAGGGAACGAGTGGGGGCACGTGATACCTAAGGCAGATTCAAAATTTTGAACCGGTGATCATAGCATCCGCAAATCATATATAAAGGGTATTCAATGTTCGTTTCGTTTTTGAACGTACAATATACTCCCCCTATCCTTTCTAGTTTACATATAAGTTTTATGTGTAGTCAAAGTATCTCTACTTTGATCAAAAAGGTATCAACATTCAACAACGCCCAGTCAATATTGTTAGATTCGTACGTACTCCTAGATTTGTACTCGAGATGGTTTCCAATTTGACTATTGACAAGATTAATAGTACATGAGATGTATAATGTGAAAATTATATCATTGCAAACTCCTTTCACATACGAATTTGACCGTATGCTTTGTGTAAGTTGCATGTCATATATTATTACTCTAACATTTGGTCAAAGTTAGCCTCGAAAAACGCATTAGACCCTGTATGCTTTGTGTAAGTTGCATGTCATATATTATTACTCTAACATTTTTGTAAGTTGCATGTCATATATTATTACTCTAACATTTGGTCAAAGTAGTATAGTTGAAGTGGATCCTCTAACGTAGGTATCCCTGCCTTGCCCTCCCTTTCGGTCACTTACTGGCGGACCCCATGCTTGCTAGGCCCCGCATGTCAGTTACTCAATGGGTTCGGCCACGTCAGGGGATCCTCATCCGTAGTATACTCCCTCCGTTTTTATTTACTCCGCATAAAATGGAGGGAGTCGTGGTATAATAAATGACGCGGGCGGGGGAGGGGGAGGGACGTCGGTTTGCTCTCAACTGCGGTCCCACAAGCGAGCGAAAACGCAAGACGAAGTGCATTCCATTCGGTGAGCGACGTGGAGGGTCCAGCGTGCCGGGCTGCAACGCGAACGCGACAAGAGCGATGTACAGTCAAAACCGATTGACCGGTCGTCACCGGAACCACTATTCACAGCAGAACCTTCGATGCTCGGCCTACGCCAGCCACTGCCCTAAAACCACACCAAATCTCCAGCCCATTCCCCCACCTTTCGATCCCCTAGCCCACATCAAGCGTCCCCTAGTTCGCCGGAAAGCCATGGTGCGCCGCAAGATCACTTACTACAAGTTGCTGACGCCGGAGCACCGCGCAGAAATCGCGGCGGCGGTCGGCACCACAGACCTCCGTTCCCAAGCTCGCTTTGCGGCGGGCCAATCCCCGAGTTCTCTGGAGCCAAGCTACGAGGAGGAGGAAGCCGATCCAATGTTCATGGCGAAGGTCGCGGCGCAGAAGGCCCCCGATGGGTATGAGACGATGGACGCCGACTTCGTGCCGGCGTCCGAGACCCCATGGTGCAGGCGGACCAGCGGTTCAACATGGCGATACTAAAGGAGGACCAGGAGGCAGAGGCTCAACTTGACGCGGAGCGTGCGCATGCTGCTGCCATCGAGGCTCTCCTGCAGGCGAAACCGGATGTCGTGGATGTGAACCGGGCGGCGGAGTCTCAACTTGAGGCGGAGCGCGCGGATGCCGCTGCCATCGAGGCCCTCCTGCAGGCGGAACCGGACGTCCTGGACTTGAACTGGGCGGCAGAGGCTCGACTCGACGCAGAGCGCGCAGATGCCGCTCTCATCGACGCCCTCCTGCAGGCGGAACCGGACGTCCTGGACTTGAACCGGGCGGCGGAGGCTCGACTCGACGCGGAGCGCGCGGATGCCGCTGCCATCGAGGCCCTCCTGCAGGCGGAACCAGACGTCCTCGACTTGAACCGGGTTGTGCTCTCGTCCGTGCAGAGTGCCCGCATGCTCCGCTTGAACGAGTAGCTGGAGGCCGAGGACAACCATGGTGCAGAGACACACGTCGGCAGCGACGGCTGGTTCGCGCCGGCAGCCAAAGACGACGAGGTTGTCTCTTTCCGCGAGCAGTGATAGTTTTTCTTTATGTTGTTGTTTTTATGGATCTTTTGCTATGTAAAAACATATATTTGTTATGCAAGTCGCCTGACTTGGGTCAGTCTACCATTTCAGGCGGTTGGATGAATATCCTACGTCTCCTAACCCTTCTTTCCTTCTTCCTCACCTCTTCTTCTTCCCCAACAGACCACCGCACGGGCCGTACGGATACTCCCCAACATGCGGTTGGATAAACATACTCTATGAACGAAAATTATGTGTCAGCGATAGGATGGCTGAGTTTGGTTTGTTCACATGCGACAGCACGTGTCAGTGAGGGTGCGTTCCCTTGGTTGGGTTTGCGGCGTGCAGGAGCGACTGTGTGAGGGTGCGGTGCGACCGCGGCATGCAGGAGCGACCATGCGAGGGTGCGGTGCGACCGCGACAGCCGTGCGCAAGTGTACCTCCTTCTCATTTTGAAAACTTTAGGCAAGCTTGGCAAAAATGTGTGGCGAAGTTTGGCAATGCAAGGCCTAGACCCAAACAGGATAAGTACGTACGTACTAGGAGTACTAGTGTTAAAAAAGAAAGGTGGGGTTTTCCTTCACGGGATTTAATCGATACAAATCCTCGTTTCACGTGTCAATTAATGCGTATTTTTTTTCTCCAAAGACCAAAGAGCTAACCATCTCACTCCTCATCGCTTGATTAATGCAGCGCCATGCAAACCAACCTTCTCACTTCCGCATGCATGCAGGGGATATTAATGTCCTTGGTTGCTAACCCCATAAATTTTGCCTCGATTAGTGTTAGTGGCCCTTTGCAAATTGTAATTTTGATATACTGGCCTTGTGTACAGAAAAAAATGGAGGTAGTAACTATATTTGACTTCCTTCCCCATTGCGGTGACGTCGACGATATCTTTTTTTTGGTGGTTTGGCGAAGTGCGTTCGACGGAGAACACCATTGAGGGAGACCACGGTAAGTCGGTCGCAAGTGCCGCCTGCAAGCCGAGACAACCGCCTTATTTGCATCCAGGAAGTCATTTACTAGTACTACTAGGAGTACTAGTGCGGTGAGATGGTTTCTCGAAGAAGACGATGGAGAAGCGGAGTCAGCGAAGAGTGAAATGATGGTTGCTTCATCCGTGCTTTTGTGATTTGATGCCTCACTGCTTTGTGATTTGTGATAGAAGGGACAGGGGAGTAGACTCTGTGCTCTATACTGTACTACATGCGTCCAAGCATGGGAGAAAGAGGAGAGACGTTGCATTTTTCTATTCCTTCAATCAATCAATCAGGGAGCTTCGGTTCCATCTTTTTGGTTTTGGCAACACCGTCCACAATGGTTCCCACGATGCCAAAAGCTATTTTCACATTTGGCTACACATTGTGGATGCCCTTAATCGTACCACTTGGTTTTGCTCCTGTGTGCTATCTATACAAATCTCAATTATATTGATCTAAAAAATTATAGAATCAAGATTAGTAAAAAGGAGGTGATTTTGCCGCGCGGATGGCGGGGGGGGGTTCTTATTTGAGCAATGCTACATCCATGTAATGGTTTATGTAAAGTTACGAACTGATGTGATGTGGGACTATTTGATTGGATTAAAGGAGAGGATTAGGCCCGCCCCACCTGAAAATCAGGGGGGCATATATAGAATAGATGGAAAGTATACGTAGCAGCTACGTAGCCCTTTGTAAGTCTAGGATTAGGCTTCTTATTTTCGGAGGACGTTGTCCTGCAGTTTGCTAACATGCGGTCCCACGTGTCAGTGCTTTACCAAGCCAATCCGCGTCCCACATGAGGCAGAACAACGGCAGAAGCAACACGTGGTTAAGTTGAAGAAGATGAGGGAGAAGCGGATTCAGCAACGAGTGAAATGATGTGATGGTTGCTTCGTCCCTCCAACTTAACCGCGGGAAAGGTGCAGCTTTGTGATTTGATGCCTCATTGCTCATTACTACGCCGGCGCCATGACTGGGGTGCTTCACCCCGGCTGCTCTGCACTGTATTCCGGTATGGCACGTGGACCCGGTAGCTTGATGTCCCACATGTCGGCGAAAGGGACTAGAAGATTTATGAAAGCGAGCGCTCCACTCTTACGATGGAGGAGTAGACGACACGACGGCCCAGTGAACTGTCACTTGTAGTACTGTATAGTACTATAGTTTTGCTATTTCGCACGATCCATCGATACAAACCCGATTAAACAGGAAAGGTCGGGATTTTTCCCGCGCGGTAGATGATACTGGCCATACATTTCAAAGGCAATTTTAATGTATGCAAACTGAATAATTATAAGTAACAATATGATATCTAGTAAAACTAAAAAACACATATGATTTATTGTGTTAGAGTGTAGTTGTAGTGCTGTATTGCATAGTTGTTAGATGTAACATGCGAGAACATGTAGAGATGTAGTTTTGGAGGGCCTACAGAGAGAAAAGCATAATACGGTCACCGAACTTCAGAATAAGCTGATTACGGTCACTATATACGTTTTGTGGTGATTATATGATCACTTGCTCACAGTTCAGCATCGGATTGCACTCTGTTGACCGGCCAAATAGTCTGCGTGGCGCCATGTTGACTAGTTAAATTGACCACGTTCCTTGTGGGTCCCACCTTTCAGTTCACATAGGCAAAAGGTCAGATAAACACAAATTTATGCAGGCGCGACAAGGCTCCAACCTGTGCGCGGGAATCACCTGGTTGTGTATGTGTCTGTCAGGGCCTGATGTGTGCGCATGCACGTGTAGGTTGAGCACTTGAGCGTGAGAGTGTGTGTTGGTCGTGTGGTGTACTGGTGTGTGCATGCATGCGTGCATGTGTGCGTGTGAGTGTTGCGTGCGTGCGTGGCTGCGTGTGTACGTGTGAGTGTTGCGTGCGTGCATGGGTGCATGTGTTTGTGTGAGTGTTGCGTGGATGCAGTTCGTGTGCATGCATGCGTGTGTGTATAATCACCACACCAGCTCCTGTGTGTTAAAACAGACGGCTCAGCATACCAATACAAGGCCACCTTGTCCGCTGTGCCCGCGGTCATGACTTCGAACCACCGTCCAAATATTTTTTTGTCGTTTGTTTTCATTCTTACTAGCAAGATGCCTGTGCGTTGCACGTAACATCAAGATGCATTTGTATGACTTGTTTATCTTGTGAGAGAAAAGGATGAACGAGGGAAGGCCTTATTTGCAAATGTGGAGAGGTGTGTGGGTACCTTTTTGCAAAATTGCCATAGTTTCTTTCCTATCCGTCAGATATAAATCGGACGGCCTATATTGCAGGATGGCGGGCACACCAACATCACCAACTCTATTTTTATAAGAGTGTATTTTATGTATTTTATAAGAGTGTAGATGTAGAGTAGATACAAGTCGACAGGTGGGCACGATGGTAGTGAGATAATGTGATGCAACACTAGAGGTGCCATGTGGAGCGTTTAACTGGTCAACTAGTCATGTTATGAGCAAATACAGAGTTGTACGGTGAGCCCGTGACTGTATAATAACCACTAAACATAAATGGTGACCGTAATGAGTGGGTTCTGAAGTCCAATGTACGTATCGTGCTTTCGCTTCAAATACAATGATCGTCATTGCATATATCGCGAGAGAAAGATGAAACATGCGTGAATTTTCTGGGGGCTTACTTTTAGAGGACCTGGAGATAGTTTTGTGTGCATACGTGAAAGGGGCATACAGGGGGGTATGCGATGGAGAGAGAGATGCTCTTCGTTTCTCTTTATTATGACTAACTTTGTATATAGTATAAAAATATACAAATTCCCAGTGCGGAATAAATATCATTGCGGGCACCATGCAATGCAAATTAGCGTTCGTACTCCTCCATATAACTTTGTAATGTTGTATATATGTAGAAACTCTAAAATAATTTTTTGGCCACACTTTATTCAAAAGGAATGTTGTATGCGAAATAAACGTGAAGAGAGGGCTTTTTAGATCAATGGGGTATGTGATGTAACATGTGTGAATGTGTAGTTGATGCATTTGGGGGGGCCTAGAGAGGTATGTTTGTGTATTACGTATTCGAGAGAGGCATGGATAGAGGGGCCGACGGGGGGCGTGGGAGAGATAGCACGAGAAATGAGAGTGGTCTAGAGAGAGAGACGAATATGACGTCACGACAAGAGATTCCATTCCCTTGAGTGTGTATATGCAAGGGGGGAGGGAATAGAGGCACCAGGAGAAATTTTCTGTGTGTGTGGTGTTTGTGTTGGTATGTGTGGGTGTGAGAAGATAATGAGACGTGGGGGCAGAGGGTGTCTCACCGCGTGAGGTCTGGTGGGTCGAGGTGAGGCCCTTCGTTCGGTTCCGTCCTGCGCCACATTGGTCGGCCCGTGATGCATTTAGGAAGACCCATGGATGACTAGTCGTACAAGACAAAGATAGCAGAATTGTGAAGGACTCTGTGTCCACTGACAAAGCCGGCTAGGATTTGTAACCCTAGGTTCTCGGACTAAGGTAACCCCTTTATCTCTGATATTACTATTCATCCAACCTAACTTTAAGGGGCATCCTACAGAATGCTCTGCTAGAATCGTACTCGTCGATTAGGAAGAGAGGTGTGAGACAATGCGTGAGAGACAGGCGTAAAGATAATGTGCGTACATGAGACACGTAGGCAGGTCCATGTATATAGAAAGGGTCGATGAGGATTGTGCGTGTGTATGTTTGCGAGAGGAAGAATGCTTGTGATAAAGGTTAGTGAAAACAGTTGTAAATGGTTATGAGAGGGAGGGAGGGTTATATCTAGAGCATGTGTGCGAGAAAGACACCTCGGGAGAGAGTGTGTGAGCATGTGTGAGAGACCACCGATGGAGAGTGAAACTACACGTAAAAGACTGCTCTACACATTGATTAAAGATATAAATTGTATCCAAATATTAGGATGGGATCATGATATTTGCAATTCGCGTAAGGAGCGGTCATTGATCCATTAGACATCTAGATTCTATCAAATTTGAGCATGTCTATGTTATTATTCGACACAATCGATCCACATAGTTAGTATTTTGAACTCCAGACAATGCATCGCTTTAGCAATCGAATATAAACGTGAGTATAGTTCATGTTGTGTGTGTAAAGCACATTATACATACGAAAGTTACACAATGGACATTATAAATAGCTACCTATGAACTAGCATACATTTGAATTCAACTTAAGGTGGTTTAAAAAAAATCGAATTCAACATGAAGTCCATTCAATTATTTGAATTTGATATCATGGCATTTGTAAACCATACCTAAATTATGGGGGCACCAATCTTTGCTCTGATTTTGTACATAATAGCATATGTAGTCGTGTACAAAATAGATTCAAATTTAGCTCCTCCATTCCAAATTAATCGTAGTTATAGGATTTTCAAGTGTCAAAATTTCAAAAAGAAGCGGATAATTTAATGAGGTTTTCAAACATACAAGGTCAAATATAACGTTGTCTATTTAGTTCAATCCTCATAGTTCAAGAGTACTCTAAACGTGAATGCTTGTGTTTCAAAATTTCGAACGAAGCGCCAAAAGAGCCTCTACTCGCCCGAAACCGCGTGAGACCAATGTTTGGTAGTACAAGGAAATTACTTTTCTAATAACTCCAACCCGTGAAACCTACCGGCCCGACGTCCAAAGGTCTAAACCGGGGTAGGTTTGTAGCTTCATCTAGATGCCACGCAACCGCATCCGAAAAACATTCATACACAATGGCCGCCTAAGCACACATGCGCGCGGCCGAAATCGCTCCCGCCCACTATTTGGGACACCTGGGATTACCATCCTACCCCCGACCCGCAGTAGGTCCGAAATTTAAGAGGGGGGCAAAGTTTGTACTTTCCCCAAATTTCAAACAAGCGCGTCGCATCTTCTGTTCAAAAAAGCCAAAAACAAGCGCATCCCAGACCGAAACATGGTTCCCCCCCACCCGTCTGATTTCCCATTCGTACTCCGTGGGCGCCAAAACTACCTCTCCACCAGCCGCGAAACCCCGGCGTCCTCCGTCCGCCACCCCATCCCACCCATCAACCGCCGCCCTCCTCCATCACGCCGGAGCCGATACCCCAACGTCGTCGTCCACCGCAACCTCTACCGCAACGCCCTCCACGGCTAGTAGTTGAAGCCGAGGCCGAGCCGTCCGTACCCGAGCCAGTTCAACCACGCCGTCCTGCGCCTCACCGCTGCCGCTCCAACTTCGCCACCCTCCACCGCACCAGAGTTGTTCCTGCTACGCCGTCCTTCGCCGCCTCGGATCTGCTTCCCCTCCGCCGACATACGGCCACGGCAACACAGTCAACAATTTGGCCATGGGTTCGTCCAAGCCTGCACCCTCCAGAACATCGGTTTCCCCGGTAAAAAGAAGAAGATCGGCGCGACATGTGGAGGTGACCACACCGGCGACCGAAAAAGGTACTCCTCTTCCCTTATTCGTGCAAATCTTACATCTCTGCTTGCACGGTATTCATCCCACAGAAGACACTAGTTGACCGCTTCTTCTTGATACTAGATGTTCCTAGTAACTCGCGATGCACAAGGTTTCTCCTCATATACTATTTCACCTTAGCTAGAGGTCCGTCGCCCCCCTGAATTTCAATTTCTGGCCAGTTGATTCCCAATTAACGGAAGCATTCCCCGGTGTAACAGGCACTAGTACGCCTATTACGCCGGGGAAGCAGCGCCTTGGTGTTTATCTTAGGGGTGTGTGCGGCCTAGAGCTACTGGCGCCCGATCTGGAGGTCGGCCGGGATTAAAGGGATGGCCTGGGGGAGCTGCCAAGCACGGCGGTGGTGTGAGGTCGATGGGAGGGCGGGGCGGCGGAGGCAGGGGTCTGGGCCGGTGGTCGCTGGCGGTTCGAGAAAGATCGTCAACAGTGACTGGCGGGAGGTAGATGAAGGCCATCTGCCCGTTCCTTATAGATCGGACGGTTCATTAAAAAAAATCAACTGACCTATTTATTTTCAGTCGACTGTTATCTTAGATAAGACCACATGTGGTGGTGTGCTGGAGGAGTACCTGCATTTCCTGTGCTCATATATTACAAAATCATACGGAGTAGAATCTAATTTTGTTTGCCATGCAATGTTGTAGAGCTATCATATGTCTCCTGTCATTTATTTTTCAGCCACCTGTTATCTGCTACTTTTACAGTGCACTAGTTCTGCACACACTTCACCCTTACTCTCACTATTGTGTTTTCATGCAAGGGTATTTCAGACTCTGCTGCCATGAGAGAAGCCAAAAAGAAAAGAGAGAAGTCGCTCCAGCTTCGTATGCGGGTAGGCAAGACACGTTACAGCGCTATAAAGGGTGCAGTGTCAGCAGATGGAGACGGTAAACGTAGCTCTGGAGTTGATGACCTCGCTCGCAATGAACCACCATCCCAAGTGCTTGCTTTAACTTCACGGTGTCATATGTGGTTGCATGTTCCATATGGTGTCTAGCTTGTATTCGAAAGGCCGAAGTCGGTAAGATAAGGAAAGATATTTTTTTACATGAACCACCATCCCGTGAGCACCAGAAGACAAATAGCTAGTCAGGCACTGGTCGAGCCAGTGACAAGCCCAGCAAAGATAGGCATCACCTGGAAGCCAACTAAAAAGTTGCGATGGTGGCGAAGCAGCCCGCCTCCCACTAGGCTCTCAGGTCCTAGATGATCATGCTCACCACTCCAGCCGGATGTCTAGCTTGTATTGCTTCCAATTTTGTTAAATTGCATCTGCTTAGCTTACACATTATACCTTTGAATATGACATACCTTTCTGTTTTTGGTACATACTAGTACATCTGTGTATTAACCATGTTCTTACATCAAACTAATGTTCTTGTGTATCCCTCATCAATCACTTATGACGAGGCAGGCAGGCAACGGGACTACTCCTCATTTAAAGAATGCAGCGTTAGCCTCCCGACATGATTCTCAAGAAACAGAAATGCTAGATGAAGATAGTGAACGTAGCTCTGTAGTTGATTACCGCATTTCCCCTACACTAGCATCGCAGGTGCTTGCTCTAACTTGGCGGCGTGATATGTGGTTGCATGTTGCATATGGTGTCTAGATTGTAATTCTTCCAATCTGGTTAAACTGCATGTGCTAGTCTGCTTAGCTTATACATTATACCTGTTAATGTGACATGCCTTCCTGTATTTAGTACATAGTACATCTGTCTATTAAGCATGTCCTTACATAAAACTATTGTTTTTTTGTATCCCGCATCAATCAACATGACGAGACACCTTTAGTATATGCAGTGCGATATTAGTTGCATCTTTCATATGATTTATAGCATGCGCTGCTTCTAATTTGTTGAAATTCCATTTATGATGGGACGCTTTTAACTTGGCAGAGTCATATTGGTTGCATCTTTCATGTGGTGTCTAGCTTGCATTGCTTCTTATTTGCTGGAATGGTTTCTGCTTAGTTTACACAAATAGTTGTGAACATGCCATGCCGTCCTGTTTTTCGTACATATTCCATCCTGGTATCATGTGTTTGCCTTACATCAAAGTAGTGATTGTCAGTATCATGCATGAATGAGTTCTGAAGAGAGAATTTTATTGCTTTTTCTTGTCGGTTTTACTTGACAATTCAAAATCAATAAAGCGGAAGGAAGTTAGCAAGGCAGCGGATAAAGATGCTCCTTCCGAACGGAGGGCCTCTACAGTTTCTACTCCTCCACACCCCCAAGATGATTTCCAAGACAACACATGCATAGACACTCAACAAAGCTATGTTTATGATGAGCATGTCTCCCCTAGTGCAGCATCACTGGTGCTCCCTCTAACTTGGCACTGTTATATGTGGTTGCATGTTATGTGTGATGTCTAGCTTGTATTGCTTCTAATTTTGTTGAATTCCATCTGCTTACTTTACACATTATACTTGAATAAGACACGTGTTCCTATTTCTAGAACATACAATATCTGTCTATCACACCATGTTCTTACATCAAATTACTACTGTTGTGTAACCTGCAACAATCACTTATCATAAGACACATTTGACTTCGGAGTGTGATATAGGTTACATCTCACATTCTTTTCTAGCTTGTACTACTAATTTGTTGAAATGGCACTTATGACGAGACAGTTTTAACTTGGTAGAGTGATATTCGTTGCATCTTTCATATGGTGTCTAGCTTTCATTGCTTCTAATTTGTTGAAATGCCTTCTCCTTAGTTTACACATCATAAGCTGTGAATATGCAATGCTGTGAATATGCAATGGCACTAATGATGAGAGACCTCTAACATGGTAGTGTGATGTTGTTTGCATCTTGCATATGATTTATTTCTTGTACTGCTTCACATTTGTTTAGACGCCATTTATGATGAGACACTGTTAACTTGGCAGAGCGATATTTGTAGCATCTTTCATATGGTGTCTACCTTCCATTGCATTGCTTCTAATTTGGTGAAATGTCTTCTTCTTAGTTTACACATCATAGTTCTGGTTATCTCTTCCGTCCTGTTTTTCATACATATTACATCCTCCTATCATGTGGTTGTCTAACATCAAAGTTCAGTTCGTCTGCATCACGCATCAATTTATTCTGAAGAACTAAATTGTTATTCGTTTTTCTTGTCGGCTTGACTTAACATGGCACAGAGAAAGAGGAAGAAACATAGAATGGCAGGGAATGAGAAGCGGATGAATCCTGCAGATTCTGCTGCTACTGATGGTGCAATAGAAGGTCAAAGTCCAGCGGAAAATTCTACAAACATGGCATCCCATGCTACACGAGTTGCAAAAAAAGCCAAACAGAAACAAATAGCTGCCACCAAACAAGCAGAGACAGCCCTAGTTCTTGCAACACCTACCACAGTACTACCAGCTGCACGACTTACTCGTGCGTCAACTGAGCTAGCAGCACGTTCCCAAGCTCCCTTGCCACCTGACACTACTTCCCAAGCACTCTTGACACAAGACGAGTTGGCAATATCAGATGAACCTTGTGAGCTTCAACAGCAAGAAGGTAGTTGCTGGAGTCAAGTTACAGTTGCATGCTTCTTTATATGTAGTCTCACAGTTTGATGTACACTAACACTTCCTATGTTCGTTGTTGGACTAGCACCTAGGCGCAAGAGGAAACAAACATCAGGGATAATGCTCGATAGGTTAACTAAATCTAGAGGAGGAAGAATGGAGATCCGTTTTGAGGCAGGTTTAAAAAGGCCACGTGATGCTACAGAGTCAGCCAAGTTAGTATCAGAGGCAGCGGTTGCCGTTAGGTGTCATGTACGTATCCTCCCAACATGGATTCAGTACAGGAATGACAAAGACGAAACCCAGTTCAACACCTTCCTCGACCATTTATCTGTAAGTATGGTTATGTATGGAAACTAGTAATATCGTCTTGCTCTGTCCCATACTTTCTAGGTTGCTGATAATGAGACTCCCATAACTTTCAACAGATGAGGTTCAAGTTGGATAGCCAAGATGATGCAACCAGACAAGCTTGCACCCATGTTTTCAAGTCTGCTCTGCGACAGTATCGGTATAACTTGAGGAAAACTCACTTTGAAGGCAAGGCTAACAGTGAACTTTCCCAAACATCTCCAGTGGAAAATATATCGGATGAAGACTGGAGGGGCCTTGTTAAACACTGGTCTGATCCGAAGTATCATGTACATTATATATATGTGATCAGATCACATGTTGAAGTCCTATTTACGCATGTTCCACACAAATATATCTTCTTGTAGGTGAACTGTTCAAAGAACAAGGCCAACCGTACGAAAGTGAAATTCCAACAAACGACAGGATCTCGTAGCTATATTGCACACGGCGAGGCTCTTGTAATTAGCTGCTGTTTCACTCTTTTTGCTGTACCATATTATCAGATCTATATTGACTTGTTCGAAATGCAGAGGAAAGCCCGCAAGGACCAAAAAGTACCTGAACCAAATGCTGTGGAAATCTTCAAGGACTGTCACACCAGCAAGAAGAAGGGCATGACTACACCAGTCAAAGCCCCTATTGTAAGTCCTTAATCCTCATGCCTTTTAACTACTACTTACTCTGACTTGTGCCTTGAACTGCATGGTTTGCAGCCAATGTCTATTACTTTTTTCAATTTTATACACAATTGTCTTAGCGTATCATTGCACCTTACAAGGTTTAAAAGAGAGGAGTGATGTTCCTTTGATCTTGACCCGTAATCTAGTTCCGTGCTGGACTTGCCCACACAACGTTACAATTGTCTGTTTGTCTGTTCTCAGATGTTTTGTGATATGAATGATGTCATACTATGCTTACCGTATTATAAACCTCGTCTCTTTATCCTTAGCCCTCAATACAATGTGAAGAAATAGACAATACATTAGCGATGGTACATGGTCATATGTTTGGAACCTGGTTTTATTATGTACTTTGCAATAAAATACAACTAATATTTTACATGGGTTCACCAGAATAAGTTCTGTACATAGACCAAAGCTATTTTGTTTGGTTTTGCTGCCTCCTTAATATCTTCTGTTCTGGTACTACTAATGTAAAACCTCAACTTTTCAGCGAGCTATGGAAAAAATGGTGGAACTGCCACCTTCTGAAGGTGGCGAGGCAACTATAACCGCAATGTCAGCTCTTGCTGCAGTGGGTCAGTACCTGTCCACTAACAGTGCCAAAAGCACGTTCCTGCGTAATACTGGGTTGGTTGTTAAGGCAATATCGTCCAAACTGCCTCATGATCAAGATATGCAAGCTCAAAGCAATGTTGTATCTGCGCTCCAGACACAAGTCCATTCCCTAACAGAGACCCTTTGTGAAACAAGGAGAAACATTGCTCAATGTCGTCGAGATATGCATGGTTTTGAAACCAGACTATCAGACATTTGCTATGTTGTTCAGGAGCCTAGGGGAAATGAAGGCGAGGGTTATGGTGCTCCATCGGACAATACAGCATGAAAACGTAACAGTCAGGTCAAATGAACTGAGCTTCTGAACTTCTGGTGGTGCATTATCTGTTAGACTGTTAAGTTTTATGCCAACCTTCCTTTTGTTATATAGTTGTAATTTGTTTTGGTGCGATACAAAATTTATTCTTAACGTGCAGCCACCGGCTGAAGAAAACAGCAAGCCATTTTTGTATAGTATAGGGTGTTCCCTATATTTGCACTGGTGGCGATCTTTGATGCCGAGTGGATGTAATCTGTGCAATCGCCTTAATAGCCTAGCGTTAGTTTCGGCCTTATTTATTTCCTAGTCTTCTTTTTCCCTGGTTTGCTAGTGGCCGCAACTACCATGGGCCATAAACGGGCCGTAGGATCCATGGGTCTCCTACGGGCCGTCGATAAATGGGCCTGTAATCGGTGGGCCTCGGGCCGTCGGATAAATGGGTCTACATGGGCCGTAATCAGGCGTAATTGGTATCGGCCCAGCACGGTAACAGGCCATTAACAGGCCGTTAACAGGCCGTAGGACAGCAAAGGCTTAATTCTGTCACAGGCATAAATGGTCGTTAATGGGCCAGAATATAGGACGGGCTGGAAACGGCGCAACGGGTTAACAAGCCAGAAACGGGCCGACTCTTGCCATGGGCCGAATTTGGCCCATTATGGTAACAGGCCAGTAACGGGCCGACTCTTGCCATGGGCCGAATTTGGCCCATTAGGGGAACAGGCCAGTAACGGGCCGACTCTTGCCATGGGCCGAATTTGGCCCATTAGGGGAACAGGCCAGTAACGGGCCGGAAGTAATCGAGGGCCGAAAAGGAGCCCAAGAACGTATGGGCCGTCAATAGGCCGAAAGCTAACACGGGCTAGAAACGGACCATGTAAATCACGGGCCGTTAACGGGTATAAAGAAAAATACTGTTCATTATGGGCTAGAGTCACCGTGGGCCTGTAAAGGGCCAAAAGATACGAAGGCCTCATATGGGCCGAAAGACATTGTGGGCCATACATGGGCCGAAAGTGAAATGGGCTGGTGTTATATTTGACGGCCCACATGACGTTGTTGGGCCGATTTCCTTTAGGGCCTAACGGGCCGTAAAATGGGCTATTTGCGAAGAGACCGTTAACAGGCTTTTCATGGGCCAGCCTGTTAACTTTTGACCAAGTCAAACAGGCCGGCTTTGTAAGCTAAATGGGCCAGTGGTGGGCCGTGGCACGTGTCGACATATCATAGGCGCCCATCTGACCCACTGACGACCTGACACATGTTTCGTCCGGCCAATAAGAATTTTACACGTGGAAATTTCCCATTGGTCGGGGCTGTTAATGGGTTATCGGATCCAAAACCCGACCCGATAGCTTAACGGCGTTCCGTTACGGTGGATGCCACATGTCGGTCACCCTTGACGAAAGCACTTCTATGACGCGCGATTTATCGTCATGGAAGTGGGCACTTCCGTGATGATAATTTTGGTAATGTCATGGAACACTTCTACGACGGCACAGGTATGACTATCTTGATTCTGTCATAAAATCGTCATGGATGTACATGCATGACAAAAAACGCGACCTACTGTGACAAACACGTATCATCACGGAAGTGTATTTTTTTGTAGTGTCACTCTCATCGTCACAGGTTGATGCTAGCGGATGGACAAGGGACATCAGGTCGGAATCCGGTATGGGAGATCTATGGAAATTGAGGGTTCCGAGTAAAGTGAAAATATTCGTGTGGAAGGCCTTGCATGGGATTCTCCCAGGGTTGGCTGTACTAGCAAACAGGCATATCCCGACTACGGGCCAATGCCCGATATGTACATAGGGTGCGGAGGACATCAAGCATCTGATGTTTACTTGCTATCGAGCAAAGCAGGTATGGTGAGTCTTGGGCATTTTTGGACATAATTGAGGAAGTTACACACATTGATAGGCCTGGATCAATTGTATTGGAAGTGATCTTGCGGCGACCAAACAACAAGTCTCCTGTACTTGGTCATGTTGGGCTAAAAGAATTAATTGTTGTTGGATCCTGGTATATTTGGTGGCAACGGAGGGAGTTTGTCAAGGATGCGTACATTGCACCAACGGCATGATCAGCGTTCAGAATATAGGCAATTGCAAGTGAGTTTGGTGTTGTAGGTCCTAAAGCTGTCACAAATGAAATACTATGGAGCAAGCCACCAAAGAACACATACAAACTCAATGTGGACGCATCTTTCTTCAGTGATGGAACGGGAGGGGCATGAGCTGTTATTCGTAATGATCAGGGAGAAGCAATTGCTGGCTCGTGTACACCCCTAAATCACTTGCTAGATGTGGCTACGGCTGAAGCAACGGCCCTACAGGAAGGGCTCAAGCTCGTAGAAAAAGTTGGATGTACGCCGGTCGTTATGGAATCGGACTCCCTCGAGCTAGTTCAGGCTTTCAATGGAATTGCTCCAGTTTTCAGTCCTTACTCAGCGATACTTGCAGAGTGTTTTCAATTAGCTCTAAGCATTGGGCCTACTTCATTGCATCATTGCAATCGGGAAGAAAATTTGGTGGCGCACAATTTAGCTAGACATGCAGCTAGCACAGTTTCTAGTGTTTTTTGGATTGATAATCCTCCAAGCTTTATTGATTCAGATGTAATAAACAATGTAACTTTGTTCAAATGTCAATAAAGTGCGCCATGAAGGCTTTCCCTCAAAAAAAAATTATTATGCTTAGTTTTGGTTGTACCCTATGACATGTGGGCCACCTCCTATTAGTTAACTTGGATTAAATAAGCTATTAAAATCAGAGATAATGACAGATGGGCCCCGCTTTGACCCTGTTGACCAGTCAACCTTGACTGGTCAACTGTTGGCTGAACCCCCCTGGTCCCTCCTGTAATACACTCTGGCTAGAGAAGCACTTGGTGACAAAAGTATTTAACTATTTTTTCGAATTAATATTAATTCCAGGATTTTCAGAAAATGATTAAAACTTTGAAAATTAATAGAAAATAAACCGTAACTCGGATGAAAATAATTTATATATGAAAAATGATCAGAAAAATATGAGGAATCCGAATATGCTATCCACATACATGTCACATTCCTCTAACACTGCAAACATGGAACCTTCCCCTCTGGATCGCCTGTCCGATAATTGCCCAGAGCCGGGAAAATATTCCCGGATATTTTCCCGCTCTGTCTCTAACGTGTAGCACTACGTTAGCTCACCCCTAGGACAGCTTATTGCCATGTCATGCTTTATGATGCATTTGATTGCTCCGCTACTTATTTGTTTCCCCCCTCCATTACTTCCTTCCGGTAGACCCCTAGACCGTTGTTGATTCGGTGATCGTCTACTTCGCCGTCGAGGGTTCGTATCTGTCTGCAGAGCTTCCAAGCAAGCAAACCCCCTTGATCATTCCTATATCGCCCATTCCATTCTCTCTCATGCTTGCATTAGATTTTTGATACTGTAAATGATTGCTCCTATTCTGATGCATAGCCTGCTTTTGTAACCTACTTTTGTACCTTACCTACTTATCCTATATGCTTTGTATAGGTTGGTTAGTGATCCATCAGTGACCCCTCACCTTGTCCCTGTTGTCCCCGCTGGATTACCAGATGACTCGATCAACGTGATCGGCGTCCAGAGCCCGACACATCACCTCACACCCCCTTTAGTGGCACGACTCTGCAAAGCTACTATCGAGTGCCGAGGGTAATACCTCATAACGCACATATGATGATAACTCTATAGTGTAGCTAATCGGTCGTGGTCTATCAAGGGCGATTCCTCCTTCACCACTCTCGATAACGACACTATCGTGAAACACTTCAAGTGTGAACCATCAAGGGTGATTCCTCCAAAGTTCACCTTGACGATTACATCAAGTGGATTCCATCAAGGGTGATTCCTCAGATTCCCCCTTGGTGTTTTGGACACACGTTTACTTTGACTTTACCACCGGAACTATGTTGAAGTCGGGTCGACCCCGAGGGGTGCCCGCGAGTGATGTGGAGTCAGGTTGATCTGGAGGATACCCGCGAGATAAATACGCAGCACGGCTGAGCATTCTTATCCCTTGTCGTAAGTCCATGAGACGGGGCGACGGGACCACATATCATGGGTCATTGATCGTCTCTGCGTGCTCCCAAGACACTAACGATTTGGATATGTGACCCGAGTAGGCCTCTGGCCTTTTCGCACTGACCACCACACCGGAATAAGTATGGGAACACTGTGTCGTACATTTCTTTCAAAAGCTCTCAGGCGTTAGCGATGGAGAGGCACGTGCCCGGGTGGTCCGCGTAAGCCCCTGTTTTGTATAAAGAGGTAGCCAGGACTGATCGCGGCCGTCCTCGCAACATGCAGGAGTGTAAAGGGCGATGGGCCCAAGTCCCCTGAGCACTTAGGGGGTGACTGGCGTGTTGGCCTCTCTGTTGAGTCTAGGTAGGACTACGGTGTGTCGATCAGCTGAGGTCGGGTATGATCCGATGGTGTGCCCGGCCGGAGTTAATCGAGCGTGTTTGGTAAGTTTGTGCACCCTTGCAGGGAACTCTATCTATTCAAATAGTCGTGTCCATGGTAACGGACACTCGGAGTTGTATCCCATCTATACAACTAGAACTGGATACTGAAGATGATAAAAGGATATGTTGGCTCCAGGATTGCTTTCTCATAGGGAGTCGAGGAAGGCTCTCTGGGCGTTACTAAATAAACTTGCTACTTTATAATATGCTAATCTGCACTCTTCTAATGTTGCAAGATGCTTCAAGATGCTAGTCTTCGATAGGCTAGGCATTCCCTTCTCTTCTGGCATTTCTGCATTTCAGTCCAAAGATACAGCCCCATTCCTTTGGTACTCACGCATACTTAGTATAGATCTGATGTAAGTCTTGAGAGTACTTTGGATGAGTACTCACGGTTGCTTAACATGTGAATTGGTTGCTACTTTAACATGAAGGTTTATATGAAAGAATTGCTGTTATGATGCTAGGAAAAGTGATAGAAATTATCATTGATCAAACTTGTGCACTTTGCTAGCATTCACACTTCATAAAGTATTTCCTTTATCATTTACCTACTCGAGGACGAGTAGGAATTAACCTTGGGGATGTTGATACGTCTCCAACGTATCTATAAGTTATGAAGTATTCCTGCTATTTTATTATCATTCCTGGATGTTTTACAATCATTTTATAGCAACTTTATATCATTTTTTGGGACTAACCTATTAACCCAGTGCCCAGTGCTAGTTGCTGTTTTTTGATTGTTTTTTACATCGCCGGAAATCAATATCAAACGGACTCCAAACACCGCGAAACTTTTTGTGGATTTTTTATGGACCAGAAGACCACCAATGGGCCAGAGCAGCACCTGGGGGTGCCCCCAGGCGCGCCCAGGTGGGTTGTGCCCACCTCGGTGGCCTCCCACACCCCCTCTGAAGGAAATATGCCCTAGAGGCAATAATAAAGTTATTATTTATTTCTTTATATCATGATAAATGTTTATTATTCATGCTAGAATTGTATTAACCGGAAACATAATACTTGTGTGAATACATAGACAAACAGAGTGTCACTAGTATGCCTCTACTTGACTAGCTCGTTGATCAAAGATGGTTATGTTTCCTAGCCATAGACATGGGTTGTCATTTGATTAACGGGTTCACATCATTAGGAGAATGATGTGATTGACTTGACCCATTCCGTTAGCTTAGCACTCGATCGTTTAGTATGTTGCTATTGCTTTCTTCATGACTTATACATGTTCCTATGACTATGAGATTATGCAACTCCCGTTTACCGGAGGAACACTTTGTGTGCTACCAAACGTCACAACGTAGCTGGGTGATTATAAAGGTGCTCTACAGGTGTCTCCGAAGGTACTTGTTGGGTTGGCGTATTTCGAGATTAGGATTTGTCACTCCGATTGTCGGAGAGGTATCTCTGGGCCCTCTTGGTAATGCACATCACTTAAGCCTTGCAAGCATTGCAACTAATGAGTTAGTTGCGGGATGATGTATTACGGAACGAGTAAAGAGACTTGCCGGTAACGAGATTGAACTAGGTATTGGGATACCGACGATCGAATCTCGGGCAAGTAACATACCGATGACAAGGGGAACAACGTATGTTGTTATGCAGTCTGACCGATAAAGATCTTCGTAGAATATGTGGGAGCCAATATGAGCATCCAGGTTCCGC
Organism: Triticum aestivum; assembly: GCF_018294505.1. Taxonomy (NCBI): domain Eukaryota; kingdom Viridiplantae; phylum Streptophyta; class Magnoliopsida; order Poales; family Poaceae; genus Triticum; species Triticum aestivum. Next base: position 122,016,279 of record NC_057805.1, read on the forward strand.
TGTTGGTTATTGACCGGAGATGTGTCTCGGTCATGTCTACATAGTTCTCGAACCCGTAGGGTCCGCACGCTTAAAGTTTCGATGACGGTTATATTATGAGTTTATGAGTTTTGATGTACCGAAGGTTGTTCGGAGTCCCGGATGTGATCACGGACATGATGAGGAGTCTCGAAATGGTCGAGACATGAAGATTGATATATTGGAAGCCTATATTTGGATATCGGAAGTGTTCCGGGTGAAATCGGGATTTTACCGGAGTACCGACGGGTTACCGGAACCCCCCGGGGGCTTAATGGGCCATAGTGGGCCTTAGTGGAGAAGAGGAGAGGCGGCCAGGGCAGGGCCGCGCGCCCCTCCCCCTAGTCCGAATAGGACAAGGAGAAGGGGGCGGCGCCCCCCTTTTCCTTCCTCTCTCAGTAGGACTCCCTCTGGCGCGCCTCCTCCTGGCCGGCCGCACCTCCCCCCTTTGCTCCTTTATATACGGGGGCAGGGGGCACCCCAAAGACACAACAATTGATTTGACCTTTTAGCCGTGTGCGGTGCCCCCCTCCACCATAGTCCACCTCGATAATACTGTAGCGGTGCTTAGGCGAAGCCCTGCGTCGGTAGAACATCATCATCGTCACCACGCCGTCGTGCTGACGAAACTCTCCCTCAACACTCGGCTGGATCGGAGTTCGAGGGACGTCATCGGGCTGAACGTGTGCTGAACTCGGAGGTGCCGTGCGTTCGGTACTTGATCGGTCGGATCGTGAAGACGTACGACTACATCAACCGCGTTGTGCTAACGCTTCCGCTTTCGGTCTATGATGGTACATGGACAACACTCTCCCCTCTCGTTGCCATGCATCACCATGATCTTGCGTGTGCGTAGGGAAATTTTGAAATTACTACGTTCCCCAACAGTGGCATCCGAGCCAGGTTTTATGCGTAGATGTCATATGCACGAGTAGAACACAAGTGTGTTGTGGGCGATATAAGTCATACTGCTTACCAGCATGTCATACTTTGGTTCGGCGGTATTGTTGGATGAAGCGGCCCGGACCGACATTACGCGTACGCTTACGCGAGACTGGTTCTACCGACGTGCTTTGCACATAGGTGGCTGGCGGGTGTCAGTTTCTCCAACTTTTGTTGAACCGAGTGTGGCTACGCCCGGTCCTTGCGGAGGTTAAAACAGCACCAACTTGACAAACTATCGTTGTGGTTTTGATGTGTAGGTAAGAACGGTTCTTGCTCAGCCCGTAGCAGCCACGTAAAACTTGCAACAACAAAGTAGAGGACGTCTAACTTGTTTTTGCAGGGCATGTTGTGATGTGATATGGTCAAGACATGATGCTAAATTTTATTGTATGAGATGATCATGTTTTGTAACCGAATTATCGGCAACTGGCAGGAGCCATATGGTTGTCGCTTTATTGTATGCAATGCAATCGCCCTGTATGCTTTACTTTATCACTAAGCGGTAGCGATAGTCGTAGAAGCATAAGATTGGCGAGACGACAACGATGCTACGATGGAGATCAAGGTGTCGCGCCGGTGATGATGGTGACCATGGCGGTGCTTCGGAGATGGAGATCACAAGCACAAGATGATGATGGCCATATCATATCACTTATATTGATTGCATTTGATGTTTATCTTTTATGCATCTTATCTTGCTTTGATTGGCGGTAGCATTATAAGATGATCTCTCACTAAATTTCAAGATAAAAGTGTTCTCCCTGAGTATGCACCGTTGCCAAAGTTCGTCGTGCCCAGACACCACGTGATGATCAGGTGTGATAAGCTCTACGTCCATCTACAATGGGTGCAAGCCAGTTTTGCACACGCAGAATACTCAGGTTAAACTTGACGAGCCTAGCATATGCAGATATGGCCTCGGAACACTGAGACCGAAAGGTCGAGCGTGAATCATATAGTAGATATGATCAACATAATGATGTTCACCATTGAAAGCTACTCAATTTCACGTGATGATCGATTATGGTTTAGTTGATTTGGATCACGTGATCACTTAGAGGATTAGAGGGATGTCTATCTAAGTGGGAGTTCTTAAGTAATATGATTAATTGAACTTAAATTTATCATGAACTTAGTACCTGATAGTATCTTGCTTGTCTATGTTGATTGTAGATAGATGGCCCGTGCTGTTGTTCCGTTGAATTTTAATGCGTTCCTTGAGAAAGCAAAGTTGAAAGATGATGGTAGCAATTACACGGACTGGGTCCGTAACTTGAGGATCATCCTCATTGCTGCACAGAAGAATTACGTCCTGGAAGCACCGCTAGGTGCCAAACCTGCTGCAGGAGCAACACCAGATGTTATGAACGTCTGGCAGAGCAAAGCTGATGACTACTTGATAGTTCAGTGTGCCATGCTTTACGGCTCAGAACCGGGACTTCAACGACGTTTTGAACGTCATGGAGCATATGAGATGTTTCAGGAGTTGAAGTTAATATTTCAAGCAAATGCCCGGATTGAGAGATATGAAGTCTCCAATAAGTTCTACAGCTGCAAGATGGAGGAGAATAGTTCTGCCAGTGAGCATATACTCAGAATGTCTGGGTATAACAATCACTTGATTCAACTGGGAGTTAATCTTCCGGATGATAGCGTCATTGACAGAATTCTTCACTGCCACCAAGCTACAAGAGCTTTGTGATGAACTATAACATGCAAGGGATGGATAGACGATTCCCGAGCTCTTCGCAATGCTAAAGGCTGCGGAGGTAGAAATCAAGAAGGAGCATCAAGTGTTGATGGTCAATAAGACCACCAGTTTCAAGAAAAAGGGCAAAGGGAAGAAGAAGGGGAACTTCAAGAAGAACAGCAAGCAAGTTGCTGCTCAAGAGAAGAAACCCAAGTATGGACCTAAGCCTGAGACTGAGTGTTTCTACTGCAAGCAGACTGGTCACTGGAAGCGGAACTGCCCCAAGTATTTGGTGGATAAGAAGGATGGCAAGGTGAACAAAGGTATATGTGATATACATGTTACTGATGTGTACCTTACCAGAGCTCGCAGTAGCACCTGGGTATTTGATACTGGTTCTGTTGCTAATATTTGCAACTCAAAACAGGGACAACGGATTAAGCGAACACTGGCCAAGGACGAGGTGATGATGCGCGTGGGAAACGGTTCCAAAATCGATGTGATCGCCGTCGGCACGCTACCTCTACATCTACCTTCAGGATTAGTATTAGACCTGAATAATTGTTATTTGGTGCCAGCGTTGAGCATGAACATTATATCTGGATCTTGTTTGATGCGAGACGGTTATTCATTTAAATCTGAGAATAATGGTTGTTCTATTTATATGAGTAATATCTTTTATGGTCATGCACCCTTGAAGAGTGGTCTATTTTTGATGAATCTCGATAGTAGTGATACACATATTCATAATGTTGAAGCCAAAAGATGCAGAGTTGATAATGATAGTGCAACTTATTTGTGGCACTGTCGTTTGGGTCATATTGGTATAAAGCGCATGAAGAAACTCCATACTGATGGACTTTTGGAATCACTTGATTATGAATCACTTGGTACTTGCGAACCATGCCTCATGGGCAAGATGACTAAAACGCCGTTCTCCGGTACTATGGAGAGAGCAACAGATTTGTTGAAAATCATACATACAGATGTATGTGGTCCAATGAATATTGAGGCTCGTGGAGGATATCATTATTTTCTCACCTTCACAGATGATTTGAGCAGATATGGATATATCTACTTAATGAAACATAAGTCTGAAACATTTGAAAAGTTCAAAGAATTTCAGAGTGAAGTTGAAAATCATCGTAACAAGAAAATAAAGTTTCTACGATCAGATCGTGGAGGAGAATATTTGAGTTACGAGCTTGGTCTACATTTGAAACAATGCGGAATAGTTTCACAACTCACGCCACCCGGAACACCACAGCGTAATGGTGTGTCCGAACATCGTAATCGTACTTTACTAGATATGGTGCAATCTATGATGTCTCTTACTGATTTACCGCTATCATTTTGGGGTTACGCTTTAGAGACGATCGCATTCACGTTAAATAGGGCACCATCGAAATTCGTTGAGACGACGCCTTATGAACTGTGGTTTGGCAAGAAACCAAAGTTGTCGTTTCTTAAAGTTTGGGGCTGCGATGCTTATGTGAAAAAGCTTCAACCTGATAAGCTTGAACCAAATCGGAGAAATGTGTCTTCATAGGATACCCAAAGGAGACTGTTGGGTACACCTTCTATCACAGATCCGAAGGCAAGACATTCGTTGCTAAGAATGGATCATTTCTAGAGAAGGAGTTTCTCTCGAAAGAAGTGAGTGGGAGGAAAGTAGAACTTGATGAGGTAACAGTACCTGCTCCCTTATTGGAAAATAGTTCATCACAGAAACCGGTTCCTGTGACGTCTATACCAATTAGTGAGGAAGTTAATGATGAAGATCATGGAACTTCAGATCAAGTTGTTACTGAACCTCGTAGGTCAACCAGAGTAAGATCCGCACCAGAGTGGTACGGTAATCCTATTTTGGAGGTTATGTTACTTGACCATGACGAACCTACGAACTATGAAGAAGCGATGGTGAGCCCAGATCCCGCAACATGGCTTGAGGCCATGAAATCTGAGATGGGATCCATGTATGAGAACAAAGTGTGGACTTTGGTTGACTTGCCCGATGATCGGCAAGCCATTGAGAATAAATGGATCTTCAAGAAGAAGACTGACGCTGGCGGTAATGTTACTATCTATAAAGCTCTACTTGTTGCGAAAGGTTTTCGACAAGTTCAAGGGATTGACTACGATGAGACTTTCTCACCCGTAGCAATGCTTAAGTCTGTCCGAATCATGTTAGCAATTGCAGCATTTTATGATTATGAAATTTGGCAAATGGATGTCAAAACTGCATTCCTGAATGGATTTCTGGAAGAAGAGTTGTATATGATGCAACCAGAAGGTTTTGTCGATCCAAAAGGAGCTAACAAAGTGTGCAAGCTCCAGCGATCCATTTATGGACTGGTGCAAGCCTCTCGGAGTTGGAATAAACGCTTTGATAGTGTGATCAAAGCATTTGGTTTTATATAGACTTTTGGAGAAGCCTGTATTTACAAGAAAGTGAGTGGGAGCTCTGTAGCATTTCTGATTATGTGGATGACATATTGTTGATTGGAAATGATATAGAATTTCTGGATAGCATAAAGGGATACTTGAATAAAAGTTTTTCAATGAAGGACCTCGGTGAAGCTGCTTATATATTGGGCATCAAGATCTATAGAGATAGATCAAGACGCTTAATTGGACTTTCACAAAGCACATACCTTGACAAAGTTTTGAAGAAGTTCAAAATGGATCAAGCAAAGAAAGGGTTCTTGCCTGTGTTACAAGGTGTGAAGTTGAGTAAGACTCAATGCCCGACCACTGCAGAAGATAGAGAGAAGATGAAAGATGTTCCCTATGCTTCAGCCATAGGCTCTATCATGTATGCAATGCTGTGTACCAGACCTGATGTGTGCTTTGCTATAAGTTTAGCAGGGAGGTACCAAAGTAATCCAGGAGGGGATCACTGGACAGCGGTCAAGAACATCCTGAAATACCTGAAAAGGACTAAGGATATGTTTCTCGTTTATGGAGGTGACAAAGAGCTAGTCGTAAATGGTTATGTCGATGCAAGCTTTGACACTGATCCGGACGATTCTAAATCGCAAACCGGATACGTGTTTACATTGAACGGTGGAGCTGTCAGTTGGTGCAGTTCTAAACAAAGCGTTGTGGCGGGATCTACATGTGAAGCGGAGTACATCGCTGCTTTGGAAGCAGCAAATGAAGGAGTCTGGATGAAGGAGTTCATATCCGATCTAGGTGTCATACCTAGTGCATCGGGTCCAATGAAAATCTTTTGTGACAATACTGGTGCAATTGCCTTGGCAAAGGAATCAAGATTTCACAAAAGAACCAAGCACATCAAGAGACGCTTCAATTCCATCCGGGATCTAGTCCAGGTGGGAGACATAGAAATTTGCAAAATAGATACGGATCTGAATGTTGCATACCCGTTGACTAAGCCTCTTCCACGAGCAAAACATGATCAGCACCAAGACTCCATGGGTGTTAGAATCATTACTGTGTAATCTAGATTATTGACTCTAGTGCAAGTGGGAGGCTGAAGGAAATATGCCCTAGAGGATATAATAAAGTTATTATTTATTTCCTTATATCATGATAAATGTTTATTATTCATGCTAGAATTGTATTAACCGGAAACATAATATTTGTGTGAATACATAGACAAACAGAGTGTCACTAGTATGCCTCTACTTGACTAGCTCGTTGATCAAAGATGGTTATGTTTCCTAGCCATAGACATGGGTTGTCATTTGATTAACGGGATCACATCATTAGGAGAATGATGTGATTGACTTGACCCATTCCGTTAGCTTAGCACTCGATCGTTTAGTATGTTGCTATTGCTTTCTTCATGACTTATACATGTTCCTATGACTATGAGATTATGCAACTCCCGTTTACCGGAGGAACACTTTGTGTGCTACCAAACATCACAACGTAGCTGGGTGATTATAAAGGTGCTCTACAGGTGTCTCCGAAGGTACTTGTTGGGTTGGCGTATTTCGAGATTAGGATTTGTCACTCCGATTGTCGGAGAGGTATCTCTGGGCCCTCTTGGTAATGCACATCACTTAAGCCTTGCAAGCATTGCAACTAATGAGTTAGTTGCGGGATGATGTATTACGAAACGAGTAAAGAGACTTGCCGGTAACGAGATTGAACTAGGTATTGGGATACCAACGATCAAATCTCGGGCAAGTAACATACCGATGACAAAGGGAACAACGTATGTTGTTATGCGGTCTGACCGATAAAGATCTTCGTAGAATATGTGGGAGCCAATATGAGCATCCAGGTTCCGCTGTTGGTTATTGACCGGATACGTGTCTCGGTCATGTTTACATAGTTCTCGAACCCGTAGGGTCCGCACGCTTAAAGTTTCGATGACGGTTATATTATGAGTTTATGAGTTTTGATGTACCGAAGGTTGTTCGAAGTGCCGGATGTGATCACGGACATGACGAGGAGTCTCGAAATGGTCGAGACATGAAGATTGATATATTGGAAGCCTATATTTGGATATCGGAAGTGTTCCAGGTGAAATCGGGATTTTACCGGAGTACCGAGGGGTTACCGGAACCCCCCGGGGGCTTAATGGGCCATAGTGGGCCTTAGTGGAGAAGAGGAGAGGCGGCCAGGGCAGGGTCGCGCGCCCCTCCCCCTAGTCCGAATAGGACAAGGAGAAGGGGGCGGCGCCCCCCCCCCTTTCCTTCCTCTTTCCCCCCTTCTCCTAATCCAACAAGGAAGGGAGGGAGTCCTACTCCCGGTGGGAGTAGGACTCCTCCTGGCGCGCCTCCTCCTGGCCGGCCGCACCTCCCCCCTTTGCTCCTTTATATACGGGGGCAGGGGGCACCCCAAAGACACAACAATTGATTTGATCTTTTAGCCGTGTGCGGTGCCCCCTCCACCATAGTCCACCTCGATAATACTGTAGCGGTGCTTAGGCGAAGCCCTGCGTCGGTAGAACATCATCATCGTCACCACGCCGTCGTGCTGACGAAACTCTCCCTCAACACTCGGCTGGATCGGAGTTCGAGGGACGTCATCGGGCTGAACGTGTGCTGAACTCGGAGGTGTCGTGCGTTCGGTACTTGATCGGTCAGATCGTGAAGACGTACGACTACATCAACCGCGTTGTGCTAACGCTTCCGCTTTCGGTCTATGATGGTACGTGGACAACACTCTCCCCTCTCGTTGCTATGCATCACCATGATCTTGCGTGTGCGTAGGGAAATTTTGAAATTACTACGTTCCCCAACACCCTCTTTGCCCCATAAAATCCCAAATATTCCAAAAACCCTCGGGGTAAACCTAGATCAGACGTTCCGCCGCCGCAAGGCTCTGTAGCCACCGAAAACCAATCTAGACCCCATTCCGGCACTCTGCCAGAGGGGGGAATCATCATCGGTGGCCATCTTCATCATCTCGGCGGCCACCATGATGAGGAGGGAGTAGTCCACCCTCGGGGCTGAGGGTTTGTACCAGTAGCTATGTGTTTAATCTCTCTCTATCGTGTTCTTGAGATGTTACGATCTTGATGTATCGCGGTCTTTGTTAATATAGTCGGATCATATGGTATTTTCCCCTCTCTACCTTGTTGTGATGAATTGAGTTTTTCCCTTTGAGATTTCGTTGTTATCGGATTGAATACTTTTATGGATTTGAGAGCACTTGATATATGTCTTGCATATGAATACTCGTGGTGAAAATGGGGTATCATATTGATTCACTTGATATGTGTTTTGGCATTCAACTCGCGGATTCTCGCGGTGACATTGGGGTAATCTATGCATAGGGGTTGATGCACGTTCTCGTCTTTGTTTCTCCGGTAGAAATCTTGGGGCACTTTTTGAAGTTCTTGGTGTTGGATTAAGTATTATGAATCTGAAATTATTTGGTGTTATTTTAGTACGAACTCTTAGATAGATCGATCGATAAGAATAGCTTCGAGGTGGTTTTGTACCCTACAAAAAATGTCTTCGTATGTTCTCCGCTAGATAGGAACTTTGAGTGATTCTTCATCGCACTTTGAGGGATGGTTATATGATCCAATTATATTAGCACTATTGAGAGATTGCACTAGTGAAAGTACGGACCCTAGGCCTCATTTTCAAGCATTGCAATACCGTTTTTGTGCCCGTTTACTACTTGCTACCTTGCTGTTTTTATTTATTCAGATTATAAAAATATATTTCTACCATCCATATTACACTTTTATCACCATCTCTTCGCCGAACTAGTGAACCTATACAATGTATTGGGTGTGTTGGGGACACAATAGATTTCTTGTATTTGGTTGCAGGGTTGTTTGAGAGAAACCATCTTCATCCTACACTTCCCACGGATTGATAAACCTTAGGTCATCCACTTGAGGGAGAATTGCTACTGTCCTACAAAACTCTACGCTTGGAGGCCCAACACAAGTCTACAAGAATAAAGTTGCGTAGTAGACATCAGTATGATTAGTGCACGATTAATTCGGGGGCGTCACAGAGCGTACGAAAGACCTGGACAACACCAACCGGACATACCAGGCACCACAACATTGGTTAGCACTGACCGAGAACCAGCATCCACAACGACATCCCAACGCCCACCGGAAACACAACGAGAATAAAGTATCCAGCACGCCAAAACCGGAAACTACGGACCGTCCACCACCCCAACAACAACGCACGAGAGATACCCGACATAACCCGACCTAGCGTAGGCTAATAGCCGAGTAAGGCACAACCAAGCCACCCGTGCAACACCACGTCGGACAAACTGAACATCACGACAGTGGCTTGCACAGGCCAAAAAGCAGCCTGCGCATCATCGAGTAAGTCACGGCTACACCCACGGCGACCAACCGCAGGAAACGCGCACACAGAGGCAATGAAAAGCACCACAGAAAGGTGGCCGCGAGCGTGCCTATGGCCCACACTCATCATGGAACTCCGAGGATGCCGGATCAATAAGGAGGCATGGGTCCTATTTGACGGCAGGAGGCGTCAGGCAGGCACCGGCACAAGGTGCGAGCGGATCGGACAACATGGAGCCTGCTCAAAGGCGCCAATGCCCCTAGGAGGCGGGTCCACCATTGTTTGTAGGAGTAATGAGATATAAGATACCTTTTGGGTGTCTTCTTCAATAAAAAAAAGCATGAAAAAATGACTGTTACTTATTTTCGGTATAAAATGAACCGGAAGTGATACATTTGAATTGCCCGGCTTTTCTACAAACAATAATGTACTTAGGGCATGTACAATAGTTGATAAGACAGTCTAAGTAGGATCACAACTTAATTGAGATGAGGCAACAAAAAATATGTAGAATGGGTTGTTTCCTAGTCTTATCTTTGATAAATAGATATCACTAAATATGCAATGAAACATATTGTTGCTAAGAGATCATCTCTTAATTAAGAGAAGACAAACATTTTCTTATGGTTTCTCTCTCGTCTATCTCAACATCCTCTATAACACTAAGCTCCCTAGTTTTTGAGGCCCCACAATCAACTGAGGTCTTCAATTAAAATTGTGTCACCTAATTTTGACCGGGTCAATAATTTTTCAAAGCTCTCTCACTCTATTTTTTATACTATACACCATGCTTCTTAGTTTTCAAGGTCTCACATATAATTAAGATCTTCAAACTGGAATTCGGGTCACCCAATTTTGACCGGGTCAGTAATTTCTGAAGGAGCTCTCCCATTCAATTCTTTTAATTCAGTATGTTCCCTAATTTTGAAGCTCTTTCATTCTATTAAGGTATTCAATTTTGGACATGGTTTACAGTTTTGATCAGGCCAACCATTTTTCAAATCAACCAGCAATCGGCCTATAAAAACATATTAATCCCGCGCTCCCTCCCACCGCGTAGAAAAAAGTGTCACCATATGATACATGCAATCATCGATAGAGAAATTTTCCTACTTAAATATGAGTTGACTAGCGGTATATACAGAATCACACCACGAAAGACACACCAAATCAACACCATATAAATAAAAAATAAACACACTCCATCGTCTCCCCCACCCGCCAAACTAAGTACTCCATTAGTTCCAAAAACAAAGGGGTATTAGTTTTTTGAAAAATTAAATTTCTTTACCTTTGATCAAGTTCGAAGCAAAATATTGACATCCATAATATTAAAAAATAATATAGAAATTCATTTGATGATGAATCTAATGATGCCGATTTGATATTATGGATTTTGATATATTTTGTTGAGTAAATAGGCAATTTTTTGATTAACTTAATCCACGAGTAAATCACTAACATGGCATTAACAGAAATAATCGCATACTGATATTCAATCATGCAAGCACATACTACGCTAATTGCAGACAGATCTACGTGTAATGCTAGCATGGCTAAAACAGAAAACAAAAGGAGCGGAATAAACGAGTTATACCCTCCAGTAGGCCAGGCAGAAGCCGCCGCGGCGGTGGCGGTAGCGGCGTCCTCGGCGGCCTTCTTGTCGGCTTCAACCTTCTCGGCGGCGGCACGTTCGGCGTCGGTGGACATGGTGATGATGAGGATGACGCAGACGTAGAGGAAGTAGACGAACAGCGAGCAGTCGCGTAGTCGCTTCCCAAAAACCTATTCGCACCTCTCCCGTACAGGAACCAGAGGGGCGGGGTTTCGAAGACCTGCTCTCCTGTCGACCGTGTACGCAGCGGACGGGATGGAGTCACCGGCGGCAGCAGCAGCAAAGGAACGACGGTGGGCAGTGCGCGTGAGCAGATGTGATCTGTTCGTGGCGGTTAGGGTTAGGAGACACCGCACACTTATATAGGCGCAGCCGCGTGGAGAGACATGTGCTCGACCCACGTCCGAGTCTGTGACAGCCCACGATCCGACGTCTCAAATCATGGCCCAGCTGTCAGAAACTCTCCGTTAGTGACTGGCAAAAATAAGCGCGTAGGTGTGAGCTCGGCTCGGCTCATTCCCGCAACCTGCGGCACGTCGCGACGAGGTGTGGCGGGCAGCGGAGGAGTGTGCGAGGGGCTCTTCTATTCTCAAGCTCCAATAGCATGTGGAAAACAATCCCTTATAAAGAGGTCCAACTCCTTCTCCACTAGCGGGGTGGGACTAAACTTCCCACTACACCTAGTGCCAATAATCCACATGGGCCCTTAGAGATTTTTCAGAAATTGCTATATGGGCCTAAAGCCCATCCCAAATTTCAGCATATTTCTCTACAAATTTTATCAAACTTAAAAAGTTTGACGAAAAAAAATATACCTTATATTTTGAAACGTAGTGAGTAATTTTTTAAAGGAACCCAACAACACCAACGGCGCAGTAAAGCGCGCCCAATCCTTCTAGTTTATTTTATGCGGCGCTCTTAAGATAGCACCATTGTACATACCCTTAAGTTCTACGCTCAAAAAATAGAATGTGATTCGGTTTTATCTATAAAATTAATTTCACAGGTGTCCAAATAAATAAGCAAGGAATGAAAAATAACCGGAGAGGCTTTTTAGACTAGATGGAAAATTTAGATTTTGTGGTGATGTACAACCTAGTAGATACAAAACAAAAAAGCTAGTTCATGAAGTTTCCTGACAGTAACTCGGGCCCTACTGGAGGAATGGGATTAGTACTTTGTGGTGCTGCAAAGCCAGTCTAGACGTTTCATGCAAAATGCAAAAAGAAATTAGAGCGAACAAGGTGTGATTTTTATGGTGAAGGATGAAGGCATCAGTGTTTCTACGGCGACGCACGCTGATAGGAACATTGTGTCGTAACTAATAATGCATTCATACCCGCATAAAGAAAACTAATAATGCATGCATGCTCCGGGCCCGTAACACGAGGAACCGAAGGCAGGCAGCTTAGATATCTTTTAGGCCGTCGGATGCGCCGATCGGGAGGCTGACAAGCAGCCACGTCGACGCTTTTGTGTAGAGACGGATGGACTGAGCGCGGGTAGCCAGGAAGCCAATCCTCAGCGTGTGGCTCCTGGGCGATGCCCAACCCCATCCTCACAATTAACATCTCATCATCCTCTCCACTTGGCTCGCCTCAGTACTTATCGCAGCCGATCGCGCTAAGCAAAACCAGTTAGAGCCTAACAACCACATCTTTCTTCACTGCGTGATTACGCGGGGACGCTCTAGAATAGTCTCGCACGCTGTAGGTCACTCCGGTCGCGTTGGACGTTTGCTCCATGGCCGTCTGTGCGTGCACCTATATAAGCCGCCATAGCCAAGCTGCACCGATCGGCATCGCATCTGTACTTGCTAGCCGGCGCACCCTCTCTTTTATCCACATCAGCTCGGTCGATCTGTGACCATCTCAGTCGAGCTGCATCTGCAGGTGTACTAGTAGTACACCTAAGCTGAGCTTGCGTATACCACTGCACGTATACGCACATCAAATTAATCTGAAACTAATTAAGTTATCAGGTGCGGGGAGAGAACAATCGACACGATGGCTTCTGCTTTCTCATCCACCGTTGGAGCTCCGGTACGTATGACTATGACCTACACTCATGGTAGCTAATCCTTAATCCAGTGGACAGAACGTATGTACATCTACTCGCTAAGTTACTAACAACACACTCGGTATTAACAATACTCATCGCCTCCTCTAAATATGGCTGACTTGCTACATATTTTCAGGTTTGAATTGTTTTATTTTGTACAATTTCAATATAATTTGTGATCTTGCTTTGAGATTTGGACGCGACAAGCAGGGCCTCCTCTATGTGTTGACTCGGACAAGGTCATCTTTTCCTCACACATGCCTTCCGGGGCTTATGAAGACTAGGGTGGATGGCCGGCCGCCGTGGGGCGGAGGCTATCAAATGAGGTCATTTGTGCTCGGTTTGCGCATGACCATACATAAATGTTGAGTTAGCACGACAAAGATAATGTAGGCAACACTAGCGACTGATCCATGATGGTGTGGATGGAAAAGAATAGGAGGTGGTCTCGAGATTTTCTTAAGGAGCAACTAGTGTGTACTTTATTGAATCACGACGCAAACTATAAATAGTGCGGGGTGAGGGTGGTGGCGGGGAGGGTTGAGAAATGTGGGAAGTTGGTGGTTACACTCTTTAGAGGCTACAGGAGGTGGGGAACAAAGGTAGGAGCTAAAAAAGTCTCGAGTGAAGGCACATGGTTGTCTAGCCCGTTTGTGAGAATTTGAGTGACATATAGATTCTCAATCAGTTTGTCTCCCGCCTTCAAGAAGGGACTAAGTGAGGAGAAAACTAGATCTAGATCTAATAATCTTTAAAAAAAAAGTGAATGGTCGACATGAAGGAGGAAGGGAGAGGGAAGAAAGATTGAACTTAGATACAATTATTTAAAAAAACTGACTAATGAAATATATTTCTCATTATTCTCCATCAGCAAGAACTTTTGGTTGAACTGGTTAAGCCGTTCTGTAATCCAATATGTTATTCAACCCATGAGGCATCAATTTCAAGGCCCGGTATGCAGAGGCGGACCTAGAAACTATTTTGACTCGGGGCAAAACATAAGAGTCGTGGTACATTTTGTCTAAATTCATTGAGTTTTAGCATTTCCCCTAGAAGTTAAACAAATCATATTGAAATTTCATATTTTAAGTGCGGTCCTGGCCCCCACTCCCCTCAACACGGGTCCACCCCTCCTGGTATGAGTTGGAGCGTCGAAATATATATTCGACCTTCCGCCTCTCTTCACGGGCTCAAGCTTTTGAATGAACTAATTAATTGTATATGACATGCAATTGAATAGTGACTGAAGACTACAAATGCCTAATTCAACAATTGATACACTGTAGAAAACTTACGACCTCTTTGTAAAAAGTCTTCGTTTATTGGGAAAGAATCAATATATTTTTAATGTCGAATCGGGATTCACTAAGACAAAATTCGTGGGATTCCTAAATCGTTGGAATAGGAGAAACACGGGAATGGACTGGCATACCATCTTCAAAACTTTTGACTTAGTATAGTTGTTTGATTGTGCAAGAAAACCATAAAATTCCTCACATTAGGTTGGAGTGGATGAAAATTTTCCTACAAAAACTAGTACTCCCTTCGTCCCAAAATAAGTAACTCAACTTTGTACTAACTTTGCTAAAGTTATTATAAAGTTGAGTCACTTATTTGAAACGAAAGAAGTACAGATGAATCATAAGAAGAAGAAAAATCATGTGAATTGAAATCCTACAAATCAAACAACTCACATAGAAAAAAAATCCTAAGGATTAGAATGCTCCAAATTTTTTTTGGGAATCCTCTGAATCAGAGAGGCATATTCAACCCAAGCGTGCATCGTCTGCTATTGAACCAAGTGAACCAACGTACATGAATCTGGTTGGGGCTGACCGTGTCATACTTGTGCAGGCGTCGACCCCGACCACCTTCCTCGGGAAGAAGGTGAAGAAGCAGGCCGGTACGTTGAACTACTACCATGGTGGCAACAAGATCAACAGTAGGGTGGTCAGGGCCATGGCGGCCAAAAAGGAACTTGACGAGGGCAAGCAGACCGATGCCGATCGGTGGAAGGGTCTCGCTTACGACATCTCCGACGACCAGCAGGACATCACCAGGGGGAAAGGTATCGTGGACTCCCTGTTCCAGGCCCCCATGGGCGACGGCACCCACGAGGCCATCCTGAGCTCCTACGAGTACATCAGCCAGGGCCTGCGGAAGTACGACTTCGACAACACCATGGACGGGCTCTACATCGCCCCGGCATTCATGGACAAGCTCATCGTCCACCTCGCCAAGAACTTCATGACGCTCCCCAACATCAAGGTCCCTCTCATCCTGGGCATCTGGGGAGGCAAGGGACAGGGCAAGTCGTTCCAGTGCGAGCTGGTGTTCGCCAAGATGGGCATCAACCCCATCATGATGAGCGCCGGAGAGCTGGAGAGCGGCAACGCCGGCGAGCCGGCCAAGCTGATCCGGCAGAGGTACCGCGAGGCGGCGGACATTATCAAGAAGGGCAAGATGTGCTGCCTCTTCATCAACGACCTGGACGCCGGCGCGGGGCGGATGGGCGGGACGACGCAGTACACGGTGAACAACCAGATGGTGAACGCCACCTTGATGAACATCGCGGACGCGCCCACCAACGTGCAGCTCCCGGGGATGTACAACAAGGAGGAGAACCCACGCGTGCCCATCATCGTCACCGGCAACGACTTCTCGACGCTGTACGCGCCCCTCATCCGCGACGGCCGCATGGAGAAGTTCTACTGGGCGCCCACCCGCGAGGACCGCATCGGGGTGTGCAAGGGCATCTTCCGCACCGACAACGTCCCGGACGAGGCTGTGGTGAGGCTGGTGGACACCTTCCCGGGGCAATCCATCGACTTCTTCGGCGCGCTGCGGGCGCGGGTGTACGACGACGAGGTGCGCAAGTGGGTCGGCGAGATCGGCGTCGAGAACATCTCCAAGCGCCTCGTCAACTCCAGGGAGGGGCCGCCGACGTTCGACCAGCCCAAGATGACCATCGAGAAGCTCATGGAGTACGGCCACATGCTGGTCCAGGAGCAGGAGAACGTGAAGCGTGTGCAGCTCGCCGACAAGTACCTCAGCGAGGCGGCGCTCGGCCAAGCCAACGACGACGCCATGGCGACCGGCGCCTTCTACGGCAAGTAGAATGAAGGCCAGCCCGTCCTAGTTAAGATGCATGCATGCACTATATATATTTTGGAATATTTTGGACTCAAACTTTTTGATTCATCGCCGCACAGGTAACCCAATTGTAACTTGTACGTCTCTTGTTGAAAGAAAATCGAATTATACTCCCTATGTTTCTAAATATAACTCTTTTTAGAGAATCCAATATGGACTACGTACAGAGTAAAATGGGTGAATCTACACATTAAACTACGTCTATATACATCCGTATATAGTCCATATTACAATCTCTAAAAAACTTATATTTATGAGCGGATGAAGTATATGTTATTGCATATATATATACCTGAATCGTCATTTTCGGCTTAATCATTTCTCTAATAATGGATGCAAGCTAGGGGTCCCAACAACCTACCTCTTGATATTAGCATTTGTCGGAAGATTAGCAGATATCTGGAAATCCTCTGAAAATTATTGATTAGGTACTGTAAATGTGGGGGTCATGACTAGTGACATGTTTATTTTCCTCTTGACGGATTTGGAAACTGATTAACAAGACAACATCACTAGAGGGCGTATTGGACAAAGATTGTGCAAGGCAAACACGGCTAGCATTCATCAAAAGGATCAATGGTCTGTAGTAGACCAAGACAATGAGTATTCCAGGAAACTTGAGCCAAGCAGCACCAATAACATTTACATGAAAACATTACAGACGTGACATATACACACAGCCATCATTTTATCCTCAAAATGAAAAACTGCATGACTAGCTTTTTCTCTTAATACGCTTCTTTTTTTTTTTACCGAAGTGGCAATATTATTGGATTACACAAAAGTACAAACCCATGTGCTTGATGTCAACCAGGACTTGATTTGTGTGGTGCCAAATGACATCCCTAGCTTGATGGTTATCAACAAACCAGTATATGTATGGCAGCAACAAATTTGTGGTATTTGAACTAGAATACAATTTTGGGTGCCTCATCCAACAAGCAACGAGAGAGCCTTTTTTGTGGTTATGCAACGACATAGCTTGGCTAATAAACAAGATAGTATATACGGGCGATCCGGTGAAAGGAAAAACGAAAGGCACGGAAGAAAATGGAGATGATTTGAGCATGAATGGTTAGATTCTGTGGCCGTGGAAGGCCATGGAATTGATGGCCAGCAGACGTACCTGCAGCTGCAGCAGCAGCGTTTGGTCTTGACGGTCCAAGTCATCCAACCGGCCGGCCAAGACGCTTAGAACCCAATCTCCAGCGTGTGGCCTGTGGGGGATCGGGAAGCTGATCCACAAGCAGGGGTGTGTGTATGCCGCCTCCTCCTCTAAGCTCCCCACCGCAGCAATATGCCAATCCACGTGTATTTAAGGCATCTCATAGCTCGGCCTCTATACTTTGAGCAGCAGCAGTCATTCATCACTGATCACCAGCACAGCCGCGCATCCACCGCTGCTAGCAAGGTCGAGCAAGCAGCACAGAGATGGCTGCTGCCTTCTCCTCCACCGTCGGTGCCCCGGTGCGTATGACACACTGATTGATCGATCGATTGATTGATTGCGTCTCTTGCTTAGTGATGATACCATATCAATGTCTTCAACGGCGTCTCATGTGTGTATGTGTAATGTATACAGGCTTCTACGCCGACCAACTTCCTCGGGAAGAAGCTCAAGAAGCAGGTGACCTCGGCCGTGAACTACCATGGCAAGAGCTCCAAGGCCAACAGGTTCACGGTCATGGCAGCGGAAAACATCGACGAGAAGAGGAACACCGACAAGTGGAAGGGTCTTGCGTACGATATCTCCGACGACCAGCAGGACATCACCAGAGGGAAGGGCATCGTGGACTCCCTCTTCCAGGCGCCCACTGGCGACGGCACCCACGAGGCCGTCCTCAGCTCATACGAGTACGTCAGCCAGGGACTCAAGAAGTACGACTTCGACAACACCATGGGAGGCTTCTACATCGCTCCTGCTTTCATGGACAAGCTTGTTGTCCATCTCTCCAAGAACTTCATGACCCTGCCCAACATCAAGGTACGTACGACATGCATCATCACCTACTATTTAATTTAACTGATTAGCAGCAAGAAAATCATTCCGATTCTGAAACTGACCTTGAATCGAAATTCAGATCCCACTCATCTTGGGTATCTGGGGAGGCAAGGGTCAAGGAAAATCCTTCCAGTGTGAGCTTGTCTTCGCCAAGATGGGCATCAAGTAGGAATTTACATTCATCTATTATACATACTGCCACACGGTTATAGATGCCTGAAGCCAAAGTGCTAATAATAGATAATGACGTGTGCTTTTCACCACAGCCCAATCATGATGAGTGCCGGAGAGCTGGAGAGTGGCAACGCCGGAGAGCCAGCCAAGCTCATCAGGCAGCGGTACCGTGAGGCTGCAGACATGATCAAGAAGGGTAAGATGTGCTGCCTCTTCATCAACGATCTTGACGCCGGTGCGGGTAGGATGGGCGGGACCACACAGTACACCGTCAACAACCAGATGGTGAACGCCACCCTCATGAACATCGCCGATGCCCCCACCAATGTGCAGCTCCCAGGCATGTACAACAAGGAGGAGAACCCACGTGTGCCCATCGTCGTCACTGGTAACGATTTCTCGACGTTGTACGCCCCTCTGATCCGTGATGGTCGTATGGAGAAGTTCTACTGGGCTCCCACCCGCGACGACCGTATCGGTGTCTGCAAGGGTATCTTCCAGACCGACAATGTCAGCGACGAGTCCGTCGTCAAGATCGTCGACACCTTCCCAGGACAATCCATCGGTATGTTCCTCACAACTGCACTGCAGAGATAATATTCATCAGGGCAATCAAGTTATATAGTATTGACAAAGGATCGTCGATCCTACAGACTTTTTCGGTGCTCTGCGTGCTCGGGTGTACGACGACGAGGTGCGCAAGTGGGTGACCTCTACCGGTATCGAGAACATTGGCAAGAAGCTGGTGAACTCGCGGGACGGACCAGTGACCTTTGAGCAGCCAAAGATGACAGTGGAGAAGCTGCTAGAGTACGGGCACATGCTCGTCCAGGAGCAGGACAATGTCAAGCGTGTGCAGCTTGCTGACACCTACATGAGCCAGGCAGCTCTGGGTGATGCTAACCAGGATGCGATGAAGACTGGTACCTTCTACGGTTAGAACATTCTCCATACACACCCACCATCTCTTGCTGCATAGGAGGAGGTGAACTACGCACAATCCTTTTATACTTTCAGCACCTACTTTACATACTTACTTACTTCTCACTTGCTTACTTCTGAAACAAAAGAGTGAATCATAAACAAACAGTGGAGGCCTATTCTTCTTACCTGTTCTTCTGGCATATCAAGCTCATCTTTCTCATCAGATCGTCCAAAACAATTAAATTGCAGGTAAAGGGGCACAGCAAGGTACTTTGCCTGTACCGGCAGGATGCACCGACCAGACTGCCAAGAACTTCGACCCAACGGCGAGGAGTGACGACGGCAGCTGCCTTTACACCTTTTAAGCATGCCAATTTAATATCTGATGTTTTATCCTTTGTACCTAAGTACCGCATCGCATCCAAGCGATTGCTGGGCATGTTTTGTTAATATATAAAGATATTGAGTATACCTATTTGGTAAAGACAAATAGGACTACTTATCATTTGTCACTCTCAGTATTCATTCCTTCAGTGGAGACTGCTTCTGCTTTGTTGCAAACAGAACAAAAAAATATTAATTTGAGCTTCAGCTTATTAATTATTATTGCACAAACGCATGGAAACTAAGAGTCACTTGTGTTCATGTGATGCATACAGCGTGTAATTTTAGCGCTGCTGTTCCGGAAGGAGCACTTGTTTCACACAATTGCTCTGGAAGGTACATCCTTAATAACCAGCTCGATGATGCTGTGGTTCCCTAAGAGCAAGAAAAAAGTATGCCGTCAACGTTGTCCACTATCGATTAGTAGCGATAGAAATCAATTAGAAAAAAATGTCGCTCATGTTAATATACATACACCTCTGTATAAGAAAATGTAAACTGTAATTTTCAGTGGTATGCTCTCTTCCATTCAAATAACACCCAGCCAGTTAGTAAAAAAAATGTATTGGAAGATAAATAGCATGGAGATGGCCGCAGAGACTTGGACATGCTCATGATCAGAAAATCTGTCCAGGAAATAAGAAAATACTATGTCAGCTGAACTTGAAACAGCTGAGTATCTACAGGCGTTAACTATTAAACTCATCATATTGAATAACTCCACTTCAATCCCCATATATAAAATCCTCTAGGATCACTACCGTCCAAATTTGCATGCACAGCTCCACAATCTACAAGACAGGCTGGAACCATTAATTATGTTTCGAGTAACATTAGATGGTGTGAAATTTCTAGCGTTTGTATCAATTTGAAGAGCATAGCTAGGTGTTGTTATGTCTGATGCCTGTTCAAAAAATTCATGAATGATGGTATGTCTCGCTGATCTGTGACTCTGTCCTAGAACATGGTTGATCATCATCTTCTACTTGTGTTCCTGTTGCATATAACAACATTGTTGCTTGGTTAAGGGTGATTTCAGTCAAGTAGTAAGTGCAGAATCACAATGTTGGTGCCCAAAGAGTTCTGGGATACAGGAGCGAACTAGCACACATTTTTGGTGCTTAACTGTTGGAGTGTCGTACAAACTAACTTCAGTAATAGCTGCAACACGCTTGGGGATCATTTCAGAGCTAGTAACTGGCGAAATTTTCTGAATGACTAGGCTAAAATGTACTTTTTTGGCGTTATCCTGCTGATCCAACCAATTCCGGATCGATGGAGACAAGGAAAGAAAGGAAGGATACCAATCCACATGGAACCAGATTTTGTAGTAGTGTACCCTTGGTCGTATGCGACTACATCCACTCCTTCCCATTGAGGAACGCAAGAAAGATTGGTGGTGTACCTGAAAAGGCGACCAGCATGTCAGCGGCACTGCCTGTTACTTGTCAGGAATTTCGGCGAACACCTAGCAAGCGTACCGGCTCCGTGGTAAGATTCAGCCAAAGAGAAAATCGGAAGAACAGATCGCGCGCTAAAAACTACTTTGCCGCACGCCCTTCGCCTGGTTTTACGCGGCCGGCAACGCTGGCTCCAACAGCCGCGCTAAAATGCAGCACGCGCCGCTCCAGCAACGCGCAAAAAATGCCGCACGCGCGACTCGTCGGGGCATTGCATATATTGCATTTTGGACACAAAATGGATTTCAAACATTCGAAATGCAATGAACATGAGACATATAAATTTCACAGAAACAAGTTGACGAATAAAAGTTCATGCCCACAAGTTCAAAATCATGCCCACAAGTTCATCCAACCAAGTTCAAAATGCAAACCAAGTTCATGACACAAACGAAAGACACATCAAGCCTCGTCCTCGTCTTCGTCCTCATCTTCGAAAGACGATTCTTCCTCCTCCGAAGATGATTCTTCCTCCTCATCATCATCATTGTCGCACACCGCATCACGTGAAGCTCGGACGGTGTTGGCAAGATCTTCAACGGCATCTTCATGGGAAGGTGTGTGAGGCACACCGGAAGACATTCCGCCCATAGCGGCCGGAGGTGGACCCATGCCTCCCATGAGAGAAGCAAAACTCATGCCTCCCATGGCGGCCATAGCGCCGGGGGTGCTCCAAAGCCACCCATGGCTCCATGGTCTCCATGGTAGCTCCAAAGCCACCCATGGCACCTAAGCCGCCCACGGTACCTCCAAAGCCACCCATGCCTCCCATGGCGCCAAGGCCACCGCCACTCATGGCGCCAAGGCCACCGCCACCCATTGTGCGAATCATGGCTCTTTTTTGGATCAAGACTTCTTCACGGGCAAGATTGACATACTCCTTTTGCGCCTCATTGAGGATAGATGTGTCCAAAAAGAACAAGTGATTCTCCCATTCCAACATTCTAGTTCGCTCCTCATTGTTCACCTTTCTCTCCTCCAAAGCCACCTTCCTCTCGTCGCCTTCGAGGTGCCGGAGCCGTCCGCCGCCTTGTTCATCTTCGCGGATGTCTTGCCCTTCTTCGGCCGCACCGCATTGGGGAGCTTCGAGGGGGGAGGGGCGCACGGGGCGGCGCTGGCGCAACGCCATCATCCACGGCGGCATGAAGAGGTCGATGCTCGGAGGAGCTCCGGTGGTGGCGAGGCCAACGCTCCCCGCGCTAGGGTTTCCGGCGGCGGCGGCGGCGGTGGAGGGGTCGCGGCTGTAGGATGGGGTGAGCGGGGTGCCGGCGCGTGCGTCCATCGGGTCAAGTTCGCCGGCGCCGGTGCGCGTGGGGCGAAAGTGGCGGGGAGGAGAGAGTGCGGCGCGAGCGCTCGTGTGTGCTGCGCGCGGAAGCGAGCGCCCCAAATACACAGCGCGAGTTAGCGATTCGGACCGCGCGCCCAACTCCATATGCCGCGCGCGCGGTTATTGCGCGCCCGCTGGAGCCACTCTACAGGTTGCGTGTGCGCTAAAATGGCAAAATTTACGGCACGGCGTTTGTTTAGCGCGGCTGTTGGAGATGCTCTTAACAGTGTGAAGGCCTAATCTGCCAAATCACTGAGTACTCTTTGAAAAAGTTATTTCACGTGAGAGTTTTTCTTTTTTTTCATACATTTGTTTGTTCAAACCATTTTATCTATTACTAGGAAACATGCCGCTACGGGTTGGATGGGCAGTGGTTGTGGAGAGAAGGGTGCACGGTCGAGTGCATTTTTTCTCGAATTTAAAGCACGTTCTTCAAGAGTTCAGTTACTAATTCAAAGTATTTTTGAAGTAAGAGCACACATCATGTTTTTCATCCAATTTCAATACGATGTCTCAATTCACGGTTAGCTGTAATTAGCTCTATTCTAGCTTTTTTTTGTTCCGGTTGCATATTTATGTATTTCTGCCTTTCCCATACACACTTTTGATCTTCTGTGTTGACTTCATGTTTGCATATTTCTTCCTCCCTTGTGTGTATTTTTTTTTGCAATTGGGGTGGATATTTAATTCTCTTTTTAGTTGACAGGCTTCACAACGCTTTTTCAGTTTTTCTTAAATTTTTTCATTGGTCATTCGTGCATACGCTCTCTATCTCTTTTCCTTCTTTATTTCTTAGTATCCATGACTTGAGATTGCCATCAGAATTGCTTGCCTGCATGTATACTTTACGAATCTGTTGTTGATTAAAAACTGATATATATTTTGCGTTATAAATAGAGCATACGTAGTTACTTATAAATAAATTTAATTACACTGGACATAAGTATATGTGTTGTTTGCATGCTAGAGTATCATGTTTTTCTTTGAACTAATTTAGAAAGCGAAGAAATGATATTAAATTAAGAGCACTGATATATACATCATGTTTTCTATCCGACAAACTTCAGTACGAAGTTGTAGATCAGTTTGTCGATGCCTAGTGACAAAGCATACCACACCAGCAGATTAATTATTGCATTGCCATTAGATAATAAAAATATCGTAGTGGATGCAATTGTTCTTGTTTCTCCATATCATCAATGTTTGGGTCAAAAGGATGTTTAAGGTGGTTGCCATGTTCCTCGTATAACCTTCAACATAACCATCTTCAGAGACATCAATCATGGCATCTTGTTCCTAATTCGAAACAACAACTTTATTGAGAACAACTAAAGACTTTATGGCCATAATATGTAAATGCCTATGTTTTAGCGTTGATGATTTATTATACATACTATAAATCGGGATCAGCAGCTCCCGGAGATAATTTACTTATTTACTTCATGTGAAAGTAGTGGCTGAACCCCAACTCGGTGCACCCACGCAAAAAAATATAGAAAACATTTCAAAAAAATTATGATACTTTGTGGGAGAGATAATCAACAAATGTTATGCGCATTTGCAAAGTTTTGTGGTCAATAACATTCGAGGAGCTCTGAAAAAAAAGACAAAATTGCAAAATATGCTCAAATAGTGCACTTACATTTTGATTAATTTTTAGTGATTTTGTCTTTTTTGTACAAACCTCCTCGAATGTTATTTGACCACCAAACTTTGCAAGTGCCCATAACATTTGTTGATGACATTCCCATAAAGTTTTATAATTTTTTGAAATGTTTTGCTATGTCTTTTTGCATGGGTGCACTGAACTGGGGTGTAGAAAAACCACTTTTATGTCTCAGTGAAGACATTGCCTTCAACCTTTTCTGGCTTCTTCAGAAGGGTCGGAGAGATTTGTCGTACATCTCAAGAGATAGCTCGGTTGCTTGTGACACGTGAGTACACATGTTTGTATATGTGTCGCCGCCTACAAACTAATGTACTTACCAATGCAATATTTTCACCATTTCCCAAGTAAGACAACATAGCAGGAGAAATAAAAAACTCAATATCTGAAACCTAGCTACTCCCTCCGTCTAGGTGTGTAAGTCACCTTACAAAAACCAAATAATCCCAAAACACTTAGGCATGGTATATTAACTCCCTCCTCGTTTCTTGTTTCGTGACATATCAACCAATAAGGGATGTAGGTCGTGCATGCTTTTAATGACTTGAGACTAACAAACATGACATGCAGTGGTTAGTTATTGCATGCAATGCTACTAATTAGCAAAAAGACATCAATTTATCTCGTTTTTCCCTCCGCCTTGGTCATGGTGCACAACCTAAGATGACTTACACACCTAGACGGAGGGAGTACCAAAATCTACCTAGACCCAGTTGGTCTTGAGCTCCAAACTATATCAACAATATCTTGGATTTGAGAAAATAAAAGCATATTTCAAGTTATTAATGTTGACACTACTACACAAACATCCAAATAACAATCTCAGATTCAGCCTACCTTAATGATTATATGCAGCCATGTACATATGATTGGACTATGAATAGGTGGTACGTGGTATTGAACAAGAAGAACTTTTTGGCGGAATGCATAGACAAATCTTCCTAATTGTTTGTTTTCATGTTGACATAAAGTCGTAAGTTTATGCAGGTGTTCTTGATGTTGGTTAAGTCTATATGGAAATCAAAAGCGGCCTCCTCGGGGACCGCTGAGAGATCCATGTGCACGACCATGGTGAGACGGGACTCATCGGCGGCGCTACCGGCCGTCAAGATCGAAGTACCACTGTTGCATGAGCTGCTCCATATCCTCGATCCACTCAGCCACATGCACACATCTGCGACGCTCATGCTGCCCAGCTCCTTCGCCTCCTCCTTTGTGACTGTCACCACTGCCTCCACATCTTCTCCAGCTCGTCGTAGGCATCCTAGGTGGCAGCAGCCTTTGGGTTGGCACAGCCGGAACCATAGAAACTTAGTTTGGAAGAAGAAAGATCGGTGATGGATAGAGAGCCAAGGGTTCCCGGGGTGGGGAGATCACACACCGCGCAGGGGTGTCGATTGTGATCGTCGCCGATTGATTGCAACCATTGTTTCTTTTTTTGTGAAGACATTGGTGATCGTTTGGTTTGAGAAAAACCAGGTGGGGTCACCGAGGGAAAGGTGTAACGTGCGAGATGAGGACGACGTATATGAATTTTAGGTATGAGCAATCGAGGCTTGCCCTAGAAACAATCCTACCATTTTTTATACTTTCTTTATTCATTTTTATAAGACATTGTACACAATTCAGACATCACCTAAAACAGTTCAATGTCAACTGTATGAAACGTCTTATAAAAATGAGCGGAGGGAGTAATAGAAAAAAAAACTTCCTTTCTACGTAAATAGGAGAATCACGTTTGAGTCCATCTAAAAAAAGAATCACGTCAGCGAATCATTCTTTAGTTTTTTCTAAATCGCGTTTTAAAAATGTTCGTGCTTCAAAAATATTCAAAATTCAAAAACTTGTTCCTTTTACAAAAAGTCCAAATTCAAAAAATTGTTCCTTCTACAAAAATGATCGAGTATAAATTTTGTGTTCACAACTTTGCAAAGTATTCACGTATGTTTTAGGATCCGGTGCTGCTGCTAGTATTGTTTAATAAATAAAGATTGGAATCTGACACGTAGAGTTGTCTAGTTTATTGGCTAGCATGTTCCAGTTACCTGCGCTAGCTCCCCGGTACCGGTACGATTACTGATGGCACAATTTTCCTTTTTTTTATTCCTTTGAGAAGAGCGCACTTTGGGGCTGTGGTATAGCGTCCGGCAATGGGCCAGCCCATCTCGGCTTGGCATGGCGCGTCATACGAATTTTTGTTAGAGTTTTTGTACCGGGCGGGTAGACTAAATTTTGTACCACCTCGAGTAGCCACAATTTGAAATATTCAACAATACCTAAGCGAGACGAAACTAAGAATATCACCTTGGTTTATTAGTAAAAAATAAGGTGTATATATATATCGCGCTATTCGTCACCCTGGGTGAGGAATAGTTACTCTTCACCCCCTCTCTATTTTGATATCAATGCACCGTATTTTTACGTTTCGTAAATTTTGTCTTATTTCATACGTAAAAAGAGAACGTAAGAAAATATATACTTGCCATAAAAAATATTTTATGTTACGTAAAGTTACGAACGTAAAAACATACATGAAATGCGATATTTCTGGTCTTATAACCTATGTTTTTGTTTTCTTATACCAAATTTTACGTAGTGAATCAATATAAATGTAACTATTTGTATTCTAAATGTAATTTATTTATGAAGCGATCGTAAGACTACCTCGGACGAAGAATAACTTATTCTGCAACCTGGGTGATG